>NC_133777.1:56983465-56992062 GCF_003597395.2 Chelonoidis abingdonii
ATCATGGTTTAAAGACTTCAAGGCGCAGAGAATCCTCCAGCAAGTGACCCGTGCCTCACACTGCAGAGGAAGGCGAAACCCCCCCAGGGCTTCTGCCAATTTGCCCTGGAGGAAAATTCCTTCCCGACCCCAGATATGGTGATCAGCTAAATCCTAAGCATGTGGGTAAGACTCATCAGCCAGACAACCAGGAAAGAATTCTCTGTAGTAACTCAGATCCCACCCCATCTAACATCCTATCACAAGTCATTGGGCATATTTACCGCTAGTAGTCAAAGACGAATTAATTGCCAAAATTAGGCTATACCATTATACCCTCCCCTCCATAAACTTATCAAGCTTAGTCTTGAGGCCAGATATGTCTTTTGCCCCCACTACTCCCCTTGGAAGGCTGTTCCAGAATTTCACTCCTCTAATGGTTAGAAACCTTCATCTAATTTCAAGTCTAAACTTCCTAGTGTCCAGTTTTTATCCATTTGTTGCTGCCTGCTTCTTAATTACGTCACCTGAAAGTGAGAACAGGCGTTTGTATGGCATTGTTATAGCCAGCGTCTCAAGATATTTACATGCCAGATGCACTAAAGATTCATATATCCCTTCGTGCTTCAACCACTATTCCAGAGGCCTGCATCCATGCTGATGGCGAGTTCTTTCCGGTAATGATCCAAAGCAGTGTAGACCAATGCATGTTCATTTCCATTGTCCGAGTCAGATGCCACTAGAAGAAGGTTAATTTTCTTTTTTGGTGGTTCGAGTTCTGTAGTTTCTGCATCGGAGTGTTGCTCTTTTAAGACTTCTGAAAGCAAGCTCCACATCTCATCCCTCTCCGATTTTGGAAGGCACTTAAGAGTCTTAAATCTTGGGTCCAGTGCTGTAGCTATCTTTAGAAATTTCACATTGGTACCTTCTTTGAATTATGTCAAATTTGCAATGAAAGTGTTCTTAAAACAAACAGCATGTGCTGGGTCATCATCTGAGACTGCTATAACATGAAATATATGGCAGAATGCAGGTAAAAAGCGCAGGAGACATACAGTTCTCCCCAAGGAGTTAAGTGACAAATTTAATTAATGCATGTTTTTTTAATGAGTGTCCTCGGGAGCAATGGCGGATGCATGAAGAGGCATATGAATCTTTAGTGCATCTAGCACGTAAATATCTTGCAATGCCAGCTACAATGATGCCATACGAGTGCCTATTCTCACTTCCAAGTGACTCTGTAATTAAGAAGTGGGCAGTATTATCGCCCGTAAATGTGAACTAACTTGTTTCTCTTAGCGATCAGCTGAACAGGAAGGACTGAGTGAACTTGTAGGCTCTAAAGTTTACATTGTTTGTTTTGTTTCTGAGTGCAGTTATGTAACACAAAAACCTACATTTGAAAGTTTTTTCATGATAAAGAGATTGCATCACAGTACTTGCATGAGGTGAATTGAAAAATATTATTTTTTATTAAAAATGACAAACAAATGAAATGGTAAAGCAGGCAATGTACACTTTGTATTCTGTGTTGTAATTGAAATTGATATATTTGAAAATGTAGAAAACATCCAAAACTATTTAAATTTCAATTGGTATTCTATTGTTTAACAGTGTGATTAATCGCAGTTAACTCACACGATTTATCGACAGTCTTGAAAGAAAAAATATATACAAACACTAATTAAAGCTGTATTTTAAGATTGTGTGTAAATTTAGAACACAAAACCACATCTGAAAAGCAGAATTCTTTCAACCACCAGCAGTGTGTGTGTACATGCGGGACTGTTTGAACTAAAGAACTGGCACCATGAACTAATAAATTTCCCACTGAAGTGAAGAGTGCCATGAGGAAGTGGATTATGGGATTTGTTGGACAAGGTTGGGAGAAATCAGCAAAATGAACATGACTTATCAAACTTCACATTTTAGATATGTGTATTCAGGGTTGCCAGATTTCTACTGCATTAATTGCCCAAAGACACTTAAAATCTAAGCCGTCCACTGTTCAGTTCTTTTTCTCTAGTACTTTCAGGTGTGTTGGTGTAGGGGGAGAGAGGTCCAGTCATGATGTCATTTTTCCCTTTTATATCTTCTTCCAACTTGCAGGAAAGCTCTTTTGCTGTGACCTGGGTCAAACAGTTCCCACTGTGTAGTGCTATCTCTGATAGGTTTCTGTTGTACACAGTTCGTGGGGTAATCTTTCTGCTTGTGTGCATTTCCTCAATAAGCCATTAACATGGTTTGGCCTTTTTTATCGTTGTACCTGAAAGGCTGCTTGTGAGTGTTCTCAACCTCACAACATGTTTTAGTAGCACATACGTACCATAACTTCACATACAATGATAGCATGTGTGATCCAAAGAGATATTAATGTCTGGCAGATTAAGACTTTTAGAATGAGGCATGCTTTGTGCAAAATATATCCTAATTATATGACAGTGATGAATATGTGGGTGCCAGGATGTCACAGTGAAGGTGAGGGGCAGATCATGATGAAATCTGTAGCAAGCATCTTCCGACCAAAGCACGGAGCTTCAGAGCTTCCTTCTCCCCACCACTCCTTGAGCATGTTTGTTTCAGGAATGAACAAGTGCAGCAGAAGCTACTAGTCCTGCTATTGGCTCTGACAGATATACCTCTACATTCTTTTTGCTGAGCAAATAATAGGCCACTGAGGTGAGGGGAGCGACTACTCCTGACCGGTGAGGAGTGGAGGAGTGGAGTGAGCAACGTCTCTCCCAACTTGTGGTATGATATTCGGGGGGCTGGAACCTTCCCCTGCCCCCCTCCAATGGCGCCCCTGTTTGAGTAGCAGTTTTTTTAAGTATCTGAGTCTGTTAAATTGTCTGATTGTTTGTTTTTCTTGGCATTGGCTAATTGGCTGCCCGACCTGTTTTATTCTTACTCACAATGTGTAGTACGGCACAGCCTGAAATAGTTGGGATAAATTCCTACTTAACTTTGAGAAATTATTCTCTTTGTTTGGCCTGTGTGCCTGGACAGAGGCCTGAGGAAAATTGGAGCCTTTCTAGAAAAATCTAATTGTTTACTGTTACTGCATGTATGAAGTGTTAATCCCAGAAATGTGGTCTAGATTACAGGGATTGATTAACTATTTATTTTGTTTCATTTGTAAAATGTTAATAAATAATGTTCTAAACAATATTCAAATGTGTTATGACTATATAGACAGTTGTTCTGTATATATCAGGGTAATAGCATTAGAATTACTCAATATGTGAAAATAGATAACCAAGAGGAAAGTTGTTTAATAATTTATATAAACACAAAAACCCTAATCTCTTTTTCCCTTCAATTTGGCTTATTGTATTATCGCGATAGAACTATACTATAACAACAATCGGCACTCAAAAGAAACTTCACACAATTGCTGCAGCTTGCTAAAATTAGAGGATGTGCTATATATTGTTGAAAATAAATTGCTGGAAAGAACCAGGACAGAAAATCAAAAGCCCAAAGTGATAAAAGTAGATCTTCCTTTTACTGTTCTCATACTTAAAGACAAAAGACTTTATAGATTTGGGCTTTTGCCTCTTTTTTGCTTCATTATGGTGTAGGGGAAAAATCCTGAAATATTTTATAAAGGGTTTGGTTTATTTATTTGTTTGGCATTGTTTGTTGTTTTGTTCTGTTTGTTTGGTTTTTCTATTTATTTTTCTGCTTAGAAAAATCCAGAAGGTCAAGTCTAATCTTCCTTGGGTTTTCTTGGGGATCCACTGGGAGTTCTCACATGTTTTGTGAGCTGTAACACCTTAATGGAAGGTGGATGCTTCCTCGCTGCGTAGAGCAGAGACTTGCCCCATCCAGGTTTCGAACCTTTACGCACATTGCAGGGGGAGGGGGGGGGGAGTCACTTATGGAAAGCTGACCACCGAACACCTTTTTTACAGCAGTTTCTGACCTCCATCTTCCTCCTCCACCCCGTTCCTTGGGTAAATCCCAGGCAAACTCTGCCCCACTTTAGCTGTGGTGCAGTCATTCTCACATGTTTTGTAAGCTGTAACACCTTAATTGAAGGTGTGGATGTGCTGAATGTTTTACAGAGGTATGCTTTATTTAAAATGCAAGTCATTGAAATAAGTGTGTGCTAATAAAAATAATAAATAATATTTCAATATATGTAAAAATATTTTTAAACCTTAGTAAGAAAAATATTTTGTGTTTTTTTTTATAAAACCACAGCAGAGTTTCAAACAGTCCAACTAAACACTGATGCTCCTTTCAGTTCTTTAAGTTCTTTAAGTAAGTATAAGTTAACCACTGCTCCAATTTTCCATTATCTGAATTTTGAATGTAAAAATCAAACAGAATTTTTTTTTAAACAAGAAAAACTTTCAAGCTCTCTTTATATATTCTAAAGAAGCAACAAAGGTAACGTTCATTTTTTCTCTCCCTTTTCAGATCACCTTTAAACTAAAAACTACTATAAATTCTTGGTATAAAAATTAATTGTGTAAACACTAAGTGTCGGAGGGAGTATATTTTACTTATTAAAACATTTCAACAAATAACTAACACGTTTTATTTAGAACACAGAAAGCTTTACGTTTCTATACCAAAAACATTACAGCACACAGCATTCAGGTTCACATCATGAGTAGAAGTGTTAGCTTTGGAAATTGTCAGATAAAGATAGAAGTAGGAGTGTTACCAAGCCATGTTTAGTAGTGCCTGCATGTCACCCTTTGGTGAATAGACCACTGAAGATATATTTGCCTTTCAAACAACAGAATTTACAAGCTTGTCAATTACATTTTCCATAGGTTATTCCTGCTTTAGTAAAGTTGATTTTATTTCTTCATCTAGGAAGAAGAAAGGCGCATGGCCTCTGTTGCAGCAAGAAAAGAAGAAGAGAAGAAACGTGAAAGCCACAAACAGACCTTGTTAAAGGTATTTTCTGTTCTAACACTAATTGAGATTCGATAAAATTCCATAAAATTCTTAGTTGTATTGACCATAATAAGGTAGATTCTGATATCTTGGTACTGTAGTTTAATTATACCTACTTTTATTATTAACCTCAAGAAAAATGACACCTATGATGATAAGTCAAAACTGACATATCATCAGTTCTTCCTCTTGGATGCAGAGCTTGCCAAAGCCAATTTGTGGCAGCCTCATGAGCAAAGTGCAGATCACCATCAAATCTGGTCAGAAGGCAGTTGTCAGTGATGTGTGATATTGTTGGTCTTTGGCCACAGCCTCTCATTGGCCCCAGGTGTGAACACTGGCTCACGATGACCCTGGTCCATTTGAAATTTGTTCAGAAGGGCCCATGAGGAGCATGGCAAATCAGAGCTGGGTACATGTATAGTCAGGGTCAGTTTTTGATGTCATGTGCTGACTATTCCTCATGCCACAATGATATCACAGAGAAATCTGGGCAAGGCAAGAGGGCCCAAAGCAGTTGCCTTAATGAAAAGTGTGCTCTTGGGTGTTTGAACAGGTCTATGTATGGTGGTAGGCTAAGTTTTGCCCTGATTTTCTCAACCATTCTAGCTGTAATATCCTCAAGACAGATTGTGGAGAAGTGCTGGTCAAGTGAGCGTAGAAATTTGTAGTGGTACTTGTGATACTGGTGAGTACCCTTGATTACTTGGGTACCCTTGGATTACCAGCGCCAGTGGAATAGCATGCACCGCTTGCTCCATTCTGTAGGTATACTTGTTGCCATATGTTTGTCAGAAAAAAGTAGGTCAAAGAAGTCACCTTTGCAGTTAGAACAGAAGGTCCTGAGGTTTGTGATAGTCTGTTTCTGTGGGAGTTCATTCCACAGTCTTGGGCCAGCCCCCAGGAAGTTGATCTCCTGCACACAAAAACTTTTCCCTCACTGGCTGTGCAAAGTGAAGTCTAACACTCAGTTCAATAAGATTTCTCTGTCTATATGTCGTGGTGCATAACTCACCACTGCAGCCCCTCATACTGATCGTCTCAGGAAATTAGCATTTCTAGCCTCCGGAGCACCCTCTGCAGGCCAGTGTTCCACTGCCATTAGCCCCTATGTCCCTCCCAGGACTTGGAGCCCCTTGTCTTTGGAGTGCTGCACCCTGGCAATACCCCCACAGTCTCCCCACCCAGTGGAACCCCCAATCCTCTATCCTCACCTTGCCTCGGTCATGGGCTACTGCCAGTCACCATCTAGTCCCTGCTCACTGGGGCAGACTGCATTGTAAAAGTCACCCATCATAGGCAAGGGAGTTTGGACCTGGTGCCTTTGCCTACCCGTGGGCTGCCCCCTGCACCCCCAGTACCTGATTAGCCTTCCACTAGGCCACAGCCTGGGGGGTTTCCAGGCCAGAGCTCCCCAGCTCCCTTGGCCTTCCCCCAGCCCTGCTCCACTCCAGGTATCTTCTCTCAGCTCCCTGCAGCCAGGTCCCTCCCTCTCAAAGCTAGAGAAAGTCTGTCTCTGGCTTCTGGCCCTAGCCCTCTTATAAGGGCCAGCTGGGTCCTCATTAAGCCAACCTCAGCCTGATGAATTCTAAAATTTCAGCAGTTGTTCTAAGCATCAGTGGGCACAAGTCTGTTGATTTGTAGAGCACATTGGACCAGTGGAAAAGCCTGATTCACAGACTGCCTGCTGCTGCAAGCAGAAGAATCTCTCATCTGCCTCTGCTGCTGCTGACATATATCAGAGGCAATAGCTTAACTCTCGGTACAGGGAGATTTGTCAGTATCTTGAACTCTAACATAAACTGGGGAGGGTTTGGAGGGGGATGTGGGGATCCAGGGTCAGGAGAAGTGGAGTGATTTTGAGAAAGGGGGACTGGAGGAAGATAGGGGAACAGTCAACATGGAGAGAGAGCAGCAGGGACTGGAGGGATGACAGGGAGAGCAGAGTCCCACAGGTTGGGGAGGAAGTTGAGACTCAGAGAGGACTAGGGTACTGTAATAGTGGTGAAAGAAGCAAGGGCATGAGGTTAGTGGGGGAAGAGGACTTGGTGAGTGAGGGACCCAGAGGGAGGGAAGTGTGTGACTGGGAGTGACAAGGAAATAACCCACAAGGAGATGGGAAGGTTTGGGATGGTGATGATGATGGAATCAGGGACCCAGAGGGGAGAACTGGGTAGGTGGGTGAGGAAGCAGGGACCTAGGATGAGGGGAGTGGAGGTGAGGAGGAGAAATTGGAACCCTTGGGGGCGGGGAATGGAGATGGAGATGGGGAGGAGAAAGCAGGGATTGAGGAAGATAGGGATATGTGATTGGGGAGGAATGGAATTGAGGAGGGAGAAACGGGTGCACATAGGATGTGTCTAAACAGCAAAGAAAAACCAGTGGCTGGCCCGTGCTAGCTGACTCAGGCTTGCAGGGCTTGGGCTAAGGGTCTGTTTCACTGCTGTGTAGATTTCTGGACTTGAACGTTAGCCCAAGCCCTGGGACCCTCCCACCCTGCAGGGTCTGAGTCCTGAAGTCCACAAAGTAATGAAACAGCCTTGCAGCCCAAAAACCTGAGCCCGAGACCCGTGAGCCCAAGTCAGCTGGCATAGACCAGCAGCGGGCTTTTCTCTGCTGTGTAGGCAAACTCACAGAGGCCCTGCCATGGGAAGAAGGAGGGAATGGGGGGATGCACTGAGCCATTGCCTTGTGGGGAAGAATGAGGTCTGGGGAGAAGGGCTCTGTCTGACCTTGAACTTGATTTGATAGTCTAAGGGAAGGCAGAGTAGGGAGCAGACGGCAGGTTTGATATGTTCACAATAGCCAGTGTTGCTGAGGAGATGTACTAGTGTTCTATAGCAGCTGGTATTTTCTAAGTGCTGCCAGGTATGTTACATCGCTGTAGTCCAGCTGAGAGTTAATGAAGGCATGAATACCTGAGGCTAAGTCATTGGCTGGAGTCTCTTAGCCAGTTGGAGACTGTAGAAAGCACTGCTGTATGAGAGTTTATTATTAGTGAGGAATTCAGGAGCACTCCTAAGCTACAGACTGAATTAACCAGTTGTGGGATGTGTACCTTTAATCAGAGGAGACTGTTCCACCAATATTGCCTCTGTCTCATTCGGGTTCAGCTTCAACCAGCTCTTCTTCATCATGAGTTGATCTCGTCCAAGAACTGGCCATCTTCGGGTAGTGATATAGTCATAAGTGGGGAATGATAGATGGAGCAATGTGTCATCTGCATATTGCTGATTCTTGAGTCCATGTTGTCTGACCAGTTCATGTAGATGTTGGATAAGACTGGTAAAAGAGTTGATCCCTGTTGGACTCTACACATAAGAGGTCTAGTAGCGGAAGTGCAATTTCTTCTTACAGCTTGTTGAGTGTGACTCCCCAGGAAAGACTGAAACCATTTTAATACATTACCCTGGGCCCTTCTAACCTTTATGATGAGACAGCAGTAGCTTATGGTTGGCCATGTTGAGTACTGAAAAGATTCGACTAGAGTTTGGGATAGTATTGTCCTGAAGAATCTTGCAAAGGGGTGACTCACCCATGACTTTGGGTACTGGCTAGGTAAGTTGTGGTTCTTCTTCGAGTGCTTGCTCATATTCATTCCAAGTAGGTGTGCGCGCGCCGCGTGCACGTTCATCGGAAGAATTTTCCCCTAGCAACACCCAGCGGGTCGGCAGGCGCCCCCTGGCGTGGCGCCTTTGCGGCAC
>NC_133777.1:56997623-57073798 GCF_003597395.2 Chelonoidis abingdonii
CCGGGTGTTGCTAGGGGAAAATTCTTCCGACGAATGTGCACGCGGCGCGCGCACACCTATTTGGAATGAATATGAGCAACACATCTCGAAGAACAACAGTTACAAAGGTGAGTAACCATCTTTTTGTCAAGGTAAGATTTCGTATCACGCGTCTGGAGAATGTGAGTTCAGTGTCCACCATTTAGGAGTTTAGAAGAAAAGGAGTACCTGGAGGTGAGGTGAGAAATATAGCATGTGTGTAAAATTGGACCTTGTTCAAGCCAAGGGCACACATGCAGAATTTTAACAGTAGGTATTGTAAACTGGAAGCCGTAGGTTTAAAAAATAGGAAAAAGTAAATAGATAAAGAGGTGGAGTTAATTTGTTATATGGTAATTCAACAGTGAGTTTAGTATACTTCTGTTTTTCCTGTATCTTACCTATTAAAGAGATTTTTCTGAGTTTGAATATGTTCAGTTCAAAAACAGGTTCCAGAAAATACCCCCCCCACACACACATTCTAAAAATTAATACTTGCATAGTTTATTTTATTTTTACTATAGATGACTGATATGTTTTAAATTGATCTGGTTTTGAAGTTTTGGTGTCAGTTCCTACTGGCATAGAGAAGGGAAGAGTCACACAGACACATACATCTGGTGGTTTGGTGATGTTAATGTGTTGGCCCACTTACTGAGCAACAGACATTTTTGAAAGTGTGATTTATTTTTATTTCCATTTCTTAAGCTTTGAGGTATGCTTCCTTACTGTAAGAGATGCTATTGTTTCTCTTGATGCCCTAGATCTTTCAAACTATTTTGCCAATGAAAATTCCCATTGGAGGAAAGGCGCATGTATTGTTAATGTGTAATGCCATACTCGCTCAAGCTTGAACAGGAAATTGAAGTTTTCATTCTTTTTTAGTAAAGGTTTCTTTCTTGTCTTCAAGGGAATAAAGAAGCATAACAGCCAACTGCTGTTCTCTTTTATTTGCTTCAAAAAGATGATTCTTATCTCTCTTCTATATAAATTTCCATTCCATTCTTGTGTGTTTAGATTTTGTTTTCTCTGTTTCAGACTCTTGTTTTACTTGAATGGAACTTTCTTTCCCACAGATCTAACAGTGGGATTAAGTGGCTGTGAAATAATGTGCGAAGTGTAAAAATTCAGCCAATGAATGGAAATTTTGTGGAGTTGTATTCAGCAATAAAATATATTTTCCTCCACAAGCTTTCTCAAGAAACTATAAAATTTTACCTTGCTTTCTTTTAAATGAAATATCATGGCATACTGCCCATTTAATAAGGTAACTCTTGCTGTTTTACAAAAGTGGCTGCCATCAAACTTACCATGCTAATTAATAACTGTTGAATTTTCATAAATGTTCCCATATTCATTTCACAAGTTCTAACTCACCCTTTTTTTTTTTTTTTCCTGTTCATGCCTGTCTGTCTGCATGGTGGGTTTTTCTTCCTCTCCACCACTTGAAGGTGGAATCCAGTACTTTCTAGAAAAACCTGTCCCAGAATTCTCTGCCTCCAGAGGCTTGCACAGGGTAAGAGCTCCCGTTTGACGGGGTCTTATCTGAGTATTTTCTGGCATAAAAATGATGAGTTGCCACCAAAACTTTAAATTTAATTGGCTTTCAAATGAATAAGGTGTTGGGTGTGGTATTTTAGTTTACATGCACTACAAGAGATCAGTAGTTCCACAGCTGAGGGCTCACAAGAAGGCCAGTGAGCACAGAAGATGAAATAGAAAAGCAACAGGGACTCTCAAGATGGAAGGAATGCCTCAGTGATGTGTCAGACTATGTTATCTTCTAATTCAGTACTCCTAAATGTTCTCCCCGATTCCAAAAATGCTGGAGTCACAGAAGGGTCACCCTTAACCTAGGCCTCCTTCCTTCCACATTTCTGACCCATTTTACTCTGCTGACATGAAGTTCACCATGATGTACTCCTCAGCAGTACCTGCAGGGAGAAGTCACCCTTTCCTGCTTACTGTGGAACCTCAAAGGGAGCAAACTTAACTAGGGCACATGTGGCAACAGGCATGCAAGCTTTTTTCTATTTTTTATTTCTCCACAGCCTTTCCCAGGTTCCTCTTGTGCAAGCATGCATATTTTGGTATGTGAAAGCAGCTGTCATCCTACACATAGCTATGATTTATTCCCAGATTTTTCCCCATGATCGGCATAAATCAAGAGTTTTCAATGGGCATTTCCTTTCCTTCCTTACTCATATTCTCAGAGAAGCAATGGTCCAGAAACTCCAACAGCCCCTCACCCTTTTAAAAAAAACATTACAGAGGCATCTTCAAAGGAAATTATATCATATTTGAAACAAAAAAATATTTATATTGGATGTAAACACGACACTAAGAAAGCAGCATTTTGTAGCAGAGGTACCCCTTTGTCATAACCCAGTTAGAAAGATTTCAGCATTTTTTTTTCTTTAAACAAAGGACATAGTAAGAAAAAAACCCTATAAAAATAGTTTGTAGTTTGTAATTTGTGAAGAAATAATATCTCCCTTTACAAATGTGTGTTATTTTAAAAGACACAAGTCATAACTTTTGAAATGCTTAATAGGCAAAGATAAAAATAAGATCATATCAATATGCAAAACACATTTACAATAAAATTAAAATTTAAAAATAAAATTTATCCAGCGTGGCATTATTAATTGATTAGAAAAACAAAGATAAAAATAAGAACTTAATATATTAAATGTTCATTTACAGAGCAGCTTTACAATAAAAATGAAAGTTTAAAAAGAGAAGCTATTCAAAGATTGGCCCTTTTCACTTTTGTTATCTGAAGAAACATATCCTCCTCCTTTTTGCTAAAACTACTATTGTCATTGAAAGAATAATTTAGACTTTCTAAATATTTAAAGCACAGAGGAAAATGTCACTATAGATAGCCCATATTTACATATGTGTTTTCCTAAAAAAATTAGTTTAAAAAGACAAAAGCCATGTGTCAACATGAAGGACTAAGTAACTGTGGTAAGGAGAGAGATGAGCATGTGGCATATTTTAAGCAGCATGTTTCCCAATAGCCCTCCTGCTTTTTTTGAAAACTTAACTTTTGCACAGAGACTTTTTATTCACAGGATTAAAATTAAAAAAGCCTTAAAATGTTTAAACTGGCTCTAAATGTGTAAATAACACACAAGTAGTCCTAATACTCCCCATAGAAAATAAAATAAAATGAATTCCAAATGGCTGCCATGCCAAAAGCATACACATCCACAAATGAAACTAGAGGGCAGGACATAAATAAAAAAGACCTGGAAACCTGTCAGTATATAGAATGAGTAAAGGTATAGAGCCCGTTACTACTTAATTTTCCAAATAGAATAAAATATCGCCATTTGCCATCATAATTGCATTTTTGTACTATCCTGATGAAATTATTCTTTTCAGTATTTATTATCCAGGCTTCCACTAGTGATTTGTATTGTTGTCTTTGGAGGACATTCTGGTACTTTGCATGAATAGGCAGGCCACATTGTGTTTGACTCACTTTTTATTTTTTGCTTTCTGTGTATGTTGTTATTGTATATACACATTTAATTTAAAATTGGATCTGATGAACTTGTATCTTTTTTTTTTATTTCCAATTTTAAATGAGAAATAAGTTCCCCACTGTCATGGATGCTGAGGTGGTTTACACCTCAGTGACATCAACCCATGATAGTCTTTCCACCACCAAGGACTTGTGTGGCAGAGTTTATGCTGGCAGAAACCCAAAGTGAATCTGGCCCAATGTCATTTTTGGTTAATTATAACACATTTTATGTAGTGTATTCTTATGTAGCTCCAGTCTTATGGATCAATATACTGTATGATAATGTTCATGGTGTGGATACAAAATAAAATATCGGTCATATTTCTCAATATTCTTTTCACTTTAATGGAAATCTTCAAGTGAAACTCATTTGTTTCCTTTTCTGAATAGCAGTTCTTCTTCAAGTGATTGTTCACATACATTACACATTAGATGCCGCATGCACAGACGTCAGAAGCTTTTTCCCTTAGCGGCTCCCATTGGGGCAGTAGGGGAGCTCTGCCAGAGTGGTGCCTCATGCTGGTGCATATATTTCACTGCTGACCCAACCCCCCTTCAGTTCCTTCTTACCATGCTGGGTGGCTGTTGGAACAGCTCTCTATCTCTCGCTTGCGAGTGTCCCTTAGCATAGTGATCAGCAGTTAACAGTTATCAGTAGTTAGTTAGCACTTCTTAATAATAGATAGTTAAACTGTCTTTGTTTAGGTGTTGGAAGTTGTCTCCAGCGCCAGCCCTGGGCTGCAGGGCATGCCTCAGGCCCAAGGCTTTAAGGCTTGTGCCACGTGCCACAAGCCTATGCCGATTAGTGACCCCCCACAGCTCTTGTCTCCTGTCTCTGCTGCAAGATCTGTAAGGCTTTAATCCAAGTACTGTGAAAGAAAGAGACTTTTTCCTCAAGCATCTACTCATGGAGGCTCAGCCTCAGCGCCAGCATCCTCATTGTGGAGTGCCCAGGTGTCAGTTTGCGATTCAGCACCGGTGGGGCACCACAAGCATGCCACACCGAGGCAACAAGAAAAACCCTGGCACCATTCAACCTCACGGGTATGGTCAAAGGACCAGCCTACAAGCCGAGGGTGCTCCTTGCAGAAGAAGCTGGCACCACCCAAGCAAACAAGCGCTCAAAAGGGAAGCGCTGCCACAGGACATGCTCTGGCTCTGGTGGCTCCGGCACTGAAGAGCCCGTTAAGCCCCGGGCTAAGCACCTTGAGCACGGAGGATGTGCTGGAGGAGCTCCTAGAATAGCCCTCCACACCAGACACGTTTGAGGCAGCAAAGGGCCTCATTCAGCTGTCGGCGGCAAGCCCCCTCCCTGCCAAAGAGAAGCCTCCAACACCGTCTCCTAGAGTACTGTCAAGAGGCAAGCCAGCAATGGTGCGCTGATTGAGGTCACTACCCCGGCACCGGTCCCAGCATCAGTCCCGGTAGAGCTTGGCCTCTGCAGATTCCCAGTTGCCCCTGACCCAGCGGGACTCGAGAGAGCCGGATCCTAGCCAGCATATGACACCGGCCCCACCAGGGGCTCTGAGGTGACACAAGATCGAAGTCCCCTGGCCTGAGCAGAAGCCAACAATCCTGGGACCGGGAGTATCGGTACCGGTCCCAGTCAGCAAGGAGCTGTTCTCCTGCCCCTCAGCAGCACCGTTCTATGGCACCGCCTTGACCTTCCAGGTCGGCGTCCTTGGAATCCGAGGTGGACTCAGGCCTCTCCAGCTATGCCTGCAGGCCACCAGCAAGCAGGGAGCCTCAAGCCCCATGGCATCCCCAGTGGGGCCTCCCAGGGCAGTGGCCCTTTTGGACACTATGGGCCTATCACCAACAGCAGGGGTCCTCCTCCAGAGCCTCGAGATGCAGCTATTCAGTATATTGATCTCAGTTCCCGCACAAGCACCACTCTGTGCCCAAGGAGGCCACCGTATCCAGGCCACCAGATGCTTCTCCGGAACACAGGAGAGCAGAAGTGGCACTGAGCCCGGCGCTGTCCTGGAAGCAGTCTGTCAGGCAGGAACCAGAGAAGCCCTCAGCATGCGAGGAAGGACAAGAAGGGCTGGAAGACAAGGTGCAGAAGGCCCTCACCTCTTCGTCATCCCCAGGTGAAGCCGTGGCAGGCACCACGCTGTTGGGGCCTCCTCCGATTGACCACAGAGCGCACCAGGAGCTGCTCTACAGGGTAACCCAGAACTTGGGCCTACAGGCAGAGGAAGCAGTAGAACAGGAGGATCCTATGGTGGACATCTTAAGGCCCAAAGGCCCCTCCAGTCCAACTACAAGACATCTGGCAAACCCCGGCCTCTAGCACGCCAACAGCAAAAGGCGTAGAGCGGAAGTACTTTGCCCCTTCCAAGGGATACAACTTCCTCTTTTGTCACCCGGCCCTCTGTTTGCTGATCATCTCAGCGGTCAATGAATGGGAACGACTTGGTCAGCAAGCCCTGTCTTCTAAGGCCAAGGAGGCTAAACGTCTAGACCTATTCTGTACAGCATGTCGTAGACTCAGTGCTGAGGTTCCTCACAACCACGGCCAGATGCTGCCTGCAGCTGTTAGGACACATGGCGGCATGCACCCACATAGTCAAACATGCTCGACTACAGCTCAGGACTTTGCAATTGTGGCTAGTCCAGTCATATCGCCTGGGCAGAGATCCCTTAGACCTTGTAGTGACAATCCCTGCCCAGCTATTGGACTCCCTGCACTGGTGGCTCAACCAGCAGGTAGTCTGCGAAGGGTTCTCCTTCGTCACACCGCAACCCACTCTGATGCGGATAACAGACGCATCAGACCTTTGCTGGGGAGCGCACCTGGGGGACTTTAGACGCAAGGCTTGTGCTCCACATCAGTGTAAAGGAGCTCAGGGCAGTTCGCCTAGTCTGCCAAACCTTTCACGCTGCTTTAGAAGGTCACAACGTGACAGCTCTGACAGACAACACTACCGCGATGTTCTACATTAACAAGCAGGGCGGAGACCGATCCTCTCCCCTCTGCCAAGAGGCCCTTCTCCTATGGGAGTTTTGTATAGTCCGCTCAGTACACCTCGTAGCATCATACCTCCTGGGGAAGCGGAACAAGCTGGCGGACCGCCTCAGCAGGTCCTACTGTATGCACGAATGGTCGATGAGACCGAATGTCTTGTAATAGATCTTCCAGAAGTGGGGATTTCCCCAAATGGACTTCTTTGCCACCAGGGACAACAGTCAATGCCTGCAGTTTTGCTCTTTCCAAAACCACAGTCCGCGCTCGGTTGCAGATGCCTTCGCAGTCTCTTGGAGCAGGAGCCTGAAGTATGCCTTTCCACCACTCCTGCTCATCCACAGAGTTCTCCTCAAAGTTTGCAGAGATAAGGCGGTAATGATTCTCATTGTCCCAGGTTGGCCCCGCTGTTAGTAGCCGACTTGATTGCCCTGCCCCTGCACCAAGATCGAGTGGACTGCAGATGCCTGCTCCACCTGAACCTGCAATCTCTGCATCTCATAGCATGGAAACCATGGCTGAACGCGGCGGAGAGCCAGTGCTCTCTTCAGATGCAACAAGTTCTCCTCAGGAGTAGGAAACTTTCCACTAGGGCATCGTACCTCGTTAAGTGGAAGAGGTTCTCCTGCTGGTATGAACCAAAACATATACAGCCACTTCAGGCCTCCATTCCAGTTATCCTGGAATACCTGCTGCACTTTAAACATCAAGGTCTCGCCCCCTCCTCAATTAGAGTACATCTGGCTGCCATTTTGGTATTCTACCCGGGGGAGTTGGGGCATTCTGTGTTTTCAAACCCCATGGTAGCCTGGTTTCTCAAGGGGCTGGAGAAAGTGTTTCCCTACTCACACCCTCCAGTCCCTCCCTGGAACTTTAACATGGTCCTGACCAAGCTCATGGGACCCCCTTTCGAGCCCCTAGCCACTTGCTCTTTCACTCACCTCTCCTGGAAGGTCGCGTTTTTGGTGATCATTACATCCACAAGGAGAGTGCCCAAGTTGACGGCCCTCACCTCAGAGCCCCCTTATACAGTTTTTTTATAAGGACAAAATCCAACTTAGGCCACACCCTAAATTCCTCCCTAAAGTAGTCTCTCAATTTCACATGGGACAGGACATTTGTTTGCCAGTGTTCTTTCCCAAACCACACACAGACCCGAGTCACCGTAGCCTACATACTCCAGATGTCCATAGCGCCCTGGCATTCTATCTGGAGCAAACTAGACCTTTCTGCAAGTCAACACAGTTGTTCGTCGCCATTGCAGAGAGAATGAAAGGACTCCCTCTCTTGGCGCAGCGGATATCGTCATGAATTGTGGATTGCATCTGCCCGTGCTATGAGCTTGCCAAGGTGCCAGCCCCGGCAATCAGGGCTCACTCGACTAGGGCTCAAGCATCCTCAGCAGCTTTCCTGGCACAGGTTCCACTCCAGGAGATCTGTAAAGCGACCACCTGGTCGTCGGTGTACACATTCACAGCCCACTACGCAGTCCTTCAACAGGCCAGAGAGGACGCAGCGGTCAGCAGGGCTGTGCTTCAATCAGTTGTTCCATGACTCCTACCCTCCTCCTATGGTAAGCTTGTGAGTCACCTAATATGTAATGGACATGAACAATGGAAGAACTATTGTTCTTCGAGATGTGGTGTTCACGTTCATTACACTTCCCACCCTCCTTCCCCTCTGTCAGAGTCTCCGACAAGAAGGAGCTGAAGGGGGGTCGGGTTGGCAGGGGTATATATGCACCAGCATGAGGCGCCACTCTGGTGGGACTCCCCTGCCGCCCCAACGAGAGCCACTGAGGGAAAAAGTTTCCGACATCCGTGCACGCGGTGCATGCATTGAATGTGTAATGGACATGAACAACACATCTCAAAGAACAACAGTTACAAAAAGGTAGGTAATCGTTTTTTATTCAGTAAACTCTTGGGCTTGTCTCTGTTTGCTATATAAAATGTTAGTGATTAGCTAAAGCATCGACAAAACAATTAGCCATAGAGAACAGCATTGGTTTCTTTTCACGAGATGTAATATATACAGAAGGCTGTCAAAACAATGGTTTAGTCTGATAAATTTGAACTAAATTAGATGTTCATACTAATAAGGGCTTTGCCTCTCATTTGTAGTTCACTTTTCCTGTGAAAAAATAATTCCTACCTTTCAAATCTCTTTAATTTCCAAAGAGATGTAATTCTGTTGATTTTAATCTAAAACCCTTTGGAAGAGTAGTGTAAACCTTTGAATACCTTGCAATTTATGTTTTACTCATATGATTTTATATTATTTCTCGGTCTTTCTGTCATATGTAATGGTTGCATTTAAAAAGTTTGTACTGGTTTCAAAGATCTTGTTGGCTCAACTGGCGTTCCCCAGTGCATGTATAGTATATATGTCTCAAACTAGCAAAGACTTGAAAACCAGTAGAAACATTTTAAATTCTACCTCTCTGAATAATCTGCTGTAGTTCACATAGACGTTAAATCTGATTGTGAAGACCTTTCCTGTTAGGCATCTTGAAACTCATATTCTCATAAGGCTTTAAAATGTAGTTGACTAACCCCTTCTTTAGAAAGGGGGAAAATGAACCTTTCACAGATGAGTACAGTAACTACAATCTGAGGGTAGTGATGTGCTTTTCAAAATTTTGGCTTTAATCCCTTGATTGTGTAACAACAAACGGGTAAGTTAAAAACAATTCCATACAAAAAACTCCTTAAAGAAAATGTTTAGGCTACACAGATAAGCACCCAGGTCAGGAAATGCAAAGTATTGTTTGTTTATATACTGCTTTTTCTTTTCAAAGTCATTAAGTTCTCCTCCTCACATCTGTAGCTAAATTATTATTTATTTGAATTATAGTAGTGCCCACGTATCCCCCCTGGGTAGCCATTATGCAAACACATAGTGAGAGGCAGTCCTTGCCCAAAAGATTAATTTTCCAGATGGAAACAGAGCTTAAGGGACTTGGCCAGGGTCACGCATCCAGCAAGCATTGATCCAAGGTCTTTTGGTTCACAGGCTAAGGCCTAACCTAGAATTTTACAGTGCTACATAAGCAAATCATTCAAACATTGTCTCTAATTTTTCCTATTTGCAAAATGGGGTTAATACTACTTTTCACTTCATACATAGGGGCTGGAATTAAGGGTCCAGGGGGTGGTGCAGCACCCCCTGGCTTGAAGTGGTTTTCATTATATACAAGATTTACAGTTTTTGGTTAATGGCTCACAGCACCCCCACTATACAAATTCCAGCAACAGTGACTTCACAGGACTTTTTCTTCTGTGGATGTCAAAGTGCTGGACATAGATGTCAAAACATTAATAGCTCCATTTTACAGAACAGGTCACAGAATCTGTTCCTTACTACAAAGTTTAAGCTTTAATTTAAAAAAATAATTTAAAGCTTCCAACCTTTTTGGTTGTAAAGATAACTTCTGACATGTAAATCAATATGCTGTTTTCTTCCTGAGTCTGCAAACCAGTAGCCTAAAATATAGTTCTAAAGGAGCTGCAAACTGCTCCCCTTCAACTAAATCTAAATGAGCTGTTAAATCTGAAGCCAAATATTGCTAGGGTTAGGGTTAAGTCAGGGTGGGCAAACTTTTTGGCCCTAAGGCCACATCAGGTACAGAAATTGTATGGAGGGCTGGGTAGGGAAGGCTGGGGGAGGCTATTCCTCCCCAAACAGCGAGCATGGCCTGGCCCCTGCCCCCTATACAGTCCCCCAGAACCTCCACCCCCATCCAACTCCCCGTGCTCCCCACCCCTGACTGCCCCCCAGGACTCCCGCATCCTATCCAAACAGCTCTGCTCTCTGCCCCCTCATCATCCCCCACCCCCGGGACACCCGTCCCCTATCCAATCCCCCCTGCTCCCCAGCTCCTGACCACCCCCGAGACCCCTCCATCCAATCTCCCCTGCTCCCCACCCTCTGACCGTCCCCCTGGGGCCCCTCGCCACCTATCCAACCCTCCCTGCTCTCCCCACTCCACTTGACCCTGTGGGGTGGGGGAAAGGCAGGGGGCTCAGTCCTTTCCCTGTGCGTTTCCCCTGCTCGTTTTGGCTGCTGTCCCTGGCCGTCGGGCAGGGCTTGCTCCCTGTCTGGGCTTGGCTGCTAGGGACAGGGGCCAAGCATGCTGGGGGTGGAGGGGGGCCCTGGCTTGCTTTGCCCCTGACCCCGGCAACAGGGCTCGGGCCTCTTGACCACACCCCTGAAACCCCACCAGAACTCCCCCTGCTCCCTGTCCCCTGACCGCGCTGCCCTGGAGCACTACAGCCATGCCACCTGGCCGGAGCTGCAGCCATGCTGCCCAGGCGCTGGGGGAGCTGTGACTGCGAGGGAGGCAGGGAGAGGGAGGGACCAGGGGTTAGCCTCCGCCCAGCTCACCGCACTGCCAGGTAGTTGAGCTGGCTCCTCTGCAAGCCTGTCCTGATCCCGCTCCCTGGCAGGAGCTCAGGGGCCAGAGGGAAGGGTTCCGAGGGCCGGACGTGGCCCATGGGCCGTAGTTTGTACCCCCCCCCTTAAGTATTTTAGTAGAAACATACTGCTTAAGTGAAGACTCGTGGGTGTTAGATGCACAGTAGGATATAACAGTGGGTAGGTAAATAGCTGGTTGTCAAGTGATTCTGTGGTGCAAAATCAGAAGTTCATGCAGGTGCCTGTGCATGTTTTGGAGCACCATTATAATGTGGTGTTTGCATAAAGCAGTGTCTAAAATGGGCAACCATGTACTAAACCGGGGTTCAAATCATTTCAAAGTGTAGCCTCACATAGAGTTTGTGAAAAATTCAACAATATTTCAAGATAAAGAATTACATAAACAAGACGTGAAAGCATGCAATAATATATTGCAGGGTAGTAAACACTGAAATAAGAATAAAACGATGGCAACAGTGTTTTAGATAAATTATTAAACATTTAATGCCTTCATTGAATTCAATCTTTTTATTGAGAGCTTTTCCTTGTTAGTCATGTTGACCAGCTGCTTTACTTTATAAGGAGAAGGAAGGTTAAAAACAACTCTCTGATAAGTAGAAACATTGTTACTTTTCAAAGTAAAAACAATCTGGAATTGAAAGACATGTAAAGTTCAGCGGGTTTTGATTTAGCAGTTGAATAAAATGTGGATAAAGAATAGCTAGCCAACCATAAAAAAGTTGCAAAGGTGTTAGCAGGTCACTCTAGCTTGAATGGTTCCTTACAATATGTGCTAAATACTTGTGCTAAACGATCTGTTCCACCTTGCATTTTGCTGTACTTTTCCCAGACCTTAAAAAGAGCACTGTGTAGTTCCCTACAGATTTTCTTTAAATAACAACTGATATTCTGACAAATGCCAACCAGAGCTTGCAGATTTTAAATTAATGGCTCTTCTACACTGCACTGCAGTTCCGAATAGAGGGGTGTAAATCTGCACCAAAGTGCTGTTCGGTAACTGCTTTGTGTGAAGTGTCAGAGGGGTAGCCGTGTTAGTCTGGATCTTGCCAATTACAGAACCAGTTTGTCCTCCCTTGGTTTTCACACCTCTACTGCTAGAACAGGGCCTCATCCTCCCTGATTGAACTAACCTCGTTATCTCTAGCTTGCTTGCTAGCATATATATACCTGCCCCTGGAAATTTCCACTACCTGCGTCTGACGAAGTGGGTATTCACCCACGAAAGCTCACGCTCCAAAACGTCTGTTAGTCTATAAGGTGCCACAGGATTCTCTGCTGCTTTGTGTGGACACTGCCAGAATGAACTAATTTACATTAATGTAATCCTCTTCAAACAGGATTACAATAAGATGGTGAACAGGAACCTTTTAGTTTGTGCCTGCAGCATCCACAGGGGAGTGTTACATTGCAGCCCTTTGGTGTGCACCACTGTTCAAACCCCTGTAGTCCAAACTTCAGGGAAAGAGTATACATGCCTTAGAATCTTTTCTATGCATTTAATTCAAAGGGTCCATTTCTATGGCATTGGATTGGCAACTCTCCCAGTTTTGCCAGGAGTCTCCCGGAGTGAGGCCTTATCTCCTGGAGACTACTGAAGCCAAACTGGGAGATTTTAGGTTCTAAAAGTCTGGCATCACAGTGGGGCTAAGGCAGGCTCCCTGCCTGCCCTGGCTCAGCACTGCTCCCAGAAGCAGCTGGCACATCCCTGTGACCCTGGAGGGGGGAGCAGTGGGTCTCCGTGTGCTGCCCCTTCCCCGAGCACCAACTCTGCAGCTCCCATTGGGCTCGACCTGCGGCCAGTGAGCGCTGCAGGGGTGGTGCCTATGGCAGGGGCAGCACACGGAGACCCCCTGGCCCTCCCCGCCTAGGGAGCCCCTGCTAGAGAGATGTGCCAGTCACTTTTGGGAGACGCCAAAGGTAAGCGCCACCCAGCCAGAGCCAGCACCCCTCACTCACTCCCACACCCCAACCCTCAGCCCATAGCCCACATCCTGCACCCAAACTCCCTCCTAGAACCCTCACTCTGTCCTACACCCCAACCCCCTGCCTCAGCCAAGAGCCTGCACCTAAATTCCATCCCAGAGCCTGCACCCCATCCCACACGCAAACTCCCTCCCAGAGCCCACACCTCATACCCCCTCCTGCACCCCAACCCCTTGCCCCAGCCTGGTGAAAGTGAGTGAGGGTGGGGGAGAGTGAGCGATGGAGGGAGGGAGGATGGAGTGAGCAGGGGCGAGGCCTCAGGGAAGAGGCAGAGCAAGGGTGTTTGGGGTTGTGTGATTAGATAGTTGGCAACCCTGCTATGGCAGCATGACTTAGATTGAAATATTATCAACTAATGTTTGACATTCCTAGCTTTCGTCAATATGTCATAATCTTGATTTTCTGTAAAAAGAGATGGTGTTTTGTACTTAGTTCTTTGCAGTTTTTCCCTTTTATATAGCAGAGATTGATATCTATTCAAGTTTCATTAAGAAGCACTGTTAACAGTGGGATGGCTAAGCCAGGCCAGTTAGATCTGGTTCAGCAAAATCAACAGAACTGAAACAAGCAATTAATTTACCTTTTGAAAACATGTATATTGTTTAAAGTTTCAATCTGAGAACAGTTCAGAAGCAGGTCCATGAGCTAGTAAAATCAACAGTAACCTTACACCAGGGTGGGCAAACTTTTTGGCCCAAAGGCCACATCTGGGGGAGAAATTGTATGCAGTGCCATGAACATAGGGCTGGGGTAGGGGGTTGGGTTGCGGGCGGGAGTGCAGAGTGTGGAAGGGGGTCTAGTGTGCAGGAAGGGGGCTCAGGGAAAGGGGCTAGGGTGCAGGAGGCAGCTCAGGGCAGGGGGTTGGGGTGTGGTAGGGGGCTCAGAGAAGGGGCTTGGGGTGCAGTGGGGGTTGAGGGTTAAGGGGCTGAGGGCAGGGGGTTGGGTTGTGGGATGCAGGAGGGGTGCAGGGTGCAAGCTCCCGACCAGCGCTTCTTACCTCAAGCAGCTCCGGGATGGCAGCAGCGCGCAGTGGGGATAAGGCAGGCTCCCTGCCTATCCTGGCCCCACGCCACTCATGGAAGTGGCCAGCATGTCCGGCAGTGGCTCCTGGGAGTGGGGTAGGGCAGCTGCTCTGCTGCATACTGCCTTTGTCTGTAGGTACCACCCACAAAGCTCCCATTCGCCGTGGTTCCTCATTCCCAGCCAATGGGAGCTATGGGAGGCGGTGCCTGCAGGCGAGGGTAGTGCACAGAGCCCTCTGTTCCCCCACTCCCCAGGGGCCACAGAGAGGTGGTGCCAGCCTGCTGCGCCACGAAGCTGGCAATCCCACCTGCTGGACTGAAAACCCCGATGGGCTGGATTCAGCCTGTGGGCCATAGTTTGCCCACCCCTGCCTTACACTTAAATCTCACAGTCAATGAGTTCCACACAGCGAGCTGGATGTATTAAAAGACCGATACATGGACAGTTGTCTTGAGTTGCATGAACATACAACATAAAACATTTAATATAACATATAATTGATTCTCTCATTGATTATTTGTCTGGAACTGTAACATTTGAATGCTGTTCTTGGAGTAATCCTTTGGTGACAAAAGAAAAAAAAAAAAGGGGGACAGCTTTTGAACTTAATCATATTTTCTACATCTACAGAGAAAAGTTAGTATGTAAATTGCTGTTGCCCGTGAGTTAAAGAGAAGGGGGATCTTGGGAGAGACAGCTTACCCTTCTTTGCTAAAGCAGAGCAAGAATTCTGCCTCCCTCCAGTGTTTGAGGATTAGTTAGTTAGTTAGTGGTTGTGTTACTCTTTCTGTGATCAGGCTTCAGTTTCAGGAAGGATAATTTTGGGGAAGATCCTGGCCCATCCAGCATGCAAGTACCTGGAGCAGAGGAGGAGTAAGCAGGGGCAGCTCTGTCTTTTGCTGCCCCAAGCATGGCAGTCAGGCGGCCTTCAGCAGCAGCCTGTGGGCGGTCCACTGGTCATGTGGATTTGGCAGCATTTCTGCAGGTGATTCAGCGTGCCCACCACCGAAGCCAAGCGACAGGGGGACCTCCTGCAGGCATGCTGCCAAAAGCTGCCTGACTGCTGCCCTCACAGTGACCAGCAGGCCACCCCCCGCGGCTTGTCGCACCAGATACGCACTTGCTGTGCTAGTGCCTGGAGCCACCCCTGGGAGTAAGGCACCACCTCCCATCTATCAATTAGTGTTTGACTATGGAATATATTCTTCTGGTGCAAACCAACATACTAGCAATGCATTCAGAGAATTTCATATGGCTTTTATATCATGTTTCAGGAAAAGAAACGATTGACAATTGGCAACATTGCTCGTCAATGGGAGATTCAGCAGAATCGAGTTGCCCTTGTGACTTCTTCAAATCAAGATAAAAAAGACAGTGACTCCTGTCAGATCAATGGCAGTGCCGCATATGAATTTCCTGAAGAAACCAGGTATACAAGTGTTTTGTTGGAAGTATATTTCCTAGCTAATGTTTTATATATAATAAAAATGGGAAACACTAATCCTTCCATTCATATAAGTATGTGTGTGTGTATGTCTGTAAGTAGTGTATGTATATAAAGATATGTGTATTTATTTTTGGATTTCTAAAATGTGTCCATTTAGCACTCTACATAATTTAAAAAAAAAAACAATTTCAAGACTTACTGAACAATGTCTGCCTCAGAGGGACTCCACTCCAGACTTACACATTCTCCCCATAGCTTGCTCAGGGTAGAGTCTGAAAAAAATAGAACAGATTCAGTAGCGTGAACAACTTCAGCATGATTAGTCTGGGTGAAGTGCATGTAGAAAATCACCCAGCTGATCTCAACAGTCTTAACTTTAGAGTTCAAGACAATTGGTCTTTTAAGTAGCCTGGACTGATTCCTATGAACCGAGTTTAGAAACTGCTGTCATTGGTGTTACGATTACAGAGTTAGCTGCACTTCTGTCCCCTTTCTTGTTTCATGGAGTGTCCCCCCCACACATTCTCTTCTCTCCCCTTCCTCCCCTCTCCTTTCTCTCTTCCCTCCTCCCCTCCCCCCCCCCAAAAAAAAAAAAAGGTCAGGCCATGTGCCTTTACCTCTCCTGGGATGGGTTTCCATTTTTCTCTCTCTTAGACCTGGCTCTGGGTTACAGTGTGCGGTCTATCAGCTGTGCTTACCCCTGCAGGTCTAACTGGTTTTGGTACAGGCATTCATTCCTTTGGGAGTGTGTGACCAATGGCTATGTCTAGTGACCAGACAGCCTCCTGAATATCAAAGCATTGTTATTTTAATGGTAGGAAGGAATGAAGCATAAGAGAAAAAGGATTTTCAAACCACAACGTGTCTTACCTATGTGTGTGTCTTTTATCTGAGGGTCACAATTGCCTGACGATAACGTAGGCAGATCTAGCTTCTTCAAACACCCAGTGAGTGTCTGCGTGTCAGTCTGGTTTCCCAGAACAGCCCCTGTCCCCACCCTGCCTTCCGCTATCCTCCTAAAAACCAAACCAACTATGCGTGCGCAGTCTCTGTCTCTGTTTCTCTCTCAACAGCTATAGTCCTTTTGATTTTTCTTGTGTTCCTGGGTCTTCTCCTGTCCAGCATTGTCTCTTAACAATCTGTAAGTGTTTACTGAGTTTAGTTTATCTTGAGTCTTTGTTTTCCTTCTTGCTTGTTTTTCTGGACAATGCTCCTACTATAGAACCAACATATTCATACTATAAACATCCCCAATAACCCAGTCAACACATAGTATTCATGAATTATTACAGAGCAGCTCCAAGTCTGTTATATAGGAAAACTTAAGTAGGTAGTCAGGAATTTGTAGGTCAAAAGCAATATCTTGACATATGTCAAGAAGCCTAGGAAGACTTTGGAGAATGGGTGTAATGTGCTCTCTATATCTAGAACCATTGTTTAAGCAAGCAGCTGCATTTTCCACTAGCAGTACCTTGCAAGTGATCTACAAGAGGAATTGTGGCTCCATAAAGAGTATGTTATAAATATGTAGCTCACAAGTGCTTTTGTGACAGTGGTTGGGTCCATATTTGAAAGAACTATTCACAAGAATGTAGCCAAATACAGACTGAAAAATATGCCTATGACCACTGATGACACTTAGAACTGAAGGAGCAGTTTGAGATCCAGAAGCAGGGAACCGAATATTATTGACTAGAGCTATAATTTTCAACGGTGATTAAGAATCTTAGGAGCCTAAGTTGCATTGATTTCAATTATACTTAGGCTCCTAAATGCCTAAGTCCCTTTGTAAATCTGAGTTAGGCTACTGTGTCACTTAAGTGCTTTTGAAAATCTTCACTATTAATCTTTTTTTCAAACACATACAAAGACAATACTTATTTTCTTTGTACATGCCTCTTTACCTTCATTCGGTATCACACAAATTTTACACTAAATTGGAATTAAATACAAAAAACCTGTGTTAAAACAATATAGATATTTTGAGACAATAAGCATTAAAAAGGAGAAAAGATCACATACAAAACTGTACCTAACTCATGCCTGGGTTTTTTAACAAACTCCTGGCCCCAGTGAGGTAAGTAGGAGTTTTGTTGCTGATTTCAGTGGATCCAGGATGTCACCTGTAGTATGTAATATTGCTCCCTGTTTTGAGGTCCTCCAGGTGCTACAATACATGGCTTTCATTCAGGAGAGTCATAATGTAAAAGCTTCTCTCATACATAGCAGCTATGAAATCCACTTTCTTTCTCCCCCTTTCTCTTTCACACACGCACACATTTTCATCTTGGCCCTAAACAGAGGAGATATTTGTATAGAGTGTAGATATTATGGAGACACTGATAGTTATAGCACCACAGGGGGGTTGAGCCAGGTTTTTGCCATTTGACAAGACCTGAAAAACTTCTCTGGAGCTGCAACAGTGGCTTACTTTAACTAAAAATGGAAAGCACTCCTTGAAGGGACCTCTGTGAATTTTTGTAAGGGTATTATGATCACTGATAAGTGATTCTGGAAAAATAAATGGTAAAATTAACTTTTCAGAAATCTTGCCTGGGATGTCTCTCAAAATTGTTACCCCTTAATGCACAAAAATTATAGCATTCTCAACTTCAAAATTCACACAAATGTAGACATGCCATTCACTTCCCCCCTTTCAAAGTCTTTTAGAACTTCTCTTCAAAAAACTTAACTGGAAAGAAAAATGCTAAACAATGCTGCTATTTTTTAGTGTGCATGAGAGAGTACCCTTTCAAAAATACTCTTTAGCAAAGGTGAGAGTGCGCTGTGCAAAATCAAGGACATCATGAGTTCAGTTCTTGCCTCTTCTCCTGGCTGTTTGGAATAACTCTATGCACTTCCCACCCTTGTTGAGTAAAGCTTTAGTTATCCTTCCCACATTTTACAGATGAAATAACTGAGCATCTGTGAGGTTGGACAAGATCATTTCTGGCAGAGTTGTAAAGAAAATCCATCTCATCCATTTTGCCATACTGCCTCTCAAGATGATTAGGTCAGAGCTATGTGTTAGGCCATGTTCTCTGTAAATGGAAGAGGGGTGTCAAGTATGACATTATGCATGATATACATGGCGAAAGGTGGTGTATGTTGTTGTATGATTTGAGAAGTACCAGTCTGGTTTTGTCCAGGACTTTAAGTGCATTTCTTGCAAAACAAAAGTGCATCATAGGCTTCTCCTGAGCTTTAATTTGCAGACGGGATGCTTGAGTGGATCTTCAGAAAACCTTCCATTTTCCATCCTTTCAGCAACTTATGTCCTTACCCCCCAGTCACTCAAAGTGTTTTCTCATTTAAGAGCCCATGTATAATTTCTGTTGAATATAGAGTCCTCATTAAATTGAGGGCCTACTTCAGACTGTTTTTTCTTCTGCATTTTCACTTTGATGCATTCGGTAGCTTCGATCAGTAAAAATTAGAAAACATGTTAAACAGTAATACTCTGTAAAAGCAGCAAAGAGTCCTGTGGCACCTTATAGACTAACAGACGTTTTGGAGCATGAGCTTTCGTGGGTGAATACTCACTTCGTCGGATGCACGTAGTGGAAATTTCAACATGCATCTGACGAAGTGAGTATTCACCCAAGAAAGCTCATGCTCCAAAATGTCTGTTAGTCTATAAGGTGCCACAGGACTCTTTGCTGCTTTTACAGATCCAGACTAACACGGCTACCCCTCTGATACTGGACACTAATACTCTGATCAGTTTATCAAAATTTAAAATGATCTAGGTGACTTTTTTGCTTCTGCGTGTTAGCTAGGTATGCATGAATATGTGCTTGAGCATTAAATACTATTCCTGATTGCTACTGATAAATTTATGATTAGGTATTTGTTCACTTTTTATTGTAAATAAATCTCACACTTTTACTTTTGTATCCAGTTCCTTCAATAAAAATCTCAGAAGGACAATTGAACATCTTTACTATTGTTAAATTAAAAACTTGGATCTTAAAAAGTAGTAGGTGAGCTGTATCATGTGCCATGCAGGTTTTAAGTAAAGTTGAGCTGCTTTATATTGGTTTCTGCATTATATTTTTTTAGTTAGAATATTTCCGAAGATAGTAGACTGTTAAGGCAGTGTTAGTTTAGTGATGTGTCTAACTCTGGTACTCCTAATATAAATTCTTCCTTTGTACAAAAACATATCAAGGTGTCCTGATTCCACTGTTGTCATTAGTGTTCTGCCAGAGTGCTCTCTGTTACAGCATCTGTTTGTCATACAGGCCTAAAAGTCCGCCTGGATACAAGATGTTTGAAAAGAAAAAAGTGTGAACTCATTGGGCAGCTGTAAATAGGTCAAACATATATATCCATCAGCAGTATTCTATATTAAATCTGTTCAAAAGAAGGTACCAAGGTAATGTTCCAGGTATGCCTTGCAAAAATAGTGGATGTACATATTTTCAAAGCATTCAAGTATGTTGTTTTCTACATAAACTTCAAGTTAGTTATGTAGTCATACAACTACAAAATTGTGCTTTTTAAATTATTCAAATTTAAAATTGATTACTTGATTAAAAATTCAACTTTCCTCAGTTTGCTACTGTTATCCTTCTGTCCTTTCATATTTTGAAAAATCAGACTTTAGCTGAAACTTAAGTGTGCATGTGCAGATGTTGCATTTTTCTAATATTGTATATGTATTGTTTTACAGTCCATTACAAATATAATACAAACTTAAAATGCAGTCCCTGTTAAAATATGTTGCTATGGAAGATTATTGAGAAAACTCATGTCACGTTCCCAGTTCAATATGATGTGATTCAGAATAATCATGGGACACTGTTATACCTTATAATGTGAGATTATCAAGGGAGCCCATTACACTCCTTTTATGATGTGTGTTATGATGATGAAAAGATTTCAGTTCAAGTTGAACAGGCTTCACAATTTCAAAACTAAATGAAAAACAGAATAAAAGGCCATCTAACCTCTTTGGGTATGTCTACACTGCAATAAAACACCCGTAGCTGGCCCACAAGGAGGCAGGGTCCCAGTGCTCAGGCTCTAACCTTAGCCCTAATGTCTACACTGCAATTTTATAGCCCTGCAATCCATGCCCTGTGAGCCAAAATCAGCTGACAAGGGCCAGCTGTGGGTGTTTTACTGCAGTGTAGACATACCACCAGAGTTTACAGAAAGCACAGCTTTGCTGCCATTCCTTGGCTACTATTAGGTGTGCGTGAGTAGTATTAATTGAGGTGAGAGGAGAGGAACCTCAATTCCCAGTTGAGATCAGTTGATAGGTATAAAGGGGTACACAGGAAGCTTGCTTTCTAGATCAATAAGTTATTGGGAAGTACTGAGATTGCTTAAAGTCTGGTGTGCCTTGAGGGAGAAAGAGCAGTTTATTATATCTTTACAGCATTGATTTCTCTTCCACTGGAAACTGACCTGGAAAGGTCCCAGATACTAGCTACCAGTAGGCATACTGGTGTCTGAACATGCTGGGAAAAGGAACATAGACCAAATTCTGTCTTGAGATTAGGGGTCCTAAAATAGCATTTGCTTTCACAAGAGGTGGTCATTGGCCCATTCAGTCCCACTTGTAATATCCTATAGTTGAAATTTATGTATTTTTTTAATTGGAAAAAGGGGGGGGGGAGTTTTGAAAATATTATTCCTAAAGGATCTGTTCACAATCTCCATCTTTCTCACATTTGTCAAGGTGGGAACAGATTTCCAAGAAATGAATGTTTATTTTCAATTTTGCTTTGCCTTCAAGCCACTAAGTATTGGAACAAACTACCAAAGGGAAGGTAGATTCTCCATCTCTTGATGTCTCCATATAAAGACTGGATGCTTTTCAGGAAGATATGCTTTGGACGAATACAAGTTACTTGGTTCAGTACATGGGTGGAATTTTATTACCTGTGTTATGCAGGCAGTTGGACTTGAGGTTCTTATGGTCCCTTGTGGCCTTAAAAAATCTAAGTCTGTCTTTTCAAAAGATCATAAAAGGAAGGTGTGCTCTGCACTTGTAGAACCATAGAAATTTAGGGCGGCCAGGGATCTTCAGAGATCTTCAGAGTCCCCTGCATTGAGGCAGGACCAGATATACCCATGGTAGATTTACTTACTATCAGTATTCATGTTAGAGATGAGGAAGTGGAGTCATGTCCCTGCCAGCAAATATCTTTTTGTCATCTCCTAGCAGTGTATTCTAGTTGATACATGATACTTGTATTATTGGAAGTTATAAAAGTAACTAACTGTGTAAGAAGATAAAAGTGCATTGAAGAAAGAATATACACCCCACAATGTTTGCTGCTTGTAAAAAGCAGGATCAGATTTTTAGCTTGTGTAAACTGACATAGCTCCACTGAAATCATTAAAAGACATGAAAGGATAATTACAGCCCACAGATCTATTCTTTAATGTCTATGCATCATCCCTGTATGGGCTATGAAAAGAATCTTCGGGTTTTCACAAACCTTAGGAGGCCCCTAAAAATGGAGAGAATACAGTACTTTGACCATTTATAGCCCAGGCATTCACACAGTGTTGGAACGGAAGTGAATGATCACAGGAAAAAGAGGGTAATACATTTAGAAAAATTTGAGAGAACAGTGCCATAGTGGGGTGTTGTGTGTGTGGTGAGGGAGAAGGATATGGTAATAGATGATAGCGTATACTGGAAGGGAACAAAGAAGAGGCTGAAGAGAGGCAGATTCTGAAAAGCAAATAGAATCTTGAAGCGAGAGGAAAAGTTAAAAATGATGTTCTTAAATACTTACATTTTTAGAAAATATTGAATACAGGCTTTCTAGGTTAAGGGGGGGCACAGACCAAAGGAAAGGAAAAATGAGAAAGAAGGTAAATTCTTTTTCATTCTTTTATGAAAGTTTGCTGCAAAAAGGATATATATATTTATATACATAATAGTAATCTATGCATATTTTATGTACTATGGGTGGAGCTGGTAGCACTGACTCCTATTAAGGTTGCTCGAAACATCTATTTATAAGACCCCATTTTCAGTTGCTTATAACTTTGTGTAACTTCAATGATTTGGGGTGAAATTTTCCATGCCGGATGTCTGCCTCAGGCTAAATATTTTGGGGGAAAATTTCAGCCAAAATGGTTCAGCTGTTTCCAAGAACAAGGCTTTTTCCCCATGTTAAAAAATTCTTGGGACCTTTTGTTTGACATGTTCAAGTACCCCATGCTTTGGACCAGGGACTTGAAATTTGGCAGGTGTTTCAGGGATGTGCCTTTTACTGTCCCAGTGAAAACCTGCCCAAATTTGGCCACTGTGTAAGCCTCTGAAAACATAGCAGTTCACACATGTTCAGTAGAGAGAACTTCAGTTTTAACAGCTAAAATCTCCAAAAACTCTGTCCTCACTGAGCATGCACCTTCCCCACAAACAAACTGAACATGCTGCAGGCCAAGGCTCGTGGGAGCCAGAAAAACTTTCCCTGTGTAATAGCTGCTCCAGTCCAGGGTGGGGCAGGATTCTTGGATGAATCAGGCTAGTGAAGTAAAGGAGGCTATTGTCCTTAGGACCGCTGCCTCATTTGCTGCAGAAGTTGCAAAGCGTGTAGCGAATGAGGTAAGGGATTGCAGGAAACGAAGGGAGGATTCATGGTTAAAGCAGTTGAGTACTGCCCTGGAAAATGGGATTCTATCTCCACAGAGTTCCTATGTGATACTAAACAAGTCATTTAAACCATACTTTTTAAAGGCTATGACTAAACAATCGTGTGTTCCCTCATTTTCTGGGGGTCTAATTTCAGACCCTTGGGACCTCTTTGAAGAAGCGCTGAGTGCTCACAGCTAGATCTGAGCAATATGTTTCCAGCAAATAGCACTTTGTGGAGCACTGCAATGAATTTGGTTCAAATTCATTGTATAGTTTTGCCTGGAATAAAACTGTAGACAAAAATTTTGAAAACATTGAAACACTTTATTTTGAAAACGTCAAAACTGTTTCAGTGTTTCCATTCAATCCGAATGAAATTTTTCCAGTTATTTCGTTGAGGAAAAACTGAAAAAAATAGTTTCTATTTGAAACCAACCAAACATTTTTCAGTTCAGCTAATGAACTGAAAAATCAATTATTAATGTTAATGGGAATACCTGGCTCTTATATAGGACTTTCATCAGAAGATTTCAAATTATTTGTTTAGCTCCACTCTCAACTGCAATTCAAGTTAATGGATTCTATGTTTGAATATAATGGTAAGTATTCTGAAAAATCAGGTCCTAGCCATCTCAAGTTGGGCACTCAAAATTAGTGGATGCTTTTGATATTAATCTTTGTATGCCTTAGCTTCCCAACTGTAAAATTGGGATAATAGTGCCACTCATTTCATGGAGTTTGCAAAGATAAATTAATGTTTGTGAAGCACTCAGCTACTATAGTGGATAAGCCCATGAGGAAATTAATAATTTTATCTTCAGAGCAGAGTTTGAATAATGTGCTGGAAATAAGGCCTATGACTGCACATTGAACAATGAGGAAAAAAAACAACAGCTATTGAATAGCAGCTCATTAATTGATCACTGCCCATTCTGTGGACTGAATGAGGTAGGGGTCCTATAGAAAAAGTTATACAGGTCTGTCTCATCTTACGCTGGGGTTACGTTCCGCAGTCAGCGCGTAAAGCGAAAATCGCGTATAGTCAAAATTACTTTGAGTGTAATGGCGGACGGAATCGCCCACACTACAGAAACAGTATTTCAATTATTTTTCTCTTTTTTTTTTTGTTTTTTTTCTTGTTTTTGCCGACCGCGTAAAGCTGAAATCGCGCAGGTTAAATGCACCTAAGATGCGACAGACCTGTATGATCGTATACATAAAGACTGTATCACAATTAATAATCACAGGAGGGGAAAATTAATGTTACACAGGCAACTTTAATTCTGACATTTCCTAACTTTTGAGTGCTGGACTAGCAACTTGGTTTTCCTTTTAACGTCTTTGTAATATTTTCATTCTAATATACAGTGTCTGCTATATGTAACACCCTGAGAAGCAGTAATCTGGCATTTTGTGTGTTTTTTATATTGTACAACTACTTAGAAGAAAACAATTTATCTAATATGACTAGATGGATATTTAGGCCATGATTTGTCAGAGAACAATGTTTCTGATAATGCCGGGGGTGGGGGGGAGAGAGACGTAATCTCATATTCACATAAGTAGCAGACAAAGGCTCAGATCCTGCATAAGGTGCACTGGTGTGGACTCCTGCCACTTATGTACGTTGATGGTTGCATAATTCTTTTAGTTTCATTAGTGGTGTCAGAGGCATAATCTCTACCTTGTTATAAAGGAATTCTTGCTACTAATTGAGTAAAACTGAGAGTGAGTTAAAGTTTATCAAACTTCAAAGTTGTGATAAATTTTTAGACTATTTAGGAAGTTAGAGCACTATTCTTCATTCATTTTAATCCCTTTCCATCCCCTGTTGACCCTATTGTTCTTTGTGACTATACACTTGCATAGTCAGTCTCCTCCTCTGTGAAATATACACGGCTCTTTTCGCATTAGAGAACAATGGTAAGATTTCAGAATTGAAGGGAGCACAAAGACCTGTTAAAAATTTTTAAATAAATGTTAAAAGTAAAAGAGGACTGAATGAAACAACTCTTGCTGATTTATATGAATCACATAAAATTGTTAAATTTAATTACGTTGGGAAAAGGCTTCAATTGAAAAAAACCCATGTCCAAATCAGGCTTTTAATTGTAATTCTTTGTTACTTATTTCCACAGAGAAGGTGATACTCGTAGTAATCTGAGAGGTATTAATGTCCTGCTCTAAAGGCAGATTTGTTCAATGGACTTCACAAAACTGCTTCAAAATGTAAAGAATTACATCATTCCAACCCACCCTTCTTCCTTTATTCTGCTGTATCATAGTAGTCATAGGTCGGTTATTTCTAGTGCAACTTCTCACACATAGAATCACAGAATCTCAGGGTTGGAAGGGAGCTCAGGAGGTCATCTAGTAACCCCCTGCTCAAAGCAGGACCAATCCCCAACTAAATCATCCTAACCAGGGCACATATAAGAATGCTCATAAGTGGTAGGAATCTGTGATAGACAAGAGATGATTTATGTCAGCCATACAAAGACAGAATTACACAGTTTCTAGTAATACTTATGGAACAGTTATACATTGATCATGCAAATGATGAACAATCGTTTTACTGTCCAGAGTTGCTGTCCCTGGTCCCAGATTTCTGCAGCTATTTGCAGCTGTTCTTCAGCTGGTAATTTACAAAAATGTTCTAGTCTCTAGTCTAGAATTATATCAATGATTGCCAAATGATTTCCCACTCCCACACTTCCTTTGCTTGGAGTTCTGACTCTGTTTCTCAGTTGTGTGACCACAAAATGTTTGAAGTATACTTCTGCTTTCCAGATGCAATGCTATTTTTTTTTGTTGCTAACTAACTAGCTTACCACCACTATAGCTAAATAACTGGATTTATTAGATTGCTTCTCTAACCAAACATCTCAAAACTTCATTATAATACCACTGTTAGCATTAGACACTTTGTTCAAATATTATTGTATCCTAATATTGATATTGCCATGTACAGCCGGGGTATTTAATATAGTAATTCGACAGTATATCCAACATAGCTGTAGAATATCCATATATCAGCTATTTTAAGATTAAAGCAGGGAGTGAGTAAAGTGGTGAGTCTGCATATTTTAAGTATGTACTGCCTCATAACCACAGGAGGTGCTGATTTATTGATCACCAGAAATTACTTTTAAACAAATCAAGGTCCCTCTCATTTTTCCAATTCAGTGGGGAACAAGTTGCAACAAAATGCTCTATCCTAATTCCAAATCACTTGTGCAAATTATATCTTAATCAATACAAGATGCAAAATATTACAGCTGCAGCAGATTAACATTAATATGTTAATAGATTCACTGTTTGGGCTGCTTGAGAAGACTCTTCTTTAATAGAACTTAAAAAATGTTTTCCATGCAGTTGTAGGAAAGATCTTGGTGTAATATTTTCTTTACTTACATTGGATACTGGTTGTGAAGTTGGTTTATTTTTGGTAATTTCCTGACTATGAATGCTGTGACTTTTTTTAGCCAACCCTACTATAATAAAATACAATGTATAAAATAAACTTTCATGCTATTTTGAAAGTTGTAATTTAAATTTGTAAAATCAGTGTTGTAGAAATCATACTGCTTATTTTTTTTAAAAAATTACAAAAATGTCAAATTATACTAAACATTCAAACAAAGCAACCTTTATCTGCACCTTTTAGAATGTCTTCATGAAATTCTGGGTGTCTTAACTTTTTGTATTGGTGATCTAGGCACTAAAGACTGATCTCTCCCTCTGCATGCCTAATACCAATTTACAGGGCTCCCCCCTGAGTGAGTTTTAAGCTGTTCAGCCACTTCTTTTATTTTGAATTTGTTTTATTTTTATAAATCTTAATATTCTCTTTCCTCTACAAAACAAGAACATTTCTTCCAGCCCAATCAGTGAAGGAAACATTTTTATCCTTTATCTGGCCAGTAGGTAATTAAATAATGCAACGAGAGTGGAGATGCTTCTGAATCCATGTCACTGTGATAAACTGCAGCAGTTGGCTTTGGTGTGGAGGGTGATAGTCTGAGGTATAAACCCTCTTACCTGATCAAACCAGTCAGCTGTTCTGTTTCTCTCAAAATTCTTTCTTTTATGCTCTTTGCTAAAATTGAATAGTCAGTAAGGCTAGCCAGAAAACAGCAATTCTGTTTTGCAAAATATTTCAGTATTTTGAAATTTGGTTTTGTTCCACATTGGGATAAACAGGAGATCTGAATTTCCTCGCTCACACTCACTCACACGTACATTTTGATGGTTATGGAAATCAGCTGGGAAGTGGGGGACAGAGGCCGAAATCCCTGCGCTGCCTGATTTGAAGACAGGACTTGAATCTGGGACTCCAATATCCATGCCCTAACAGTTCAGCTGTAGAGTCAGTCTGTCTGTGTCGTGTGTCTGCCCCCCCCTCCACATCCCTTCATTCTCCTCTCCCCCCAAAAAAAAATAAAAAAAAAATCTTGGTCCTGAGAAAGTTCCTAGTTAATTTTTCAACAAAATGAAATTTTTCAACACAGAAAGTTTCATCAAATTTTTTTTGCAGTTAGTTCTAATAGTCAAAGGGGAGAGGTCACAGTTGCATATCTGGAGTCTGACTGCTGTAAAAGTGGAAGAAAGTCAAAAATGCTTTTGGAAATGGACAAAAAGCAATTGGCTCTACTCATATAGATGGATGTTAGAGAAAAAGATATGTCCACTTCAATTCTTCTTCTTCTTTCTCAGAATGATACATTGTCCCTCAAGAGAAATGAAGATTTACAATAAGTGAAGATATCTAGCAGAGAAAATGCATGGTTGGACTTTGATATATTATCTTTGAAGACAATTCAACACAGCTGTACAAGACTTTAAAAAAAAATTTTTTATAATTGGAGATATACCAATCTCCTAGAGCTGGAAGGGACCTTGAAAGGTCATTGAGTCCAGCCCCCTGCCTTCACTAGCAGGACCAAGTACTGATTTTGCCCCAGATCCCTTCGTGGCCCCCTCAAGGATTAGGCTAATAACCCTGGGTTTAGCAGGCCAGTGCTCAAACCACTGAGCTATCCCTCCCCATTTAGTAGTAGTGAGCCAGCGTATAGTTTGTGAAAAATTGAGCCCTACTTCTCCAGAAGTTAGCATGTTTGCTGCTGATTAGTTGGGAAGAAAAAAAAGGGGGTTCTTCCAGCTATGGGTCTGGGCTATAATTTATTTTAATACCACCAGAATTAGTCACTTGAAAATGTTAGATTTCCTTCAGGCCAGAAGAAGCTGGGAAAGTTGTGAGGCTATTAGACTTAAGTGTCTGGCTGATCTTCAAAAATGGAGTAGTGCTGGTCAATCAAAAGAGGTTTTGACAGACTCTTTTTAAGGAGCAATTACGTATCAGGGTAAGGATCTAGTTGAAATGTGTGGCCTGTGTGTATAGTGAACGCAGTTTGTCTTACTGTCTTACTAAGAAAATGCCCTGTTGGGTAAAAATGATTCTTGCTTGGTAGAAATAAACGAGGCCTAAGTGATGGTCCCTGGAAGAATCAGTGTTGTTGGTTTTTTTCCTATCTGAAACCTATAAATGGCTGTCTACAGAACCTTGACATATTGTTGCTTCAATATGACAAGTTGGGTCAAGGGGGGAAACCTCAAAACCAAGCCTGGAGCTGGGTGACCATCACTCTGAGGCCTATTCTAAAGCCCATAGATTCTATGGCATAGAATTTAATGGAAGATTTCCTACTGATTTCAATGGGCTTTGAATCAGGCCCCAAAAGAATAGTTGTAAGTAGAAAATACTTTTAGCAAACCATTTTCCCATCTGTGTGTGACTTAAGATTGTAGATGATACAATAAGGTGTTCAGATAAAGCAGTTAGTCATGGAGTTGGATTCACTGTTTTTAATATTAAATTAATCTAGAGCCTTAGGCTGTTAAGAAGTCATCCTTGCTTTCAGTCCCACAGGATTAAATCGGGTCAATAAGACCCAAGATGTGTAGGCAGTGACTTAATATTCTCGTCTTTAAGTCAAGTAATGTCTTGGTCAGAAGACATGGCATAGGGTTTTTAAGTGATGAATGATGCAATTTATAAGAAAAAATGAAACTATTTATTTATTCAACATTTTTGGTTAATAGCATTATTATCCCTGTTTCTTTGGTTTTGTAGTCTTTGTGTTTGATCTTAAAACAGGGTTTGAACAATTACCAATGTAATGGGATTAATTGCATGAGAAATTATTCATGTTGGGTATATTTTACAGGTCGAGTCCTTAGTTTTGTTCCCTGACTTTTAATGTAAAGGCATTTAAGCAAATCATTAATTGAAGTTTTGTTTGTCGCAATCAAAACCAACACAAAATAGTCAAACATTTGAGCCACAATTTTAAAATGATTGCTAATTTTGGGTGCCACAGAGAGCCCAGCTCCAGTAATACTGTGCATCCAAATTGTTTGATGGCATTTATAGCATCCCTGAAAATCAGGGTCTAGGTGTCTCAAGTTGGAAACCCAAAATTGTGAATATTTTTGAGAGGTTAGGCTTTGGTGTAAAGTGTAGGAGTTCTCAAATATTAATATTCACTTCAATCAAATGCCCCAAAAGATATCTTCTCTTTTATATTACATCTGTTTGTTTCCCCTCACAGGTCTCTTGACACAATACTGAGCAATGCTGTACACGGCTTATCTGTCCTCGATTCTCACTTAGTCGAAGTGGAGGGAGACACTCTTTACTTGTATGGTTCTGGAGCTCTGGAATCCCTGGATCGAAACTGGAGCGTTCAGACAGCTGGAACTGTCATCACAGTCTCCTTTATGTTCATAGAATTTGATGAAATTGTTCAAGTGCTACCAAAACTGAAGATCAGATTTCCTAATTCTGCGGTAAGACATTTTCTCTGAGACTTCAGCAATCTGAATAGCCACAGAATATATGAATGATCTTTATTAACACCTTATTTTGATCAAGTAACCTTTAGTTTTCAGCTTATTATCACTTATGTAGATGAATTTGGGTTATTTGTGTAACTCTTCAGTTTTGTCTATATTGTACTTTTGACTTGATAAGGCCTTCTTGATTGAGCAAGAGACTTGAGTCAGAATTCTCAAAGGGAATTGAGGGATTCTTCTTAGGTTGGAAATTTATTTCTGACACAAACATTTCTTTTGGCCCTTCATAAAATAGAAAAGGGTTGCTAAATTGTGAGATGGAAATACAATACTTTTACATTGTTGATCCATTATTTCCATGTATCAAGAAGTATTTGTTTGTGTATCAAGGCCAGCATCTGAACAGCTGGCGACAGAAAGGTCAGAGGTGGTGCTGGTTAAGCAAAGAACTCTCTGGAATTCTGTGGTTCTTGCTCAACTGAAAAAATGTAAATGTGCAAAGTCTCTGGCCACATTCCCTCCAGGCAATGTGGGTCTGTAAAATCAAAGCAAATAACATAAAACTAACTAGAAAAGTATCAACAAGTAGGCTCTTATGTGCCTTCATAGTTCCCTGTCTTGGTTTCTGGTCAACAAACCTCTGTCTCTCCTTCTCATAAAGATACTCCATGCTTTTTTTTGGAAGGTTCTAAGCTTAATTGAGCATACCTTGCTTCAGCTCAGGCAGGTATTTCCAGATACAAATTCAAAATCCCAGCAGAGGTTTTTAACCCCTCAAAATCTCATTCCTCTATCAGGCTCATTGTGGTCTCCTTTTAGGGGTGCTACTGAAGCAGTGTTGCAAGGAGCAGAATAAATGAGGGATTCTATGACCTGTACAGCTGGTACAACCAGGAAGCAATCAGACTCTACATACTCAAAATATTTCTTGCTTATTTCCTTGCTTGCAATGTAGAAATATCCCATTCTTTTCTTTCTATGCAAAGTTTTAAGCAAATCTTGTTGTTGCAACACTTCTACAGAGGGGCGTGGGGTTTTGCCCCTCTTATTGCCAATGACTCAATTTAAACCCAAGGAATCGCAATGATGGTATAATAAATACATGTGATAAACCAATCATCCAAAAAACTGGGGAATTGAATCCTATACACCTATAGCTTAGTCAAAACAGTTAAGGCTAAGTGTCTATATTAAGTGACCATAGCATTATACATACTTGAAAAAGTTATGGTCACACTTCGCTGAAAACGTACAGCCCAATTAACGCCTATTGTATTTTTACATGCTTTAATAATCACTCGATGAATTTTCATCATTTTTTTTCATAAAGAATACAGACAAGCTGTGACTGTACACTTACTCTTTCAAGTGAAGACAATTTTAAATGCTAAGGCTTTCCCACTCGGAGACCACCAGATGTCTGTATCACTAAGATCTCTTATTTTATTTTCTAGTTTTTATTTTAATTTATTGGATACAAAAAGGAGAGGACTTCTTTTTAAAGAGGGGAAGGCATCATGTGCCATATTGTTTTGAAGAGGTATTAAAAGCTCTACACATCGAGTGAGCCCAGTTGCTTAGATGGGCCCAAGAGCTGGTTATTCGTGTCTAAGGAGAATAGAAGTAGCATGGAATGGAGCTGATCTAACACTGAGCTTGATGTCTGTAACACAGTTGTGTTGCCTTACTATTATGTGTCCTCCTCAGTAAATATAACATAGTTCATGTCTATTTTTTTGTTACAGCACCTGAAGTTTAAGGAGACAAATATTGTCATGTTGCAGCAGTTTAATGCATTAGCACAGGTGCGTCGCATTGAACAGTTGACAGTTGATCCTCAGGGAAATCCAGTTGTCAACTTTACTCTCTGGAAATACTATGTTCTATTTAGACTGAACCATTTTAATCTGCAGAAGATAAATGGAACTGAGGTAAGAGGAAGTAATATTTTTTTTAGGAATACAAAGAACATGTAACTTTCCTCTCAAAATTATTCCTATAAAATGGATGCTCATTAATGGAAAGAACAGATTCTTATTTCATAAATTTATATTGATTATATATTAGTAAAATTAGTGGAGCCACCCCATTCATTCTTATGCAAAAGTAAAAAAGATGTAAATCTACTTCCCCACATGATTTACTTTGCTCTGCATTCGTCAAACTAAATCTGTTATTTTTACTTATGTAGCCCCCCAAAATACCTATTGTTCCTATAGCTCTTGGTAATTGGAAAAGACAATTCAACCCTATTCCTGAGTACATATGATAAAGAAACACAAATCAATGTGTCTATTTGTATTTTTTTTTAATTTTAAAGAATTCATACACTTCACCTCTTCAGTTTTTCTTGTAACAAGTTTTTCTCTGGTTTATTATAATATGTTTGAAAGGAATTTAAATTTTGGCACTGGATATATGTATTTCGGGCTGTCAAGTGATTAAAAAAATAACTGTGATTAATCACACTGTTAAACAATAATAGAATACTATTTATTTGAATATTTTGGATGTTTTCTACATTTTCAAATATATTGATTTCAATTACAAAACAGAATACAAAGAGGGTACAGCGCTCACTTTATATTTATTTCTTATTACATGTATTTGCACTGTAAAAAACAGAAGAAATGTATTGGGTGAATTGAAAAATACTAAGTACTGTAATGCAATCTCTTTATCTTGAAAGTTGAACTTACAAATGTAGAATTATGTTAAAAAAAATAAATAAATAAACTCTGCATTCAAAAATAAAGCAATGTAAAATTTTAGACCCTGCAAGTCCACTCAGTCCCACTCCTTGTTCAGCTAATCACAGACAAATAAGTTTGTTTATAGTTGCAGGAGATAATGCTGCCCACTTCTGGTTTACAATGTCACCTGAAAGTGAGAACAGGCGTTCTCATGGTACCGTTGTAGCTGGCATCGCAAGATATTGACATGCCAGATGTGCTAAAGATTTATATGTCTCTTCGTGCTTCAACCAGCAGAAGGTTGATTTTCTTTTTTGGTGATGAGGGTTCTGTAGTTTCTGCATCGGAATTTTGCTCTTTTAAGACTTCCAAAAGCATGCTCCACACCTCATCCCTCTCAGATTCTTAAACCTTAGGTAGAGTGCTGTAGCTATTTTTAGAAATCTCACATTGGTACCTTCTTTGCATTTTGTGCAATCTGCAGTGAAAGTGTTCTTAAAATGAACAACATGTTCTGGGTCATTATCTGAGACTGCTATAACATGAAATATATGGAGAAGGCAGGTAAAACAGAGCAGGTAACGTACAGTTCTCCCCCAAGGAGTTCAGTCACAAATTTAATTAACGCATGATTTTTTTAACAAGCGTCATCAGCATGGAAGCATGTCCTCTGGAATGGTGGCTGAAGCATGAAGGGGCATATGAATGTTTAGTATATCTGGCACGTAGATATCTTGCAATGCCGGCTACAGAAGTGCCATGCACATGCCTGTTATCACTTTCTGGTGACGTAAATAAGAAGGCAGCATTATCTCCTGCAAATGTAAACAGACTTAATTTTAGCGATTGGATGACCAAGAAGTAGGACTAAATAGACCTGTAGGCTCTGAAGTTTTTCGTTTTTTTGTTTTTGAGTGCAGTTATGTAACAAAAAATATCTACATTTGTAAGTTGCGTTTTCACGATAAAGAGATTGCACTACAGTGCTTGTAGGAGGTGGACTGAAAAGTACTATTTCTTTTGTCAGTTTACAGTGCAAATATTTATAATAAAAATAATATACACTTTGATTTCAGTGACAATACAGATTACAATATATATTAAAATGTAGAAAAATATTTAATAAATTTCAATTGGTATTCTGTTGTTGTGATTAAAACTGTGATTAATCGCAATTAATTTTTTTGAGTTATTCGTGTGAGTTAACTGCGGTTAGTTGACAGCCCTAATATATATAACCATACTTGACAGCTGATTTTAGTACAGCACATTATTTATACAGTATTTTTTAACTCCAGGTACACCATAGACATAAAATCTCAAATATTTTCTTCATCACCACTCCAGGAAATGGAAGCCTTGATTTTTTACCTCTTACACCAAATCATTAGTTGTTTAAAGCGCAAAGACAGGGAGTACATTGATACTGGTATACGTCTGCATCTTGTGTACCCATTTGCACCGGTGCAAAGTAGGTGTAAAAGCTACCATCTGATCTGGATAAATTATACATCTGTCGTGCACCAAGGTCTCAGTCAAGTAAGGTGCTGAGAACTATAGCCCTAATACAACACTTAAATACATACTTAAATTTAAGCATGAGATTAGTCAGGTGCTTTACAATTAAGTGTTTTGTGGGATCATAGCCAGGATGTTCAACACCTTGTAGGACTGAAATCTCACTTTGCATTTGTGCAAATGATTATACCAATTTCAGGATTACAGTGATTTGAGCTGTCCATATAGAGTGTAATTCCAAAAAGTTGTACCTATGGATGTTAGGAAGCTAAAGTGTAATAGTTACATTTGTTTTTCTGTATTTCTCATTAATAAAATATCTACCAGAAACGTAAATAATTACATTGTAAAAATCTGATGAGAAATAGTACATTAAATGTCTAATGATTTTAAATTGATCATTATATTTTGTTTTTAATTGACTGTATCAGATAACTAATAAAGTATATAGAAATTTGAACTCTATAATTTAGTCTTCTGTTAGCTGTATCCAGCACATATTAATCATGCAACACAGGAAGAGAGGGTTAAAGAGCTAAACTGAACTAAAAGCTCTGACGGGGAGGAAACTAGAAAGCAAAAATGCCTCCTTTTAATTGTGCTATATTTTAAAAAGAAAACAAGTCATTAAACTTCTAATACTATTCTGGGTGGACTTTTTCTTAAACATAAATAACCCCAGGAGAACATTTTGAAATAGAACAAGTAGCACAGCATAAGGTTGTTTTTTTCCCCTTTAAATTTACTGATCATGAACTCTTTTAAAAGGTGCCTGTTAAAAAGTTTGGATTTGTAAAACTGAATACGGCTTTTAAAAGCTTGCTTCTCAATTTATTCTATGTATGTATTTAAATGTTGTATCTCCAGGCAACATTTACTGTACCATTTAAAGTGCAAACATGCTTTTAGATTTTCAGCCTACAATAATAAAATATAAAATAAATCCTCCCTGCTTATGCCACAACTCTTCAGAAAACGTCTAAGGCCTGGTCTGCACTACGAGTTTATACCGAATTTAGCAGCGGTAAACCGAATTAACCCTTCACCCATCCACACAACGAAGCCCTTCATATCGATATAAGGGCTCTTAATATCGATATCTGCATTCCTCCCCAACGAGAGGAGTAGCGCTGAAATTGGTATTGCCATTTCGGATTAGGGTTAAGGTGGCCGCAATTTGACGGTATTGGCCTCCGGGAGCTATCCCACAGTGCACCTTTGTGACCACTCTGGACAGCAATCTGGACTCGGTTGCACTGGTCAGGTAGACAGGAAAAGCCCTGCGAACTTTTGAATTTCATTTCCTGTTTGGCTAGCGTGGAGAGCTGATCAGCATAGGTGACCACGCAGAGCTCATCAGCATGGGTAACTATACAGGCTGAGGATTGAAAAAGAGCTCCAGCATGCACCACACGGGAGGTACTGGATCTGATCGCTATATGGGGAGAGGATTCCTTGCTAACAGAACTCCGATCCAAAAGACGAAATGAAAAAACATTTGAAAAAATTTCCAAGGCCATGATGGAGAGAGGCCACACCAGGGACTCAGTGCAGTGCCTTGTGAAAGTTAAGGAGCTCAGACAGCCTACCAGAAAACCAAAGAAGCAAACGGAAGGTCCGGGCAGGGCCGCAAAACATGCCGCTTCTACGCTGAGCTGCATGCAATTCTAGGGGGGTCCGCCACCACTACCCCACCCCTGTTCGTGGATTCCGAGGTGGGGGTAATCTTAGCCATGCCTGAGGATTCTGCGGATGGGAAGATGAGGAGGAGGAAGAGGAGGACGAGCTTGCAGAGAGCACACAGCACTCCGTTCTCCCAACAGCCAGGAGCTTTTTCTCAGCTGACAGAAGTTACCCTCCCAGCCTCCCAAGCCACTATCCCAGACAATGAAGCCATGGAAGGGACCTCTGGTGAGTGTACCTTTGTAAATATAAAACATGGTTTAAAAGCAAGCATTTTTTAATGATTAATTTGCCCTGAGGACTTGGATGCATTCGCGGCCAGTACAGTTACTGGAAAAGTCTGTTAACATGTCTGGGATGGAGCGGAAATCCTCCAGGACATCTCCATGAAGCTCTCCTGGAGGTACTCCAAAAGCCTTTGCAGAAGGTTTCTGGGCAGCGCAGCCTTATTCCGTCCTCCATGGTAGGACACTTGACCACGCCATGCATGTAGCAAGTAATCTGGTATCATTGCATGACAAAGCCTAGCTGCGTATGGTCCGGTGTTTGCTGGCATTCAAGCAACATCCGTTCTTTATCTCACTGTGTTATCCTCAGGAGAGTGATATCATTCATGGTAACCTGGTTGAAATACAGGAATTTAATTAAGGGGACAGAGATGGCCATTCCTACTGGGCTGTTTGCCTGTGGCTTAAAAGAAATCCTTCCCTGCAGTTAGCCAAGCAAGGGGAGAGGGGGTGATTGGCGCTGAGCTTTTTTCGCGTTTGGCTAGCAGGGATCTTCCCTGCTACCAGCCACGCGGGGGGGAGGTTGGCTAGCAGGGATCTTCCATGATACCAGCCACGCGGGGGGAGGGGTAAAGCGATCATCCCAGAGAATTGGATGGGGGTGGTTCTGCTGCTGCACGTTAACAGGAAAGAAGCAGCACTCAACGGGCTTTGCTTGCTATTTGGGAAAGGAGGGCGCTGGATATATGAAGGCTGCAGAAGCCAAAAGACAATGGCTTTACCATGGCCGCATGCAAGCCGAATTCTGCTGCCCGGACCTGCGTCTGTGATCTCTAACACCAAAGCCACAGGCACTCAATATTAAGATGCAAAATGCGACCTTGTACTGAAATCACATGTGCTATGTAAGGTGAATAGTGTTGTTCACCGTGAAAGAGTATAACCATTGTTCTGTAAAATGTATCTTTTTAAATACTTCTCTCCCTTTTTTCCCTCCCTCCTGCAGCTGCAAATTTTTCAAGCCTCCCTCCTCCGTCCCGAAGGCTATCTCAGATAAGGCGGCGAAAAAAAAAGACGCAAGACGAAATGTTCTCGGAAATCATGGAAGTGACCCGCAATGAAAGAGCTCATCTGAATGAGTGGAAGGACGTGGTATCAAAGTACAGGAAAGATGCCAGTGACCGTGAGGGGACAGGAGGGACGAACGTGAGGAGAGAGAGATGCTCGAAGATGAGAGGTGGCGGCAGGAAGATCAGCAGGTGCAGGGATGCAACTCTGGGGCTGCTGCAATGATCAAACTGACATGCTCCAGCGTCTGGTGGAGCTTCAGGAACAGCAGCAGGATCACAGAGTGCCGCTGCAGCCCCTGTATAACACCCTCCCCCCTCACCATGTTCCATAGCCTCCTCACCCACCAGATGACTAAGAACGTGGGGGAGGCTCCGTGCACCCGCCCACTCCACCCAGTGGACAGCCCAACCAAAAGGCTGTCATTATTTTGAAATTTTTTTAGTGGCCTTTTCCTTCCCTCCTATCCTCCTCCCAAACCCACCCGGGCTACCTTGTCAGTTCTCTCCCTCTTTTTATAATTAATTAATTAAAGAATACATGATTTTTAAATGAGAGTGACTTATTTCCTTAGAAAGCAAGCTGTAATGAAGGGGAGGTGGGTTGGCTTACAGGGAATGAGTCAATCAAGGGGCGGGGTGTTTCATCAAGGAGAAACAAACACAACTCACACCGTACCCTGGCCAGTGATGAAACTGGTTTTCAAAGCTTCTCTGATGCGCACCGCTTCCTGGTGTGCTCTTCTAATCGCCCTGGTGTCTGGCTGCACGTAATCAGCGGCCAGGTGATTTGCCTCAGCCTCCCACCCCCCATAAAGGTCTCCCCTTACTCTCACAGAGATTGTGGAGCACACAGCAAGCAGCAATAACAAAGGGGACATTGGTTGGCTGAGGTCTGAGCGAGTCAGTAATGTGCGCCAGCGGCCTTTAAACGGCCAATGCACATTCTACCACCATTCTGCACTTGCTCAGCCTGTAGTTGAACAGCTCCTGACTACTGTCCAGGCTGCCTGTGTATGGCTTCATGAGCCATGGCATCAAGGGGTAGGCTGGGTCCCCCAGGATAACTACAGGCATTTCAACATCCCCAACTGTTATTTTCTGGTCTGGGAAGTAATTCCCTTGCTGCAGCCGTTTAAACAGAGTAGTGTTCCTGAAGATGCGAGCGTCATGAACCTTCCTGGCATCCCGTGGATGTTGGTGAAACGTCCCTTGTGATCCACCAGTGCTTGCAGCACCATGGAAAAGTACCCCTTGCGGTTTATGTACTGGGTGCCCTGGTGCTCCGGTGCCAAGATAGGGATATGGGTTCCATCTATCGCCCCACCACAGTTAGGGAATCCCATTGCAGCAAAGCCATCCACTATGACCTGCACATTTCCCAGAGTCACAACCTTTCGTAGCAGCAGCTTAATGATTGCTTTGGCTACTTGCATCACAGCAGCCCCCACAGTAGATTTTCCCACTCCAAATTGATTCCGACTGACCGGTAGCTGTCTGGCGTTGCAAGCTTCCAGAGGGCTATGCCACTTGCTTCTCAACTGTGAGGGCTGCTCTCATCTTGGTATTCTGGCGTTTCAGGCAGGGGAAAGCAAGTCACAAAGTTCCATGAAAGTGCCCTTACGCATGCGAAAGTTTCTCAGCCACTGGGAATCGTCCCACACCTGCAAAACTATGCGGTCCCACCAGTCTGTGCTTGTTTCCGCGGCCCAAAATCGGTGTTCATGGCTAGAACCTGCCCCATTACCAGCATGATCTCCAACGCGCAGGGCCGCAGTTTGAGAGAATTCTGTGTCCATGTCCTCATCACTCTCATCACCCGCTCTGCCGTAGCCGCCGCTCCTCGCCTGGTTTTTGCAGGTCCTGGTTCAGCATAGACTGCATGAGAATGCACGAGGTGTTTACAACGTCCATGATTGCTGTCTTGAACTGAGCAGGGTCCATGCTTGCCGTGGTATGGCGTCTGCACAGTTCACCAGGAAAAAAGGCGCGAAACGGTTGTCTGCTACTGCTTTTACGGAGGGAGGGGTTGAGGCTGTACCCAGAACCACCCGCGACAATGTTTTTTGCCCCATCAGGCACCGAGATCTCAACCCAGAATTCCAATGGGCGGGGGAGACTGCGGGAACTATAGGATAGCTACCCACAGTGCAACGCTCCGGAAATCGATGCTAGCCTCAGTACATGGACACACACCGCTGAATTAATGTGCTTAGTGTGGCCGCGTGCACTTGACGTTATACAAACTTGACTGTTTAAAAAAAACGGTTTCTGTTAAATCGGTTTAATCTTGTACTGTAGACATACCCTAAGTAATTAGGCCTTCCAGTATTCTCTGTCGTCAAACTCAGGTTTGAAAGAAAAACCATGAAGCTTATCCATGAGCCAAACCCATGTTTGAGAGAAGAGCTGTGTGCTAACCAACCTTCCCCCACCCCTTCCAACAAAGGATCTGTACTCTCAGGCCTCACTCTACTATATGGGCTGGCTGTGAAGTGCCCAACCCTCTTTTAATGTAGTTTCACAAGTGTAAATTTTCCTAATCTAGACAAACCCCTGTACAACATAACAAACCATTGCACATTTAATTGTAGAACTTTACAAAACATTTAGCAGCAAAGATATATAGTTTGCAAATGACAGGGTAGATTAGTTGAGTATTGTATGCATATTTTCTTGACATATTATATGCTTGTAAGGAGCATTGATAATGCATCTGTAGTTCCCTAAGTGCTGTTACCGTTGCATCCTTTCGTGGTAAATGTTACCAAGAACACACTAGAGGTTTCACTAAAGAGTAGCATTCTTACTTAACATTTGCATATAGCACACCATGACTGCCTTGGGGAATTTTACAGTAACATAACACGATGCTGGGAAAGACAACATCAGACAAGGAGAATATTTGTGTTGCTCATTTTTTATTTGAAATTGAATAGATTTTATTTAGATGTCGGGAGGAGTGTGCATCATTAGAGAGTTTGGAGGGGAAAAGAATTGGGCTTTGAACACAGATATTTAAAGTACATAGTGTCATTTCATCAACAGTTTGAAATTATCTTATAGACACAGCTGTAATTTTATGCTGGAGCAGCAGTATAGTTCCTGTTTAGGAAAGTAAAGATTGGGGAAAAATTAGGGGAAGAATTAATTTTACTGGACTGGGAAAGGCCAGCCAGTTAACCCTTACAGAAAAAAATTAACATTTCTGTAAAGATTGCCCCATAGTGCTGCCAAAGTCACAGAGACAATGGCTTATCTTCCATCATTTAAGTGCTTAGAGACCTTTCACTTCTGCATCACAACTGGATCAGAAAATTTTCCAATATATCTCTGTAAATTTATACAATATGGTAAAGAATCTGTGTGGGCTGGAACAGTCGGGGGAAGGCCTGGTCATTTAATGAGCAGTATCTTGAAACATAGAATATCATATTATATGCATCAAACTTTCCAGAGTTGGTAGAAAATAATAAGTAAAACAAGCAAAAGTAACTTGTGTGATTGCTCTTTGAATATATTGAAGATGCCAATAAAAGTAAATCTAAATTTTGAAAAAGTCATAGGGATATATTGTTTCCTTTCCTTAAATATGCCTGGAATATCTCTGCTATGCAGTGTTTTATAGCACATATTTTAACTGATTTGATTTGTGCTGGTCATTTCTGAACATGGGCAGGTTTTACTATTTATGAAAATTTTCCATTCCTGTTTTTCACAGGTTACTCAGAATGATATTGTAATGGCTGAAAGGCTCTTTGGCATTCTTGCACATGTAGCTTCTTCTGAATTGCCCCAGTATCGCCTGCTTTCACTACTTGGAGAATCCAGGTAAAAAATAATTTTAAACAGTTTAAGAAGGAACGCTTGTATAGCCATAGAAATTATATTTTTTACCATAATTTTGTTTGTATAAGTGTGTCAAGAATGAAGTTAACAGTTAAATCAGTCCATCCTTCCTTTTGGTTAGGTTAGATTAATCAATCAATCAGTTTTTTCAAAAAGAACTTGATTTTCTTTTTTTTAATAAAATAAAGTAGTTAATAGAGAAAACACACAGAAAGCTCAATTGCAAATTGATATGTGCAATGAACTTCTAGGATGATACAGAAAATAATCACAGAGGGAGATGCCACTTTGTATTTCAGTGGCTCATAGTTTCTAAGGTCCTGTACTTTTAGTGTGCACTAGAAATACTTACAGGCTTGACCTATTTTTATTCAGAGGAACATTAATTCCTTACACATACAATTAGACTGTTTGGGGTATTATATTAACATAATGAAGAAGAGCAAATGTAAATTTCATATTGGCCTGTATAAGGCCAAGTTTTATCTTACTTCCTGCATTTTACAGGTTATGAAAACTGTTGATAGTTCTTCACTGGGGACCACACAGGAGAGACTGTAGGTTTGGTTGGTTTAGGACACTGGCGCCATGGCTACACTGGAGAGTTGCAGCGCTTGTGGTGGGTTTACAGCGCTGCAACTTACTCTGTGTCCACACTTGCAAAGCACAGCCAGCGCTGCAATTCCCTGGCTGCAGCGCTGGCTGTACACCTGGTCTGCTTGGGGTGCAACGATTGCAGCGCTGGTGATGCAGTGCTGCTCGTCAAGTGTGGCCACCAAAAGCGCTTTTATTGGCCTCCAGGGTATTAGGAGGTATCCCAGAATACCTTTTCAGCCAGTCTGCTCACCAGTTCACACTCTACTGCCCTGGGCTCAGGTGACCTGCCCTTTAAATGTCCTGGGAATTTTAAAAATCCCCTTCCTGTTTGCTCAGCCAAGTGTGGAGTGCAATCAATCAATCAGTAACCATGCCTCCATGCGCCAAACAAGCCCCAGCATGGAGCACTGGCGAGTTGCTGGACCTCATCAGTGTTTTTGGTGAGGAAGCTGTGCAGTCACAGCTGCGCTCCAGCCGTAGGAATTATGATACCTATGGGCAGATATCAAAGTCCATGCTGGAAAGGGCCATGACCGGGACGCGGTGCAGTGCAGGGTTAAAGTAAAGGAGCTGCGGAGTGCCTATTGCAAAGCCCGTGAGGGAAACCGCCGCTCAGGTGCTGCCCCACGACCTGCCGTTTTTACAAGGAGCTGGATGCGATACTTGGGGGTGACCCCACTGCAAATCCGAGGACCACGATGGACAGTTCAGAGCTGGGAGAGGAGGAGGGGAGGGGGGGAGGAAACCGAGAGTGAGGGTACTGGGGTGGGGGAGACACCCCGGAGTCCCAGGAGGCATGCAGCCAGGAGCTCTTCTCAAGCCAGGAGGAAGCTAGCCAGTCGCAGCAGCTGGAACTTGTTGGTGAAGAAGAAGCAGAGGAGCGGGTTCCCGTAAGCAGCTTTTATTTTCAGGATGGAAATGTTTGGAGAGGAGGGGGGGTTATGGCTGCATGCATGCATGCCTAGATGTGGAATAGCCCATTGATGTGGTCTATCACGTCGCGGTAATCGGCCTCTGTAATCTCTTCAAAAGTTTCTGCCAGAGCGTGGGCAATGCGCTTGTGCGCAAGTTTATAGGGAGAGCCACTGTGGTCCTTGTCCCAGTCAGGCTAACGCGTCCGCGCCACTGTGCCGCGAGGGGTGGGGGGACCATTGCTGCACACAGGCAAGCTGCATAGGGACCAGGCGGAATCCACATTGCTGTAGAAGACCCTCCCGCTCTTCCCAGGTAACCCGCAGCAGCGAGATATTCTGCAGGATAAACTCCTGTGGAAAATGTAGGGATAGTGTTCAGTGCAGGTTCCCCCTAGCAGCTCTCTGCTTTCCCAATGCACAGAAACCCCAGTGCAGCCTGACCCAAGCAGTTCCCTTCCCAGGTGAGCCCAGCAGTGAGTCTTGGCAGGCAGAAAATGGATAGTGTTCAGTGTAAGTTCCCCTGCAACTGCCACAGAAAACCCTGTACACCCCTGCAGTCCCCTTAACCTGCCTTTCCCCCTGTGTGGCTTGCTGCTCTGCATGTGTTGACTGCTCTTCCCCAATGCACAGAAAACCCCAGTGAGCCCTGACCCAAGCTCCCTTCCCAGGTGAGTCAATGCAGCAGTCTGATTCATTAATCCACTCATTTCCCATTACTCACCATGTCTTTCGCTGCTGTGGCCTCTCTGTTTGCTCATGTGTAAAGATGTACAATGAGACTCTAAAACTCCTTCACTGTGATTATACACAATGCAGCCTCTGTAATAAATGTTTCCATTTTTTTTTTTTTAAGTTCCTTGAATGACCTCTGACTAGAAAATGCCAGGCCCTATCACAGACTGCCTGAAAAGCTACAAAACCTGAGGAGGAAACCAAGAAAAAGCAAAGAAGATTTGGTGAAAGCAGTTATGAATCAGTCTGCCAGAGAGAGTAAAGAGGCTGCAGGACTGGAGAGAAAAAATGCAGCAGTGGAGGGAAACAGAAAAGCAGGAGAAAGGAATTGGCTAAGAAGAAAAGCACAAAGCAGCTGATAAGCCTCCTGGCGCGCCAAACGGACTGTATGCAGTCACTCGTAGCCATGCAGGCAGAGCACTACCGTGCTGCCCCCCCCCATCCCAAAGCTCTCTCCCTTGTGCCCAATGTCAGCTCAAAACCCCCTTCTCCAGCATCCAGGTTCTTACCACCACCAGCTGCCCCAAACACCTGTACGTTCACCTACCAGCCCTGAGAACTACGACCCTTACCCTCTGCACTCAACCCCCATCACCATGCAGCATTTTCATCCTGAAGTGCAGCAGTCATTGCACAGCACTCCAGGCAGGACATATTCAAACCTCTGACTGTACAGTTCACCACCTACCCCCTGCCCTTTTACTTACTTCTTTCAATAAATGATTTCTTTGGCTTTAAAACAGTTTTTTTATATTGCAGAAAGTGAAAGATACTGTACCCCAAGGAAAAAACAGGCACTGCAAATCATTGAAAAACAAACCATTCCTGCACTTCACTCACTCCCGTGCAAGGCACCAAACATTACTGTTGGCTTTCAGCCTCAAATTGCTCCCTAAGGCATCCCTAATCCTTGTAGCCCTGTGCTGGGCCTCTCTAGTAGCCCTGCTCTCTGGCTGTGCAAATTCAGCCTCCAGGCGTTGAACCTCGGAGGTCCATCTGACTGAATGTTTCACCTTCCCTTCACAAATATTATGGAGGGTACAGCACGCGGATATAACCGCAGGGATGCTGCTTCCCCCAAGTCTAGCTTCCCATAAAGAGATCTCCAGCGCCCCTTTAAACGGCCAAAAGCACACTCCACAGTCATTCTGCACCGGCTCAGCCTGTAGTTGAACCGGTCCTTGCTCCTGTCAAGCTTCCCTGTATACGGTTTCATGAGCCAAGGCATTAACGGGTAAGCGGGGTCTCCAAGGATCACAATGGGCATTTCGACGTCCCCTACTGTGATCTTCCGGTCTGGGAAAAAAGTCCGGCCTGCAGCTTCCTGAACAGGCCACTGTTCCGAAAGATGCGTGCATCATGCACCTTTCCAGGCCAGCCTGTGTAAATGTCAATGAAACGCCCACGGTGATCCACAAGCGCCTGGAGAACCATAGAGAAATACCCTTCCGATTAATGTACTCGGATGCCAGGTGGGTGGTGCCAGAATAGGAATATGCGTCCCATCTATCGCCCCTCCACAGTTAGGGAAACCCATTGTGCAAAGCCATCCAGAATGTCCTGCACGTTCCCCAGAGTCACGGTTCTTCTTAGCAGGATGCGATTAATGGCCCTGCAAACTTGCATCAACACTATTCCAACGGTCGACTTTCCACTCCAAACTGGTTTCAGCTGGCGACGATCGGTAGCTGTCTGGAGTTGCCAGCTTCAGACTGCAATAGCCACCGCTTCTCCACTGACAGGGGCAGAGCAGCTCTCAATCTCGTGTCCTTGCGCTGCAGGGTGGGGGCGAGCTCCTCACACAGTCCCATGAAAGTGGCTTTTCTCATCCGAAAGTTCTGCAGCCACTGCTCGTCATCCCAGACTTGCAGGACGATGTGATCCCACACTCAGTGCTTGTTTCCCGAGCCAAAGCGGCGTTCCACGGTGCTGAGCATGTCGTTACTGCCACAAGCAATTTAGTGTCACACGCGTCAGGCGACTCGATATCATCGTCAGAATCCTCACTGTCACTTTGGAGCTGAAGGAATAGCTCAACTGCCAAACATGATGTGCTGGCAACATTCATCAGCAAAGTCCTCAGCAGCTTGGGCTCCATTTCCCACATAAATTGCGCTGCACAGAGACTCACAATGGCACTAAACTGCTGGGATGTGAAGCAATGCACCACAGGGCGTTGGGACAGGAAGCAGAATGACCCGCACCCTCTACCTCCTTCCCACGGCGCCAAAATGGGACGAGGTGCTCTGTGGGATAGCTGCCCACAATGTACCACTCCCAACAGCACTGCAAATGCTGCAAATGTGGCCACACGGCAGCGCTGGAAGCTGTCAGTGTGGCCACACTGCAGCGCTGTCCCTACACAGCTGTACGAACACAACTGTAACTCCCAGTGCTGCACATCTCCAAGTGTAGCCATACCCTCAGTGAGTGCTACTTAGCACATGCAGCTGCAGAGCACCCACTCTGATCTGAACTCTCCTTGCTCAAATCTCAGAGCAGGGAGACTGGGATGAGCCCAGGTCAGAATTAGTATCCCATAGCCTTTCTGACACTGGATACCTTCCAAATCTTGTGCGGGGTGGTGCAGACCAGGTCTGGAGAGAGGATGAGGTTTCTTGCCCACTTTTCTCTTGTTCCACAAAAGTCAATGCTTTTATTTTCTTAACTCTTATTCGCATCAGGCTCATGTGCTTTCTTCTAGTCCACTTCTATGGTTTTCTTAAATTTTTTTTAATGTTCAGAAATATAAACATTTAATTTTAAAATGCTTAAATTACCTGGGGCAGAAAACTGACAGGGGGTGGGTGGAATACAGACACGGCAATGTGGAACAGAGGAGAATGCAGGGGATGAGACTAGGAAGGAAACAGATGTGGGGAATCAGCAGAGGATGTTATGAGAAGCAGTGTAGGAGTGGAATGGAGTTAGGGAATGCTAGAAGTGATGGCATTTAAAAGGTCTACAGTGTAAGTATCTGCTATGGTCTGCCCTAGTGAGCTCTTCTCTTAGAATCCTTGGAAGTGCTGGGGTGTGAAGCCTGTTACTGTTTGGACCTTAACGAGTTCACATCTCCTTAGGACATGTACAGTGAAGATTTTGTAATATTTTCTCAGGGACAACCGGTCCAACTAGTTCCACTCCCCAGTACTGCTGTCCTGCAACTCCCCTACATGTCTATAACATAGCAGCACTTCCTGTGCTAAGCTCACATGGAGTTTTGCTCTCCCATGCATTGCTTGTGCCCCACAAAGTGCTGGCTCCAGCCTTGTCCCCCACAACTTACCCACTACAGCGTTTTACTGGGTGACCAAATGAACTGTCCCTGTCTTCATGAGTGGGGCAACTGCTTCCCTTTATGTCCCCAACCCTGCAGATATTTGTTGGCGTATGTTACTACCAAATATATATTGCTTACTTAAACCATGAGAAATGTTTTGTTTTGGAAGAAAGATACTTTTACTTACATTATTTTGTTTTGTTCCACTTCTCCATAGCATTTCTGTCACAAGCAGAAGTAGGTTTGCCTACATTTATTTCCTGAAGGTCTGTTCCGTCATGTAGTGTTGTTTTCACATTTACAGTATACAACTAATTCTTTACACTTTTACTGCTTCCTCCAAGGATCTCAAAGTACTTAGCAAACATTTATTAAGCCTTGCTAGAGAGCCTGCAAGGTAATTAAAAGAGATAAGATCTCTAATTTTATATAAAAATATGGATTTCTTCATTCACCACTGAACTCTGGTCTCCTAAGCATCTATTTAACAATGTACAGCAATACTAGTTAGAAGTTTTAGGACAGAAAGCAAAGACAGTTGAAACTTATGTAGGCAAAATATAGTTAACTAAGACTTTGGGCAGAACACATGGGTTAACATACTCTTATGAAAATCCCTTTATAAGTAAAATGACAAATATTAAACATTCCATTGTATAAAATTACTAAAAAAACATAAATTTTTCTGTACATTGCAGAAATATTGAGCACTTTCTTCTTGATTCACAGATAGAATGTAGTCATGCAAGTTGAACAAAGTCCTTGGGTATATAATGTACTATATATATGCATTTCTGTTAATAGGGAGCTGATATAGGACATGATCGAAGATGTCCATACATATAAGTGTACTGTTTATCTGATTCCAGTGTCATGTGTTGGGCAGCACTTACTGAGTTACATACTAGAGACACAGAAATAATTTTAATGGGTGTTTCATAGTTGAAATATATGACAATTAACAGTTTTGACATTGTAAAATAAAAGGTGTTTAAAAGTTTGTGGAAAAGAAGTTTCAATGGTATTTTTAGATTTCTGTGAGTACTTTTACTTTAAGTACATTTCTTAAGTTGTATGATTTTTTTTTTCCATTTTGGAGCCCTGTTATGGTATGTGTCAAAACAAGCATTTGTCTTAATAGTCTGCAGTTGTGATGGGACAAAATAATGGATGGATATCTCTGGGACCTTCTGTATATATCAAGGCTGCAGGATGCAATAAACCAAAAACTCCTAAACTCAATGTTCAAAGCAACCAAGAAAAAAAAAAGAGGGGGGGGTGTTACATAAAATCACTGAAAAGCATTTGCGCTTTAATAAAATCTCAGATAATTAAATCTGTAAATCTTTTTACTGTCTTTCTACAGGAAGAAGCAATTCTGCTATATGCTAGAGGCAAAGGGGAAGAGATCTGGGATTGTCAGTGAAGAAAGTAATGACAGCAAAAGAGTTGGAGGAGAAAATGCAAGTCAAGCTATACTGAATTATACCACAAGGGAGCTTCATACAGAAAAGCTTGAGGTAAACGTGTTAGTTTGAGGATCCTATGAAGATCATGTACTCTGAAACATTACAAATATATATTTTTTTCTTTTGGGTGGCTTGTTTAATTTTTAATCAGTTTTCCTATATTTTATTTGCCTGAAATAACATTATTTGCTTTCACCAACTGAAAGAGTTTACAGGGTACTTCCAGACTTCTCTGGGACCCAGTGACTAACATCCGTATTATAGCAATGGTGCCAGGAAAAATCTGTAAATTTTAATAATCTAATACAGTAAAAAATAAATAAAGTTTTATTAAAAATAAGTATATAGACCAATTTCTGCTTTCAGATGTGCCAGCATGGCTCCCACTGACTTCAGCCAAGGGCAATCTTTGTCATTCCTTCGGCACTCCTAGGCTCTCAGTTCAGTTCTGCTCTGCTTGTGAGCTCCCTCTCTGAGTTCTGACTGTGCATTGCAGATTTAAGCATATTTCAAGAAATTGTCATCAGACAGTCCTTTTAACTTAACCTTCTACTAGCCCTGTGTACAAAGACTACCCATGAAATTTTTTTATATGTCAGTTTTAGTGGGGGTCTTAGTTCTTACATATCCCTGTTTATCATATTTGTTTGTTTTTCAACCACATGATCAAACAGTTCAGCTTACCAGTATAAAAATAGCAATTATCCCAGAAGGCAAGGTGGTCAGCACTGTACCCCTTAAAAAAGGGTATTACCCGTACTGTGAAACATACTTGGATCATACATTCAGGATGCAGGACTTGTACATGGAGTATGCAAGTATAGCCTTACTTGGATTTTCTCTCCAATTTGTTGGTACCATTCAAACTGGAATTTTAAACTACCTAGAATAATGGAATACGATAGGGATAAATAAGCACAGATTTTATAAGGGTGTAGTGATTTCTCTCACACATTAGAATCCTTTAATTTAGACAGGCTTTTAATACAGTGCCTCCCAAGAGTCTAGTAGAGACCTAGTTATGTGGAGAGATACTTGTGGCATGTTAAAATAAGACTGAGATAGGAAACAAAGAGTAATAATAAATGATCATTACCAGCTTGGGAAAAGGTTAACAGTGGAGTGCCTTATAGATCCTTTACTGGGGTTAGTATTGTTCAGTACAGAAGAGAGCCATGACAAAAATTGTTTAAATCTCGGTAGAGGAAATCTTAGTGCAGCCCAGATTTAAATAATAATAAATTGACTGTCTTGTTTCAACCAAGCCCATCCTAGGTCTGCTTTTCTGGCTGCAAACCTCTGTCCTTAAGCAGGGCGAAAGAAACATCTTTTCCCTCCTCTTTCTTTTGAGGGGACAGCCTTTAATAGCAGCTGTCTCCAGTCCCTACTGAGATACATTCTAGTACCCAGGTTTGTCCCTTGCTTACTCCTCAGGTTTATGAGGTGTATAAGTCCCTTCACAATACTGGTAAGTAAATCAATAGTACATACTCAGCTTGATTATTGCATTGAGTTTTGGTCACCTCATCTCAAAAAGGGCATAGCATGGAGGTGTGATGGGAGAGATTAAAAAAACCAAAGCTGTTTAGTCTTGAGTAGTAGCGATGGCTAAATGGAACGGTAATTAAAATAATTAATGGTGTAAGCCAGTGAGTTACTCCTGTTTGCACTTTACCAGAATCAGAGGATAATAATAAAATAATGCTTTAGTGTTCATGTGATTTACGTTAAAACTATAGATGTGTTTTTGTTACCAGTATAGTAATTCACACTTATCCTTCATTATAATACTGTATTCCATATGTGGCTGCTAATTTTACTGGTTGTCACAAGGGAAAAGCAAGATAGGCAAGAACTGCCAATTCCCACGTCACATTAACAGTAAACTAACATACTAAATGTGATCAAGTCAGACCTAATTACTGAAGATAGTAGATGAGGTTTATTTATTATTAAGTTTTCAAACTAAGCAGCTGGAAAGCATTTACTCTCCTTTTTCTCCCATAAAAAATGGTCTGTGTTATTTTCATGGGCCAAGGCATGACCTAATGTTTTTAACAATATTGTAAATCAGATGGATTAGGTATTTAGCACCAGTATAACTATTCAAAGGATAACTTATTGTGGCACTTTCTGGAAATCCTCCAGAAAAAAGAATTAGTATAATTGAAGAATGACTAAAATGTGGTGCCAGTAGTTGCTCAAAATGTATTTTTTTGTCATGAAGTTAGTTTCTAGAAGTTCAGGTGGCTTTTGTACAGTGCATACTATTTGTTGTACATAGGCTTGGCAGAATTCAATGTTTGGGTTTTTTTATAAATTTCAGTGGAAATATTAATATTTAAGGATTCGTTTCAATTTTTTTATTTACATTTTCACAGTTGAGTGAAATTATGGGTTGTTAGCATTTTTTATTACTATTGATTTAAATTTTCACAGTTGTGAGAAATTACAGGGGGCCAGACAATAATTATTTACTGACAGTAGATGTTGAGATTCAGAAAGTTAAAGATTTATAACCATTAAAACATATTGCCAACATCACATTTCAAAATATACAAAATAAATATCCTTAAATCAAACTATAATAGGTTCTCAAGCAGCATTTTTCTTATTTTACCTCTCTGTAAATTTCAGTTATGGTCAATAGAAAAGGTGAAATTAACGTTTACTGATTAAAAATGTACGGTATGCACACATCATAGAAAATATGGAAGGGTATATGTGTACCGGTTTATTTCTCCCTACTGTAGTTTACTGTGCTGCTGTTCAAAATTTTACATAGGCAAACAGATATTTTTCTCTGTAAATGTGTTTGCAGTGCCTAGATTTAAAAATGATCTAGAATTTAATAGTTTGCATAGTATGCTATCCCCCGCAGCAACAAAAAAATCCAATTCTGTTAGAGAAAGTTAACACTGCTACTTCCAAATGGAATTTCAGAAAAAAACAGTTTGAGAGTGGTTAGTTAAATGGTTATAAAGCTTGGATCTATGGTCCTATTCATTTAAAAAAACTGGCTGTACAAATTTGCAGTTAAATTCATTTGTTAGAGAAAAGCATGGAGTGTTCTGTTTTTGTGCAGATCAGTATTTTCTTTGATTCATTAAAGTTCGTTTGGCTCTTTTTAACCCTTTTTGTCTGTCTTATGTCATTTGTTATTGTTATTTAACCCTTTTTGTCTGTCTTATGTCATCTATAATGGTTCTCCCATCCAGGAAATCAAGGAGAGAAAGAAATTTTGCGAGACATACATACAAGACTTAGTGAAAGAAGCTACTGACATCAATATGAAAAATGAGTCGTTGCAGAAGCTGTGGCCTCAGATGTTCATTGAGCTTGTCAGGGATGCGGTGATAGAAATACGTAATAAAAATTCCTACATGAAACTCTGCCTACAGCGGATCACTGATCAAAAATAGCAACGTTGATTCCTGCTGACTTGCAAGCTGTTGGTCAGTATTATATGTTATGTTTCACAAAGACATAAAACAAAAGAATATAAAATTACCATCAGCTTAGGACGCTTTTTAAAGGATGCCTTTAAATTCAGTGAGCTTTGTTTTTACAGCTAATGTTTCTCTCTCTAGTTTTCAAAACAAAAGTTTTCTTTTATACAAGTTTTCTTGTATACAGTTCTGACACTGCATCCTTAGCTAAAGTAATGACATAGAAATAACTTGACAGCTGTGCCATGGTTTACTATGTCATTTGCTTTTTGTTGTTGCTGATGCTACTGCTATAGTGCTAAAGCATTGGTTTAATGGAAGAAGTTCACACTCTGATGTTTGCCTTATGGTTTTTATTGAACACTTTTGAGTTGTTTCCTTTTTGACTATTTGTTGCTGTGATTTAAAAATATTCACAGTTCAGAATATTGTTTTTTTATGAGTGGAAACTAATAACTTATTATGTTTACACTCCCTGAGCCTAATCATTTAAGACTTATTATTTAATACAATGGATTGTAAAACTGCATGTTGTCAGTTCAGTATTGTTATAAAAGGAATACATTTTACCGAAATAAAACTGATGATCCTCAACTAAACATACTGTGATGCTAGTTTTAATTCCAGATATTTTTCATTATTTTTCTATTATATCTGTATAAATGTGAACTATAATGTGTAAAATACCAAAGTAAAATAAGGGGGTTTTGATGAATTTTATCATTGTTCTGTTAGAATACATACAAAATATTTATATAATTTATTCTGCCTTCTGGCTAGTAAATGATGAATTTTCAGCTCATCCCACATTCTTTGAAACATGAGACATGGAAACAATATATTAAATTCCATCTTGAAACACGATGTTTCCTTTTAAGTGCTTAGGGATGAATTTTTAAAGATATTTATATGCCTAAAGATGCAGATAGGCACTTAATGGGATTGTGCCTATGTGCTTAGTCACTTTTGAAAATCCTATTGAGTGTCTGTCTGCATGTTTAGGTACCTAAATACCTTTGAAAATCTGGGCCTTAAAAATGTTCTGTAGATAGTTATCTTCTCAGCGAAGGTACAGTGTAGCACCTCATTTGCTGGTACTGTTTTCACAGTACTGGCCCTGGCCTTTGAGCAGTTAAAAATGGCCAGACTTAGAGTGACCAGATGTCCCGATAAAATTGGGACTGTCTCAATATTTAACCCTTTGTCCCGCATCCCGATCAATGTATGATCAGGATGCCATTTGCCCTGATGTTCAGGTAAGGAGGCAAATGAGAGGGAGGCGCTGAATCCGGGGGTGTGCCAGGGCTGGAGCATCCACAGGGAAAAATTGCGGCCAAAGTCCCCCCTCCTCGTCTCCTTTTCCCCTCTTCCTCCAGCACCTGCGTCCTCGCTCCTTCCTCCCACCTAACAGCTGTTTAGTAGCTCCTAGCACTTTCCAGGAGGGAGGAGGAGGAGCGGGTACGCGGCACGCTCAGGGGAGGAGGCAGAAAAGAGGCAGGGCAGGGGCAGGGACCGGGAAAGGGGTTGAAATGGAGGCAGGACGAGGCAGTGCAGGGGTGGGAAGAGGCAGTGGGTGGGCAAGCATCCACCTGGCAGAGGAGAAGTAGGCGTTGTAGGAATGAGTGGTGGTGGGGGGGTGAAGAGGCGAGCGACGGGCGAGTGAGTGGGGGGGGGCTGAGGAGGGACGCACCCAGCCAGCGGTAGCCGGGGGATGAGGAAGGGTACGGTGGGTGTGGGGGGGCGAGCAGGGAGGGGGCGGGACCTACGGCAGAGTGGCAGCGGAACCTGGGAGAAGTGGGGGTGGACTGAGGGTGGGACTGATGGCACCCCAGTGTGCCCTGATATTTTAGTGTGGTGATCTGGTCACCCTAGCCAGACTCCTTGTGGGAGAGAAATGAGTAAACTGAGACTGAGGGATGTTCTTTTTTAGAGTTTATTTTCAGTAGGACAAATCCTGTCTCCAGTGCCAAGCCCAGATAGTTTATGATATGAGGGAAGGAAAGTCTCTGCTCCCCCGCCCCCAGTTCTACGCTCCACAACTGAGTAGCTCCTCTGGTTGTACCCTGTTTGGCAGGGTGATGGGGGGTCCTTGGAGTAGGAGATTCACCTATCCTAACCCCTCCAGGAGTGCAGAGAGCCCCTATGCAAGCTTCCAGGCTCCTAGCCATACCCAGCCTCCACAGAGAAAAACTGCACTGCTTCCACTATGCCCAGGGCTCTCCATGGCTGCTGAGGAAGGGAAGGCTTTTCCTCTTTACAGATACAAATCCTGTTACTGCTAAGAACAAAAAAGTTTTTTAAAAAATGGTTAAAAGCAGTAGAAAAATTTATACACACTGTAAGGGTCCGGTGTGGAGGTTTGGCCCTCTTGGGTGCGGCTGGGAGCCGGGCCGCCTCGCTCCACGAGTTGGGTGAGCTGTTGCCTTAGCCTGGGGAAGCAGGAAAGAGTCAGAAGCTCAGTCCCTCAGGCCGGGGCTGAGCAAACAAACAGGATAGAAGCCCAGGTCCTTGGGCAGGGCGGGGCAACAAGCAGTTCAAGGCTCAGTCCTTTAGACTGGGACTGAGCAAAAAAGGAGTCTATTAGCCCAGGCCCTTGGGCAGGGCAGGGCAACAAGCAGTTCAGGGCTCAGTCCTTTAGGCAGGACTGAGCAGCAGTTCAGTCAATACAAGTCTATAAAGCCCAAGCCCTGGCTCAGGGCGGGGCAACAAACTCAGGTACAGGGCTCAGGCTCTTAGGCAGGCTGAGCAAGCAGTTCTAGGCTTTGGCCTCCTCAGGCCAGGGAGAGGGGGAGTCTGCCACTCAGATGTTGGGTGGCAGGGGAGACGCAGGCCCTCCCACTCCACTGCGTCCCAGCCCGGGGCCCTAACAGAGGCAGGCAGTCTGCTGCTGTGTCAGTGGGGATCCTGGCCACAAGACACTGACATTGGTTCGGGGTCCCCTGGAGCCAGACTAGGGTCAGCTACCCCTGGGCCACTTCCAATCTCCCCCCTGTTGGTACCTGCGTATCACCTGCGTCTTCTGCAACGTCCCACACCATGGGCTCCTCAGGATCCTGAGAGTTGGGTAAGCGGGGCTGGTCCTCGGGATACTGGACGCGGGGTGGTTCAGGTGGCTCCTCAGGGTAGCGTCCACGGGGCCGGCTCGGCCCAGCGGGAGCTCAGGTACCAGCGTCTGTCCTCTCTGGCGGCCAGCAGTCAACTGAGCGCAGGGGCCGGGCCTTTATACTTCCTGTCCCACCCCTTGACTTCCGAGGGCTGGGAACAGGCGGCGGTGGCTCTGCCCACTTCGGCGTCTGTTCTGGCCCAGCCCTCTCAGGCGCGTCTGGGAGCCAGGCCGCCTCGCTACACACACACAAATGCAGCCTCTCTTTCACGGCTCAGTCCGGTGTTTTGACCTGCAGCCAGCTAGTAATTTCTTAAACAAAGCTGCAGCTTCTCCCCTGCCAAACTGTTATCCAAACTGTTTAACCGCTCCCTAAGGAGACGAAAAATGTTTGTTAAGGAAACGTGCCTGGCTATCACCTAGAGTCACCATTGCCTGCCAACTGCATTATTTATGTATTTTTTCAATAGTTTAAAAATGCATCCTTCACTGCTTCTCAAGGCACAGAGACTTTAAAAAACAGTTCACAAAAGAAAAGTCTAATGTCTTCCTCCCCCACGTCCCAAAAAATAAACCATCAGTCAAAAGCCTGCAGAGATGTGTGGCGCATGCTGCCCTAGAAGTCAGCCAATGGGAGCTCTGTTGGGAAAGACAAATTCCAGAGTACAAGGACATCTCCTGACAACACCCTGCCAGCTGCTTCCAGACATTTAAAGGTAGGGACTATCAGTTCGAGTGCTCCAACTGACTTGAACGGTTAGGGCTCATCTACGTGAGAAAGTTGCACCAGTTGAACCCAGGTATGATTTAGCCAATGTAAAAGCCTGCGTGGACACTCTTATTTTGATTAAATAGGGATTATTTCCTTTTAACTTAAGTCTACTACAAATCTGCTAAACTGAGATAAAATACTCTTAAACGAAAATAAGAATGGCCACTTGGGGGATTACACTGGTTTACTAAATCAGCTTGTATTTTTTCCTTATAGATAAGGCCTGAGTTGTCAGAGCACCTGTAGAGACTCAAAATATAGGATCTTCAATCAATATCAATGCCTTGAAATGTAGCTGAAAGTGACTAGAGGGAGACAATGTAGTCAGGGCTGATGCTAGCTCTGGGCCCTTCACAGGAATATTTTTGTCCCCCTCACAACACATAGTTAAAAGTGAATAGGGGTCCCCTTTGAGCTGCTCGAGGCCCTAAGCAATTGCTTAGCCTGCTTATGCCTAGCACCGGCTCTGAATGTAGTCATGGGAGCATTGGTGTAGTACACTCTCCTCACCAACCCAGCTAAGCAATTCAGGTGCCACATTCTGCATCAACTGTTGCCTCTGTGTGGTCTGAAATAGCCCCATGTCGAGAGCACATTACACTAAGGCAATCTGAGGGTGACAGAGGCCTGGGTGACTGAGCACTTCCTTAACCTGCCAGCATCATCGCTGACTTCCCTGCTTCAGAAAAGATCTTCCTGTTTTGTGTGTGTGTTTTCTGCTCTTTAATTCATGCTCTAGTTCACTGCTATTAAGTCGAATACCTTCGTTCCTCAACTGGAAAACTATGATGCCTGGGAGCTTACCCTTTATATTAAATCCCAGCAGAATTTAATAGAGATTAACTCAGCTGGATCCTATAGAAATTTTAAGTCTATGTAAACTACTCCAGTCAGTAGTATTTAATAGAGAATGATCTCCTTTCAATGGGCTTTTTGAACCATCCAATTAAATTTATAGCAGGGATATTACATATGAAATCATTAGGATGATCCAAAAATCCCAATAGAAAAGTTATTTTTCCATTAAATCCTGTAGTACTTTTCCATAAGGGAGAAATCCATTCCCTACAAAATCATAACAAAAGTGTAGTTCACACTGTAGAAATGCAGTCTGGGTATTGAACTTATCTGAAAAATGTGCATTTACAAAACGTTTTGGGTACATCAGTTCCTGTTGCAGCATGTCCATTTTGAGGGTGGAGGAGAAACTTCTCAATCCTGCTTCTACATAGGGAACAAAAACATCACCAGCTGTGTGAAGGTGCAGAGCTCTTCCTATGGGGTTGCCAGAGCAGGTAGCTTCTGTTTGCTCCTATTCAGCAGCAATAAGAGGTTGAAAACTCTTTAGAAAAAAAAATCTGTAGGGCTGGAAGGAGACACCTTGGTTCCAGAGGGAACCAGGGCACTAATAATATGAACCCTTAAGAAGTACGGTCCTACTTCAGGACTTTGTGGTGTGAGTTAAGGACCCTGATAAAACTGAATGAAGTGACTCAGCAGATACAAGGGTCCTTTCTTGAGCGTGGTGTGTTCACTATGAGGTGTGAATGCTGCAGGTCCACATTGCCCAAATTCTCCTCTTCAATGACAGCTGTCATGGTAGGATTATTAGTTGGCTAAATGATAGTAGCTGATCAGTTTATAATGAAAAACATTACAATTGTATAACTTACTAATTTTTTTTTAGTAGGGCTAATACGTTCAGTTACTTTCTCCCCTCCCCCCTAAATTTACACATGCTGTTTAGGAAACAACTGAGTTTGGACATTAGTGTGATTTTAAAAATAAGAGAGCTTATAATTTTAACAGCAATATATTCAAAATTTTATTTAGACTGGATTATATGGTGTTAATGTACACATTGAAATGACTTGAGTCCATTCAGACACAAATGTGTGATAGGTTACTGCAGCCATTGTGCTAATCACTAGAGGCCTGAGTTGCTGAGCACCCACAACTCCATTAGAAATCAGCATGAGCAGCAGGGGCTCATCATTTGTGAAACTTAGGCCACGTCTATACGACACGCCGTATCGGCACGTTAGAATCGATTGCTCGGGGATCGATATATCGCGTCTCATCTAGACGCGATATATCGATCCCTGAGCGCGCTTACATCGATTCCGGAACTCCACCAAAACCAACGGAGTTCCGGAATCGACATGGCAAGCCGCGCACATCGATCCCGCGCGGTGAAGTCGGGTGAGTACATCGATTTTAGATAATCGATTTCAGCTACGCTATTCTCGTAGCTGAAATTGCGTATCTAAAATCGATTTTCGCGCTTCGTGTAGACCTGGCCTCAGGCACTTCTTTGTTTAACTCTTTCTAATATTCCATATGTAAACTCAGGTCCAGTTGGACCCGAGCTAACTACATATGCAACATTGAAGGCCATGTGCCATCTTGAGAAAATACATTGATTTTCACTTCTGGAAAACAGTTTTTTCAGCATGAAAAGCCTAATATGTAATAGGCAAAAGAGCCTTGCTATTTGGAATTATGCATACCAGGGCAGAAGGGACAACACTGCATACCACAGGCCATAGAATACCAACCAATAATTTCTGCAGTGGAAGAAAATTCTTCTTCTTCTCAAGTAAGTGAACGTTATTGAGCCTGATAACTAGTGGGTATAATTTGGGAAGACGTCTCTGCTCAATGTAAAGACTCTAAGTGGTGATGAATCTACCACTTGATTATGTCCAAAGCTGTCTTGTTTGAGGATGGCTTAACTAAGACCTTTGTGTGCATGTTTCAATCACAATTCTGTTGCCTATGTCAATCTGAAATACTCCTAAAGGTGGAAGAGGTACAGTATGATCTTGACCTCTAAACCTTCTGAAAACCCACTTTGTCCTGGGTTATTTATGAAGCTTTTGCTTTATATGTTTTCTGAGACAAGAGATTTCCTTTGAGGTCAAGGACAGATATGGCAATTTTTTGTTTTTACTCCATGTGTTAATTAGACCATTATCTGAATTCATTTAAAATACTTTATTTTTGCTGGACTGATTCATTGTTTGTTATGCATAGCTCTTCTTGCTGAGGATCAAGGTTTCAGTTGCAGAGCAATATTTCCTACACTCCTTTTGATATGGGATCTTAAAAAAGAACAGAGCTGGGGTACACTCATATATCCAGTCTGTACAGAATAAAAGGAGTGGTAATTCATCTGATAGGAACCACAAGACAATCCTGCCAGTTATGTGGAGAAAAGCACTAGGAAGAGGTTTTATTTATGTGCAATAAAGTAAGTAAAGCTGCTTTGCTTTCCAGGACAAAGGATTTAGATTTTTATCTTGAAAGAGATCAACTCTTTGTTCTCCATCCTGTTAGTCTCTGATATAATTCAGAAGTACCTTGGCTCACAGCTATGAGTGATTCCATTTTCATCACATTAATTATAACAAAAAGCCCTCAAGACCTTAAAACATTAGATTTCTATAGAAAGAGCTATACTGATGCTGTTGTACAAAAAACATCCAGACGTAAATATTAAATGCATTCTACAAGAGAATTAGCTAACAATTACTTTGATATTCATTGTTTTCAGCAATGTATTTTTCATCAGTCAAATTTGTAGGTTACATTGCTTCTTTCTGCTATACTTATGTGCTTGCATAGTTGAACTACCAGTTCTTAAAGAAAATAAAACTCATTGTTTGCTATCTGAAATTGTTCACTAAACTATTTGTGTGAAGAATTTGGTTTGAGAGCAGCTCAATGGGAGTATTCAACACTGGAATGGTTGCAGTTACTTTTGACTGAGTGAGCCATACTGTGTCTTGGAACACAGTTTCCAGCGTAAATGTTTTTCTCTCTAGATGATATTTTTTGACAAAAGCCACATGTTTGTCTATTTCTTCTCTTATTTTTTCTCTGATTTAAATGATTATAGATTTAAAGAAAAATGTTGGCTATTTATATTTGTGTTTTTATAATACAATAACAATGGTTATATCTGATTCCTTGATGTTAATTCTTCCCCTTTTCTTCTTGGAGTGTGTAAGTTTTGGTGAGTTGTTATACATACAGAACAAGAGAAAACTGGAGGCTGAGGGGAAAGAATACAATGGCTGTGACTGTTTACTATTGGGCAATACAGTGATTTGAACTAAGTGAGTCTAAGCTGGTTATTCTTCATACTGAGGAGTGGGGAGGAAGCTATATGTTACAGCTTACTTCTGTGTAACTAGTATCCACTTGCAGATCACCTCTGAGTTTGGCTTTCTGAGCACAAGTCTAGGGAAGTTGAAGTGATGTCCCATCCTGTCTCTCTCTCCCTCTGCCAGATGTGGGGGGGTGGGTTGTGTCAAAATAGAAGTATGGCAGGAAGAGCAGGTAACTAGTTCGTGAAAGAAAGTGCAGGTAAAGAAAACCCCACACAGCTCCTTCTTCCAGTTCTCTGGCATGTAACTTACACTAGCTTCAACTTCCTTACTCTCACTTACCAGTATGTAACTTATACCACCTCATACATCACTCTGTATTTGGCCCAGCATTGTAAATGTGCTACAGCAGCCATGGGAAAACATCAGAGTGTTATGTTACCACTCATGTTCTGAGTTGCCATATTTGCTGTGTGTGTCTAGAGAGAGAGGTAAATGGACACCACATCTGGGAAGTACTGATTCAGAAAGCCGAGAGTGAGAGGTTTAAAAAGGAGGAAAGCATTTTTCTTCTCACCTGGTGGTAACAGATAGACCTACTTCTTTGTCTTTTTGTCCAGCTTGTCCTCGTCTGTCCCTCCACGAATGCAAGGCAATGCCACACCATTCTGTTTTGTAATGAGCACGTTCTTTCCATTTCTGTCCAAAGAGTTTTGTCATGGGATCAGCCTAGCGCATTTTCGGTCTGTCAAGTGGTCACTTGTGTGGTATCTGGGGTTCCACTCACTGGTGTGGCTTGTCCACCTATTGTCTTGTCTGCAGACTACATGACCCATAGACATATTGCAAGCTGTAATATCTTCAGCTAGTGAAGATTCTCTCTGTGCAGAGATGCAGAAAACAGCTCAGGCTAGGACACCTTAGTCAACGGTTACATTGAAAGCAACGTACCCAAGGAGTGCCATTATACAAGATAGCTCGACTTCTCCACCTGGTGACTGCATTGACTCAAGGCCACCCAATGCACAAGTATGCTCTACAATTTGTTTGCAAAAATAAAATTAATTGGCTTTGAGTGTGTTTTGGACATTGATTGGCTAAGGTGCTGTACAAAAGAAGAATATAATCAAGAGAGTGGAACCAAATGAATCTCTGGTGCTACTACATTTTGGTTAATAGAGTTGCACCAGAGCTTAATCTTGCCTAGTTTGCTTATGCCTTGGTTCATACTGACCTCCTTGGCCTCCTCCTAATAATAGTGAGGAAAAAGTAGTTTTGTGTGATGAGAGAGCAAACATCTGACAGATGTTAGTCATGTTACTTAATCCACTAATAGAAGATGCTCAGATACTACAGTGATGAGAAAGGTAGAAAAATCTATACCCTGGTATATAGAGTATACTCAGTCTATCGATATGTAATTAGAGGTGCATTTTACTGGAGCTTAGTAAATTGTCACGTCTATAAATGTGAGAACTTTTTAGTTTCAGACAAATTATTCCCTTCAATTTAGTCATACTTCATTTTACCCGACTCACATGTGGGGCTTCATATGAACACTGAACAGATCATAAACAAACTCATTCTCTTTCTGGAACGCTAGATGTGGATAACATAAACAGCAGTAACCTTTTCAAAGCTGTGAGAACTATACCTTTACTAGGATCAGGATAACAAAAACCTTTCTGTATGTAATACTGTGCCTTTAACACTTAAGGACAAGGGAGGATAGCCCAGATTCACATATGGTTTTCATCTATTTATAATATACCATTGGACAAGTGATTGTAAAGTTAATTCAAAATACATTCTCAAAGTGGTGAGGAAATTGTGCCTGTGAATGTTATGTTTGCATTACTTATATACATTCACATAGTCTAGACTTCTTATTTGGGTGTGCAAGTGACTTTATGGTATTAACATAATTTACACTCAGTGAAACAAACCATGGCAGCATATAGAGAAGCTCTGACTTGCCAATAATGAATCATTGTGGCTTTGTTAGCTAGCTGCTATATCAAGTTAAAAGATTAAGAAGTGTACTCCATAGCTAGCATGTGTGCTCTCCCTGCATCCATGCAGCAGGCGTTGAACCACAGCGTATAGATGGGAAGTCCACCATACCAGTACGTCTGTTAGTCTATAAGGTTCCACAGGACTCTTTGCTGCTTTTACAGATCCAGACTAACACGGCTACCCCTCTGATACTATACCAATCTCGAGTTTCCTGTGTTTCCTATTGGAGTCATAAAAGGATTTAAAACGTGATGGGAACAAAAGAGGACTAAACATAACCTTCCCCCTCCTACTAATTCAACACATATCAGCAAGATATAATAAACATCATGCAACTGTCATAGTTAGTGTAAAATACATATTTTGGGACTGTCAGATCACCAAGGAGTAAGAAGCTACTATGTAGATCTACACTATGAAGTCCCTACAGAGATGCATCAGAGTCCAGGCGCTAACAATTTGGTAATAGTGGTGACATTAATCATTATAATCAAAGGTGAATTTCCACTGTTTTGTATAATCTGGAAGACAGGAGTTGGCTTGCCTCTTTGGAGAAAAGGGGGAATGGAGAAAGGATCTCTAGCTGCCTCATGGGTTGACTACTGAACACAATATTTATAAAAGCAATTGTATTCTCTGTGTGATCCTTTGGAAACTATGGACCCTGTAAACACATGGCAAATCTCATAACTGCCGATTTAAGGAGGTGAGCATGAAAATCTCTCCTGACAGGATGGCAACCCCTTGGCAGGCATGTATATGTAGAAAATTTACCTGTGCAGACACAGTGCTATAATACTGCCACCACTATTGGATTTACGCAAAGAGCAGCGAAAACTAGAATAACAAGACCATAAGATAGTGATTGTGAAGGATGACTTGCTTTGTGGAGATCTTATTTCTTCCCTTTGCTTTCAGTGTTCACCTTTTTCATATTGTCACATTGACCTACCATGGCTATACACAGTACATTCCATAGCCAGGGCTCGTCTACTGTTTTTAAGAGTAGAACAGGGGTGACCAACCTGCGCCTGAGAAGGAGCCAGAATTTACCTATGTACATTGCCGAAGAGCCACAGTAATACATCAGCAGCCCCCCATCAGCTCCCCACACCCCTGCCTGCCAGCAGCCCTGCGGATCAGCACCTCCCCCGCCTTCCCCATACCTCCTGCGGTATGCAGGAGGCTCTGAGGAGAAGGGGAGGAGTGAGGGCATGGCAGGCTCAAGGAAGGGGGCAGAAAGGAGCAGGGGCCTTGAGGGAAGGGGTGGAGTGGGGGCAGGGCCTGTGGCAGAGCCAGGGGTTGAGCAGCACCCTCTGGCACATTGGAAAGTTGGCACCTGTAGCTCCAACCCTGGGGTCGGTGCCTATACAAGGAGCCACATATTAACTTCTGAAGAGCTGCATGTGGCTCCGGAGCCACAGGTTGGCCCCCCCCGAGGACTATGTTAACTCTCTTGTCTGGGACCTGTAATTCTAGCACATTTAAGAGCTAAGCAATAAATGCAAAAGTTTGTTTTTATTCAGTTTCCCAGCTGAACCCAGAGACAGAATCTGTCATTACTGATGTGGACAGTTCTGTGTTTGTCTGGGCCAGTGGTACCTTTATATGTGAGTTGTTCAGATTTTAGCAGTGCAAATGCAGGCACTGCTAAGATCCACCAATTCAGTGTGGCCCTGCCCTAGCAAAGCATTTAAGCACTTGCTTAACTTCTAGCACAAGTGAGTATTCCTATTGGCTCCAAATGCTTTCCTGGCTTGGGACCTATTACAGTTACTGTATGTTCACTTTGGGCCTTATCCAAAAGCCCGTAAGTCAATAGGAGTGTTTCCATTAACATCAGTGATCTTTGGACCAGGGCCTTTTTGATTTTAAAGCCTGTTTAATGGGGTTTTTAACCAATATGAAATTCTCTCGAAGATGGAGCTTGGCAGAATCTCAGTTATATTTAGTTTATTCAGAAATGGTTTACTTGAAGTGGACATTTATAGTTATCCAAAAAAGTCTATTATTTATAGTTTATTAATGTAAATTATGACAATCCCTGCCCTCAGAAACATAGAGTCTATAAAAAAGACTTTTCCCATGAAATGGTGCTGTATCTTTGATAATAAAATGCAAAGTAGAGCTCTCTAGAAGGAAACAGTTTATCAAAACAGCAGCTGATGTAAATATCACAGAGCATCCATGTAGTTCATCTGGGGGAGACCATTGCAGCTTAATCTGAAAATATGTGGAACATAAGGGTTATTTACATTTCAAAATAAAATGGTAATAAAGAATATCAGTGGTAGCCACTGAAAACTTCAATGCTGATTTTTACGATTGCAAAGTGAGTAGTATAATTATATCTTGATTCCATTGTAGGTCATGTTGGGATGCCCTGAGAATTAAAGGAGCTACTATATGGTGTATAAACTCTGGTTCTATTCTATTTGTTTGTAGACTGAAATTGTAGTAACTAAAACAAGTATTGTAACCCCAAGGAAAACTTCCATAACTCAGCTGTTGAAATGGTTTGCCACCATCTGTTTCCATTTGTTAGGTTATTTTATGGTTGTCAATTAATTCCTAGGCAAACAGAAAATCATAAGGTTTAAATGCAAGTTCACAGGCCAATACAGATTTTAGAAAACAGTTTATGTTGATTTGAATTCCTCACTGGGATTCAGCATCACAAAGCAACCCCTAAAACAAACAAAATAGCTGCTATGGGGGGAAGTCGTAGTCCTTTTAAAGGCAACTTAGGAATCTGGGGCAAAATCAGTACTTGGTACTGCTAGTGAAGGCAGTGGGCTGGACTCGATGACCTTTCAGGTTCCCTTCCAATTCTATGAGATACATATATCTCCATATATTATTGTTTGTTTGTTTATTCATTTATTTATTTAGTACCTTTCTTCTGTCTCCTTCTTATCTAAGTCACTTCAGTTTCACCCTTTGTACTAGTCAGTTCCAACACAACTAGTCCGACTTACAATTTGAATGTGCGTGAAATTTTCAGAGGAGTCAGCAAACCCCAGGACCATACACTGCCATGCTTTGTTATGCAATGATTCCTGACTACGTGCTACTGGTCTGTATAATACCTATGGAGATGTCCCTGGAGGATTTCCGCTCCATCCCCATACAAGTTAACAGACTTTTCCAGTAGCTGTACTGGCCGCAAATGGCAGGGCAAATTGATCATTAAACAAGCTTGTTTTTAAACGCTGTGTAATATTTACAAAGGTACACTCTCCAGAGGTCCCTTCTCCGCCTTCAAGGTCTAGGAGCCCGCCTTGGGTGGGTTTGGGGGTTACTGGCTCCAGGTCCAGGTTGAAAAACATATCTTGGCTGTTGTGGAAACCGGTTTCTCTGCTTCCTTGCTGTGAGCTATCTTCAATCTCTTCATCATCATCTTCCTTGTCCCCAAAACCTGCTTCCCTGTTGCATGATTCTCCATTGATGGAATCAAAGCACAGGGTTGGGATAGTGGTGGCTGCACCCCCTAGCTTGGCATGCAGCTCATCATAGAAGCAACATGTTTGGGGCTCTGATCCAGAGCTACCGTTTGCCTCTCTGGTTTTTATGTAGGCTTGCCTTAGCTTCTTAATTTTCAAGCAGCACTGATGTGCGTCCCTGTTATGGCCTCTGTCCTTCGTGCTTTTTGAGACTTTTTCTAATATTTTGGCATTTCGTTTACTGGAACAGAGTTCAGCTAGCATGGATTCGTCTTCCCATATGGTGAGCAGATCCCGTACCTCCCATTCGGTCCATACTGGAGCTCTTTTGCAGTCCTGGGACGCCATCATGGTCACCTCTGCTGATGAGATCTGCACTCACCTGCACCTTGCCACGCTGGCCAAACAGGAAATGAGATTCAAAAGTTCGCAGGCCTTTTCCTGTCTACCTGGCCAGTGTATCTGAGTTGAGAGTGCTGTCCAGAGCAGTCACAATGGAGCACTCTGGGATAGCTCCCAGAGGCCAATACCGTCGAATTGCATCCACGCTACCCCAAATTCGAGCCGGCAAGGCCGATCTCAGTGCTAATCCCCTCGCTGGAGGAGGAGTAAAGAAATCGATTTAAAGAGCCCTTTAAGTAAAAAAAAAAAAAAAAAAAAAAAAAAAAAAAGGGCTTTGTCGTGTGGACGGATCCAGGCTTAAATCGAGGTAACGCTGCTAAATTTGACCTAAAATCGTAGTGTAGACCAGGGCTGGGTAAATTTCTTAAGAGGTTCAACTGTAACAGTCACAGGTGAAGTTGAGCCTGGCTTTTTTGTACTAGTCTGAACTGGATTCTAGATAGAATTTGTGTTTCTGTCCTTTTATGATTCACCTGAATCTGGAGGGATGTAGGGAACTCCCAGTAAATCAAATGCAATGAAATAAACCAATTTATTTTTGTGTGCTTATGCTAGAATGTGCTAAATACCTGACATTGCATTAAAACTCTTGTTGATTTAGAGTAGAAATCTCTCACTTTCTCATCTTACAAATTTTTCAGTTTTCTGATTTGGTCCTCTTTTGCTTCAAAATTCAATTAGTCAGATGATCCTTATTCAGAAACGTTTGGATACCCAAAATGGGGATGCCAAGTCCTGGTGTTCTAATCTTATGGTATATTAATTTTTATGGCAATTTATTATACTGGTAAAATCTTGTAAATCTTTAAGTAGGTTAGTGGAAAATTGAGTTCAGCAGCTCAATTAAAAATGATTTCAGCAGAACCCTGGATAAATTTCTTTTTTAACCTATTTTTGGGAAAAGCTTTCCTACAGACTTGTTTCCATAATCTTTCATGGACAGTTCTGTGATATACTCAAGGCCAGGTCTCTCCTGTCATGGATTTTTCTGAAGGGACTCTATGTAATTTAATCTTCTAGAAATAAACAGCATTGCCACCATCCACTAACCTTGGTTTTCTTCCTAGGTTAAAGCTGCATAATATGCAAGACAGTATTTGGCTTCACTCCACTTTAGAATTGTTTGATGGTGTTAGCTTTAAATCAGAAAAAGGTGGAGCTTGCAAAGTTGTAACATCTGTTTCACCTGACCAAAACAGCATGTCATTTGCGTGGCAGGTAATCACTGCACTGTAAACTATGTTCATGAACTCAGCCAGGGCAAACAGATTTCGAGACAGGATGATCTGCCGTGGAAAAGAACAAATCCCCTATCATACTGTAACACTGTGATCCAATATTTTCCTTGTATTTAACCCACATACTTGGGGCCACAGAGGTCAACTTTTTCTTGCTTTAAAGTTTGAAGGAAGGAAGGAATCAATTAATCTGCCAATTGAAATAAGCTTCATAAAGGTTTAAACTATGAATCTGCAGGCAGAAATTTCACAAGTATTTTTCTGGAAATTTAGAGCTGCCTTCTGGAATATAGAGATTGTTTAATTACAAAGTGGTTTGAAACCAAGAAATAGTGATGATATTTTTGGATCCTAATGTGAAATGTTCCATGGTGTGTTATAGTACAGAAGCTTTGAAAGGTCATGGATTTTGCATCTGAACCTTGAAGAGTAATTTAGCTAAAAATACATCTGGATTGTACAAACAAATATTGGTTCAGTTTTCTCAGTGCCTCTCCACCCCAGAGCTGGCTGTAGAGGAGATCCGGAGTAGATTGGCCGAAGCTGTATTTTTTTTCATTGAGAAATATGTGGACAACCCCATAGCTTATAGCTTTCCATAGCAGTATTCTTTGACTGCACTCTCAACTCATGTTAGAAGAAAGCTTTCTGCAGACCATGTGTTTAAAACAGGATGCTTCTGCCATGTCAGGTTACTAATTTAGCTCACTGGTGCGTATTCCATGCTCCGTTTACTGTAGAAAGCCTCTATTCGAGATAGTACAAACTCCCAATAACCAGTTTCTAAAATAGCTCAGAACGGATCTCACAAACCAGATTAATAGCCCTTCTCATTCACAGAAAGCAATCTTAAACTCCCAAGCTATCAGAACTTTTAAGACCAGTATCAGTTATCTCCAGGTGATATATAGGCAACACTTCTGTCACCATTACTTCATACGAACCCTAAAGTCATTGTGCAGAACTGCATGTTAGTGTATACCACCACTTTACCTGCTTATCTCAGTGGAAACTGTTCTACCCTCACTGAAATTTATGCATTTCAGCATTTGATTCATGTAAAAAAACATCGTCACAGCTTTATCTTCAGAAACACCAATTCAATTCCCATATATTCTCTCTTTTATGTTGAATAACTTACATTTGGAGCACTCCCATATATTTCTGTGGGGGCAACTCACAGAATAAGTGAATCTTCACTCAATGTAGATAAGAGTGGCAGAATCTGGATCCTATAGTGATTTCAGTGGGGGTTGCATTCATGTAACTCAGGGCAGAACTGAGCCAATCATCTTTTAATGCTGTCCAGAGATGATCATCTTGCCAACAGACAAACAACCTCTGTAATAATTTCCCCTCATATGGGAGGCACTGGACTCCCTGACATCCATGGTTCTCATGATGTTCTCAGAGATGACCATATTTCCTTCTAATTAAATAAGACAAGCCTACGGAGTCTGCACAAGCCAAAGGCTAAGGCTAGAACCAGAGACAGAGTCCTATAGATTAGATGGGGAGACTTCTTTATCACTAAATTAGATTAGGTGCCATGGAAAACCAGAAACTCAAACACTCAAAGAGCTTCCAAACTGATCCAAAATGTTTGTTAAATGGGACCATTTGTTTTACAAAATGTGGCACTGTTATTCCATTATCCCTCCCCCAGCTCTTTTAAAAAATGTAAATGTATTTTCTCTGGCAGGACCTGAGCTTTAGGCTGTAGATCAAACAGGTTAAAACATTTTTCTGGACTCTTTAAACTTAGCGTTTATTTTGATTGTTTTTTAATATTCCCATCAACAACTACTTATATTATATTTCAATGTGGTTTGGCCAAAAGTCTTGACATATAGTCAAAAGTCATTATTACTGATTAAACAAAACAATAAGATGTATATTTTCATCTTGAAGCATGGGGTAGTCCTTGCAATATGCTGTAGATGTTTTCATCTTCACTCTTTTTTGGAAACTTCCAGTGCTAAATAAGCATTGAACAGGCAATCCATTGGCTTTAGGCTCATTTACCTCTTCCATCACCCCGCACCTCTAATGCATCAGTAGGGAGCAAGGAAGGGAAGGGAATGAGGAATGGTGATCGCATTCATTTACCTAAAATGTTTTGCTGCTACTGCTAACAGTCTTTGTCTATCTTGAGGATATAGCAAAATTTCTCCCCATTGCTGTAGCACTGGTGCGGCTCCTCTTGCATTAGCGTTGGCAGATTGGCTGCAGCATCTTTCCAATGTGCATAGTTAAATAATGTAACGGTAAAAATTCAGCCAACACTAGTACTCCCATCATGACTGACACTGCAAGTACTAGTGCAACACTGGAACACGAGAAACTTGGTGTGAGGGTACTGCCACTGAGAACTCTTGTCCCTCTCTGCCAACAATTTTCTTTGCTTTTCTTCCTTTTTATCCCACATCACCAGGGTTTCCAGAAGACTCCTAGATAGGGAATCCTCTTAGGCTTCTATCTTGTTCTTCAGAATCCCAGCTTTAATTTTGTCTTGTAAAAAGTCTCTAGCTGTTATGGTGAGGAAGGAAAGCTCAAAAATGCAAAATGAATGTAAATGATGGAGAAACGGGTCTGCAGAGAGCCTGGTGTGACGTTGCACTCGATATGATTTTATAAATATATGCTAATGAGTGAATATAATGTAACTGGAATATGCTTCATGCAAAAGGTCTCTTGTAAGGTATCATTATAAAGCTTATAATCTACTGAGTGTGGTCATCCTATTTGTATAAATGTATCACTCTTGTATCTGAAACTAGAAATATGAAATATAACTCTGAGGGCCTATTGTAATTATACAAAGTGTGGGCCATTAATGGTGGTTTGGAATCTTGATGGCTCCCATCAACCAGGACAATTGACTGTGGATGTCTCTGTTTGCAGGCAGGCCTTCCTGTGAGTCAGGCTGGGAGGAATGAAGGCTTGGGGTCTTACAGTGACATGTGATCATGTCACCTGAACTGGAATCCATCTTTAACCTGGTGCATTTCCATTGAGAAAGAGGGGTGGGAACCCAGAGAGGGACAAAGGATTCCTGCCTTATGCAAAAGATATATACAGGGGTGGAACAGAACAAAGGGGAGAGGAGAGCCATCATGAAGAATCCCCTAGCTACCACCTGAGCTGGAACAAGAGCTGTACCAGGGGAAAGAATTGTGCCCAGGCCTGGAAGGTGTCCAGTCTGAGGAAAAAACTTACTGAAGCATCTCTAAGGGTGAGATTATCTGTATTCAGTTTGATTAGACATAGATTTGCGTGTTTTATTTTATTTTGCTTGGTAACTTACTTTGTTCTGTCTGTTACTTAAATCCTACTTTCTGTATTTAATAAAATTACTTTTTACTTATTAATTGACCCAGAGTATGTATTCATACTGGGGGTGGGGACAAACATCTGTGCATATCTCTCTATCAATGTTACAGAGGGCGAACAATTTATGAGTTTGCCTTGGATAAGCTCTATATAGGGTAAAATGGATTTATTTGGGGTTAAACCCCATGGAGTTGGGCATCTGAGTGTTAAAGACAAGAATACTTCTGTAAGCTGCTTTCAATCAAGCCTACAGCTAGTAGGGGACATGATTCAGACCTGGGTCTGGGTTTGCAGCAGGCTAGCGAGTCTGGCTCAAACCAGGCAGGGCACTGAAGTCCTAAGCTGACAGGGCAGGGAAGCAGGGGCAGAAATAGGCTTGGCACATCAAGTGGCAAATCCCAAGGGAGTTTTCTGTGATCCAACCCATCACACCTGGAACCAGAGCTCTGAAAGGCATGAACTTCCCCATTCATCTCAATGAGGTGTGAGTTCAGGTATTCAGTGGTGATGATTTTACAAGGCAACATTAAGTATTTCATCCCTCATGGAGGAAAGCAGAGAGAGGGTCATAGATCCACACAGTTTCCGGTAGGTGACATCTCATTTTGATGCCACAAGTCATTGACGTTTGGACGATACCTCCACTTATTTCCCCTCCCTGCTAATTAAGCAGGAGCCAGCAGAGCCCAATGTTGTATTCAAGTCCCACAGAAGAGGAGCCAAGCTCAAGGAACGTAGTCGATCCAAGCAGTACCATGGTCAGACTTTGAACATCTGCACACTTTACTGCAAATGGCATCTCCTTTTAGCAACTCACCTGGGTGGAGCTTATTCTGTTTACTTTCTCACTAACACTCCTCTCCTCACATCGGACCATCACTTACTAGGGAAGCAAACAAGCAACATGTATTTTTTCCAGTAGAATATTTAAGAATTAAATGAGTGACCCATGAGGCCAGATTACGTTTCAGTCCCACTTCTTCCAGAGTATTCTGTGGCACCAACAAAGCTTTTTCTTTCCATATGCCTCTGTGCTCTCCCAAACCCCCCAGCCATCTCTTCCTGTTGTGAGCCCGAGTGCAGCTGATCACAGAGGTAAGACCTAACTCCCAAAATGTCATAGCAAATCAAATTTCCCCTTTGATCTTCACCCCTCCCCCATGTTGTGACACACAAGTTATCCTTCCCTCTAGGTCACAGGAAAAAAAGGCAAAAATTCTTTTGTCTCTTCACAAAACCAAGCAGGGACTCTAATTAGCCCTTGCACTGAAACATTTACAATCACTCATTCCCAGGCAACTGCTGGACACAAGCTCAGATTAATGCCAGGTTTCTAGGACAGAGACACCACGTCTCATTACTGCGGGAGAGCAACTTGACTAGAAAAGCCAGCAATTGCTATATGCGAAGCTGGAAACAGAGAAAACAGAGAGTTGTTGTAACACACACTCTTGATTGTATGATATTAACTGTGTTTTAGCTGTTTATTTTGTTCCTTTGGAAAATTCCAATGAGAAACTGTATTGATTTCTTCGTCTAGTGTAGTGATCATACAATTAGTGCTTAGCAAATTATCTGTAAAAAGAATGCAAATCTCCTAAAATCTCCTTTAGTCTAGGATACTGGTTAATTGTGAAGCAAGGGGCTTTACTGGGTGTTCATCTCTGCATACTATTATGCTTTTGTTACCTGACATTTTGCACTGGGGGAATCACTCTGGTGTTTAGCTAGTGATTGACTTTGGATTATAATGGACTACAGACCATAAGAAATGTGTCAGGGATTGTAAAAACAGGAGCACCATCAGTGAGGGTTAGCAGTGTTTAGTAAAGACATGTCTAGGCAGTGGCCCTGTCTGTAGGTAGTCCAGAATTGAAGGTCAGATAGGGAGGTTAGAGAAAAGGATAAAGGCAGCATGTTTTGATCATGTGAAAGATGAAATCAGTGAGGGTGATGGACTGGGAGAAGGCAAACTCATTAAAATTGGAGGAGACACTCAGGCCCCTCCCAACTGCCAGTTAGTGAAGGAAGAGAGGAAAGAGATGAGACCATGAGAGACTGGAGTAAGGGGAGATGGAAGGAAATCTTGCCATGCTTCCCTGTATATTTGGTGTGAGGGGGAGGGAGAAGGTTGCAAATGATCACTCATCTCACAGTGAGGCACAGTGCTCTGGAATGGGCACCTTTACTGGGGTGTTAATTCTCAGTTTAGTGTATCTTGCAAATTTTATTACCCATTCTCAGATTTTCTATAACAGTATGTTGCCCCTGAAAGCACTTAACATGTCAGCAAAATTAGCAAACAGTGAAGCTTTCCTCCCTTCTGTTTTTTCAAATGTGGTTAATATTTATAGTTTTTAGTTACCAATTTTATGAGAAAATAGTTATTCTTAGATGTAGGGCCAGGAGGGGTCATCAGAATCTTCCAGCCTGACCTCTTGCTCAACACAGACCATAAGATTTCACACAGTGATTCCTAACTCTAGGACAACGATTTATAATAGGCCTAGAGCATATCTTTTAGACAGACAGACAGACATCCAGCTGATTTAAAGATTCCACCTAGTGGAGAAGCCAGCATATCACTTGGGCAGCTTTTAGCACTTTGTGTCATCTCCCTTCTTCAATTAAAAGAATTTTAAATAAAAAAGAGCATTAAAAAGCCTCTTAAGAGTGTACATTTCTTCTAGATCAGAGCTAAGCATCGTTTTCATGTCAACAATTTTCTCTGTAGTTAAAAGATGTATTAGTGGTAGGTCAGTCAGCCTGAATGAACCTTTCCTGGGCAGTTGTTTTTAACTTGGCTACGGTTGCTATGGGGACACCAGGAATGGAATAAATGTCTTGAGAGAACAAAATTTAATGATTCTAATCTCCTATCCTGTTTTGAAAAAGAAAATGTAATGTTTTTTTCTCGGCTAGGAGTCCAGGCAGCTGGGAAGAACTTTTTTGTGAGCCCCTCTGGGGAGCCATTTGTTTACACAGACACATCCTTTTTCATGCTTTAAATGTAACTCTCAAAATTGTAAAACTCATATTAAGATATATGTAATCACTTTGAATGATGAACATGGCTAGATACTGAAGTGCCTAATTCTATATTCCTTGTACACCCAGAACCCTCAGTGGAAGTTTTGGGCAAACGAGGAAAGTGGTATCAAGCTCAAAATCTGCTTCCAGGTGTGAATGGATCCTACTTGATGTTGAAGGCCTACATGATTCCAGTGTTTGGAATGGTCACCTCTCAAATGTTTTCCCCTGTCTATAGAACAGGTAAGCACAATGAATCAAACTTTAAATCCAGCTCTGAAAGATCTGAAGAGAGAGCCAGTAAAGTCAGCAGTAACGTGAGAATGGCAGAGGCGTCTCCCAGATTTGAATTCACATGTAACTGCCTGAACTAGATTTTTGCGCTCACCAGGAGTGATTCCAAGTTACTCCTCCAGAAACAAAGGGAATGAGTGTGAGTTGGCCATAGAAGAATATGGGGCTAGATTTTTCAGCTTGTGTAAATCAGTATAGCTCCACTGAAGTCAATGGACTTTACTCTCAATTTACTCCAGCTGAAAATCTGGCCAATAATCTTTCTCAATGATAACAAAATTGCGAAGAGAGAAACCTAGAAAGCCATGAAAACATCCATGAAATAATATTAATTAAACCCTTGAAGCATAGGCGTGTGCACGGGGTGTGCCAAGGCACACCCTAATGCAGGGCAGAGCTCTGAGGGGGGCAGGGCTGCGTGCTCCTGCAGGGCATGGTTATGCGGGTTGGGGGATTGGATAAGGGGCGGAGGCAGTCAGGGGACAGGGAGCAGGGTGTGCCCATGCTCCAGGGTTGGGCAACGTGGGATAGGGTGCTCTCACCTCAGAGGCAGCTCTCCCTTCCCAGGCGTCCCCTGCATGCAGCGGAAAGCCTTGTCAGAGGCAGGGCAGCTCCGCACGCTGCCTCCATCCCCTCTCCTAGAGCTGACCTGGTTCCCAGCCCATTGGCCAGGTTGCTGGCCAATGGAAGCTGTGGGGGGGAGGTGCCAGAGCTGCCTGACTGCGCCTCCCCATCACCCCTCTCCAGAGAGCCCCTGCTTTGTGCCTCCAGAAACAGGTCCCCTCCCCCCTACCTCCCCTGCTCCCAAGCTACCTACAATCTTCCCTTTTGCCTTTCTCCTCCTGCCCCCAGCTCATTGGCCAGGAGGAGACTGTTGGCCACCAAGGCCAATGGGAGCTGCACCTGAGGCAGGGGGCCTGCTTGCAGATGCAGACTTGCCTGGCTGTGTCTCCACAGAACGGGGAGGGATAGCCACAGGTGAGCAAACCCCGGTCATCATCATCACAGGCACAGCAATTCTCTGGATATTGAATTTCACTGCGGCAAGTAATTTAATCTACTCTTCCTTTCCAGACAGTTTGTGGCTTTTCCTGTAAGAAAACTTACAATTCTTCTTCGAGTGCTTGCTCATATCCATTCCAGTAGGTGTGCGCGCGCCGCGTGCACGTTCTTCGGAGACTTTTACCCTAGCAACACTCGGTGGGCCGGCAGGGCGCCCCCTGGAGTGGCGCCGCTATGGCGCCTGATATATACCCCTGCCGGCCCAACCGCTCCTCAGTTCCTTCTTACCTCCCGTGTTGGTCATTGGAACTGTGGAGCACAGTTTAACTGTTTCTCCACATCCCTAGCGATTCTCTCAATTTTTCTGTAAATTCTGTATATAGTAAACTCTGTTAATAGTTAGTAGTTAGTTTCACTTAGTATACTTTTTTTCTTTGTAGATAGTTAGAAGGGATTGGGGGTTAGCCCGTCCCCTACCCCGGTACTGGGCTCATGCCCGAATCACCGGGCTTCAAACCTTGCGCGGCCTGCCATCGGCCGATGCCCACAGGCGACCCACACGATTCCTGTCTCAAGTGTTTGGGCGAGTCTCACCTGACGGACAAGTGCAAGATTTGTAAGGCGTTCAAGCCCCGAACCAAGAAAGAGCGGGACGTTCGCCTGAAGCAGTTGCTGATGGAGGCAGCACTCACTCCACTGCCCTCGGCACCGTCCGCGGCACCGGGAACAAGCGCCTCCTCGGCACCGCACCACACGCCCTTGGAGAAGACGTCTCACCCGTCTCCGGCACCAGCTTCTGGTCGGCACCGCTCGCTCTCTCCACGGAGCAAGAAGCGTAAGCTCCTGCAGCCGCTATTCCTGCGCCGCAGTCAGAACGCTTAACCAAACCAGACCGCCCGGCACCGACTCCACCTGCCGCAGCCTTGAGGTCTGTTGCATCGTTGATTCTGGCCTCGGAAGGGCCGTCGAGTCCGGTGCCTATTGGCTCCCCGGTGCATGCCGCGGTTGAGCTCATTGTGCCTTCCACCCCGGAGATGTTCTCAGCTGCACGAGACCTCATCGCGATGATGGAGCCCGAGCTGCCTCGACCCCCGGCACCGCTGGTGCGGGTCCCACAATCTATTGGCAAGCCGGCTCTCGTGCGACCTTCTTCACCCGGCACCATGGGACTCCGTTGTTCCAGGTCTCGGTCCAGGTCCCGCAGACGTTCACGGTCTCGTCATCGCTCTCGATCCCGTGGCCACTCGCAGTCCCTGTACTGTTCCCCATCAAGATACCAGTCGTACTCGCAGTACCGCTCGCGGTCCCGGTCGCCATCCAGGCATTACCGGCACCGCTCCAGATCTCGGCACCGCTCCCGGCACCGTACGTCACGCAGCCGATCTCGGCATGGCGGCTCTCAGCACCGGTCGACCTCCCGGCACCGGGCTGATCGTAGGTCCCGGTCGCCTTCACGGTACCGGCGGGACTCCCGGTAGCACTCCCCGGCACCACGCAGAGGCGATTCTACTGCCCGCAGAGACGTTCCTCACACGCTCTCCGCCCCGCCATGGCCATCCCGCCAGCCGTCCGTCTCCTCTCATGCCAACACGGCATCTTATGGAGAGTCGGACAATCAAGGTCCTCATCAGTGGCCCTTTTGGACTCCGTGGGCTTACCACCAGAGCCAAGGTAGCCACCATCCGCTGCCACACTCCGTTCCCTCCGACCATAGAGCACCGGAGTCCACGGCGAGCAGACCCTGTCCAGCGAGCATGGAGCAACCTCCCGCCCAGGACACGGACCAACAAGAGCAAGCCATGGATGCTCCACAGGACCAAGAGTCTCTCCAAGACCCTTTGGTCCCTAGAGTCTCATCCTCTTCTTCCCCGGACGAGGCTGTGGCGGGAACGGCAATGTCAGGGCCGCCGCCTATCGACCTCAGGTCTCACCAGGACCTCCTACGCCGGGTGGCCTTGAACATAAACTTACCTGTGGAGGAAGTTCCTGAGGTGGATGACCCACTGGTCAGTATCCTCTCAGCGGAGGCCCCAACAAGGGTGGCGCTCCCCTTCATTCGTTCCATCCAGGCACGAGC
>NC_133777.1:57077976-57190126 GCF_003597395.2 Chelonoidis abingdonii
ACGGTTACTCACCTTTGTAACTGTTGTTCTTCGAGATATGTTGCTCATATCCATTCCACACCCGCCCTCCTTCCCCACTATCGGAGTAGCCGGCAAGAAGGAACTGAGGAGCGGTCGGGCCGGCAGGGGTATATATCAGGCGCCATAGCGGTGCCACTCCAGGGGGCGCCCTGCCGGCCCACCGAGTGTTGCTAGGGTAAAAGTCCCCAACGAACGTGCACGCGGCGCGCGCACACCTACTGGAATGGATATGAGCAACATATCTCGAAGAACAACAGTTACAAAGGTGAGTAACCGTCCTTTTCTTTGCAAAGAATCCAGTTACAGTTTTTCACTTGAGAAGTATATTTTCTGGTTGTTCATAAGCTCATTTATTTTGTTAACTCAGTTTCATAGGGAATTTTAAAAGTCACTTGAATTGTAACTGTTTGTTTTTTTCCATTGGTCTAAAAACACATGGAAGATGTGCAGATTTTTATTTCTGTGGGCCAAACCATGTAGAAATGTGAATGTCAGAGCTAGAAAAGTTCTGCAAGGGTATAGGTCCCTCAGGAAATTGTCCTCAAGTCATTCATTTTTCTGAGCATTCCATTCTATTGTTCCCTCTTACAGTGATAGAGATCAGCGTCTCCACCCACAGGGGAGATGCAGAAGACTTCTCTTTCTCTGGAGCTTCTCATGAAGTAAAGTTGTCATTACAGGTTCTTATCTCTGTACTGTATTTAATTTTGATGCATTTATTAAGTGTTAATTAATGCACTATGGGAGTCCCCCTTCAGCCTTCTATATAAATTGATTCTCTTCTTTCCATATGTTTTGCCCATAAGGCAAGCAGGCTTCTCTGTCTAAACAAGAACAACAACGGTGCCATAACCAAAGTGTAATGGAGCGATTGATTGACATTGTTCTGTGTTTGGCCAAAGGTGGGAGACCATTCAGGGGTCACAATGAAAAAGCTGATAGTTTTGAGTAAGATTTATTTCTAAATCTTGTCAATATGCTCCAAAAATATGATCCCATAATGGCAAAGCGTGTGCAACGATCTCCTCAAAATGCTACCTATATGAGTAATCGCATCCAAAATGATTTAATTGTGGCCTTGCAGAACATTGTGCAACAAAAGATTGTGTTTTCACTAAATGGAAAATTGGTCTCAATAATTGCTGACAACACTACTGACTGTGGACACCATGAACAGATGTCCATTGTGATGTGGTATTTTGACAATGAAAAACATAGTCCAGTTGAACATTTTGTGTCTGTTCACAGACTATTAACAGTTGATGCTCAGTCTATTTTTGACCAGTTAAATGACAGCCTGGGCATTCTTAAAATTGGCTGGTCATCAGAGATGTCTGTCTGTTTTGATGGTGCATCTACTATGTCTGGATGTACTGCGGGAGTGAAATACTTTATGTGCACTGCTATGCTCATTGTTTGAACCTCATTCTAGTAGATGCATGCACTTCAAGTAAACATCAACAGAACTCTTTGATTTTTTTGGTGTTATTCAGACTCTTTATGCCTTCATGGAGGGGAGTCCTGTGCGACATGCAGTAATGGAGAAGATTTCACAAGAAGTAGGATCCCAGCTGAAGACTTTGAAGTCACTATCAAACACAAGATGGGCATGCAGAGCAAAAGCAGTGGCTGCTGTAAAACAAAACTACTCCATCATTTTACAAGCTTTACAAGAGGTGATCAAAACAACTCACCTTGCTGACGCTAAAATAAAAGCCAGGGGCCTTATCCATGAACTAAATTTATTTAAGTTCATCTTTGCCCTTCACATGATGCACCCTGTTCTCCAGATGGTGGTAGAAGTGAGTAAGGCTCTTCAAGCTCCAGATCTCAACTTACTTACTGCAATGACAGGGGTGAAAAGCTTGCCTAACTCTTTGACTGCAATGAGAAGTGGACCAGAATATTTTCAATTTATTTTCAATAACAGTGTTAACATATGTGTAGAAAATGGTATATCCATTCCCCCGGTTAAGAAGAGAAAAACGTCCACTTGTATTGATGACTCATTTGAGTCCCAGCATCACTTTGATACAAAAGAGGAGCAGGAGAGAATAATTTCATTTTACCCATTCCTAGACTCAATGATTACCAGCACTGACCAGCGATTTGAACAGAAAACTTGTAAAATTTGACTGCAATGGGAAAACTGCTGAGCTCAGACATTGGCAGGGACAATATGAGAATCATTGCCAACAAATTTTTAAGTGTCCTTGGATGAGTTGGAAGCTGAAGTCGGGTTGCTTCAGGGTTATGATGAATCTGTTCCTAAAGGTAGCACTACGAACGCCAATAGAAAGTGGCTTGATTGGCTAAAGGAATCAGATCGGTTTTCCATGTTCCAGGCCTTTTACAAATCTATTCAATGCTTTGCAGTCTCACCTATTACAAGCAGTTCATGTGAAAGAGCCTTTTTGAAACTAGCACACGTAAAAAACAAACTGAGAAGTACAATGTCCCAACAGCACCTCGACTCACTCATGATTTTTTACATTGAACAAGAATTGGCTTTGTCAGTTAATTACAACAATGTGATTGAGGAATTTAAGTCCATAACACCTGGTGAGTGATGTCTCATTCTCTAGGACAGGAAGATGAAGAAATCTTTATCTGTTTTGGTCAAGTTGGGTTAGCTCATTATCTGGTTAAAGATAAAGATCATGAAAATTGACTTTGTATACGCCTGGTTATCACTACAGCCAAAATTTGGTATTTTGTGTGTCATTTTTTAAGTTTGTATTTTTTTAAGTAAAGTTTAGTTGTTAATTTTTTTAAAAAAAGTTTATTTAAGTTTTAGTTTCTTAGTTTGTTTAATAAAAATGTCCTTTATGATTGAGTATTCAATAAATGTTCGCCTTTAAAAAAAAAAATTCCCTGAACGCACACCCTAATGAAATGTGCTACACATGCCTATGCCTTCAAGGGCATAAGACATGTCTTGAGGGTCAACATTTTCAAAAGGGGCCTCTGGTTTTGGGTACCCAAGTTGAGATGTTTTGGGCATTAATTTTCAGACATGCTTGAATATAAGGAAGGATATACCAGAGAATCTGCCCTTTAAGTCTACAGTCCTGGTTCCAATCACTCTTACACTGTTGATGTCAGTGGAACTACTGATTTAGACCAGTGCAAATACATCAGAATCTGACCCTGCCTGTGGACACTTAGACGGATCCTGTTACCTGCAGGCACAAGGTACTTAGGTGCAGATTTGATGCTTCATAGACTTTGCAAGCTGCAGGGGTGATGCAAACCAGACCTGGTTCTTTTTCCCTTTATCTGTTTTCTGTTCTTTTCCCAGTGTAACTCAGCATAACTTATAATGGCACAAAAGTTCTTGAACAGAGGCGTGGCTAGCCAACTACTCAAAAACTGTCAATGCAATGTTAAGGATGAACACTTAATGGAAAGAAAAGTCAGGAAGTGCTAAAACTCAGAACTTCTGAAAATTAGTCCGAAGAATACCTAAATTTGGGCACCCACCATGGATATCAACTCAAGTACATGTCAATATTATATATTTTCTCAGATACACTTAATGACACAAACCATAATATATGGAACTCTATGTTTAACAAGAAGAATAATAGAAAAGAGTACATAGTCACAACTTGTCATGGCTGAAGTAATGCTGCTTAATTTGGGCATTTCAGGGTCTTCTCCGATTTTTAATTGTGCATCCCTTTTTGTATATTTAATTTACCAACACTGTTTATATATACCTCATTATCAGCATAGCAACCAGAAAAAGGAAGAGTAGATAACAATGCAAAACAAGTTGTGCACACAAACATTCACTTCAATCTATTGTGCCAACAAAACTGATGCTAATATCTGAGCATATAAAGGCCTGTTCTCCGTTTGTGAGAAAGAGCCTCGGGGGAATGAGAAAAAAGAATCAACATTCAATAAACTATCTGAGTACTCTGCCACACACAAAATAGAGAATACTTTTAATGAAAAACTGGAGTCACAACGTTATTTCTCCAATGGAAAGTTCCTCATATAGTTCTTCCACTAGTCCAATACAAACTGGCCATACAAGAATATAACCCTTTTCCACTTATATCAAAATAGCTGAGGATGTACACACACAACTAGAAAAACATGGGCACTGTACCATTAATATTTTCATGATTTTCTTGTTGTGTGTGTAAATCCTTGAGCATCTGAGGTATGCTAGTCAGCCTCAGTGTTCATGAGATCTTCACCTTACAGAATCCCACTGATAGTTACACTAAGATGATTGACACCAATATAAAAGATAGATAGTCAGCTATTTGGTTGCACATATTTGAGTAGTCTGCTAGCTGGTATGTCTCAGAAATTACATGTCGTAAATTACTCTGAGTTGTACTGAGGAAAGAACAGAAACCAGTATTTTTTGCTCAGTGAATGTTTTCTTGATAGGGTTCACTTTTCTGGGTGCATAATTAATGGAAGGGCTCAACTTGAGGCCCTGATCCTGTAAATGGATCCCTAGTTGGCAAAAAAAAAAAACCCTGTGAGGCTGTGATTATACAGGCACTAATTCCATTGCAGAATTGGGCCTAAATGAGGAACTATATACAGGGGCGGCTCTAGGCATTTTGCGCCCCAAGCATGGCAGGCAAGTTGCCTTTGGGACCTTCGGGACCAGTGGACCCTCTGCAGGCAAGCCGCCAAAGGCAGCCTGCCTGCCGCCCTCACGGCGACTGGCAGAGCACCCCCAGTGGCTTGCCGCCCCAAGCACGCGCTTGGCGTGCTGATGCTGGAGCCGCCCCTGACTATATACAATTATTTTTCCTCTTCTTTATAAAGAGGTTTGTTTCTACCATGAGTTCTTTTCTTCTCCTTTTGCAGTTTGGCTAGTAGTCCTGTGTGTTGTCTTGATTCATTTTATTTTTGCACATAATCCTACAACTCCTTCTGCTCTACTGTTTGGCATCAAAGCATCTATCTTACTTTATGAGTATCATGTTCAGACTTTGACACTGATTTTAGGCTCGACTGCATGGAGAAGCCCTAAAGACTCCCAGATCCTGCTGGGACCACTGTGACTTACAAGAATTGCTCTGCTTGCATGGGGTTTTCAGACTTTTTTGCACCCACATGAGAACTCTACTTTCCCCTTAGTTATTATTATTGTTTATTTAAAATTTATGTTTAGGTAAATGGTGGTGTCTTCCCCAAAGAGCGTACAATCTAAAACAGCACTTGCAGCCAGGATTGCTGAGTTCAGCAAGGTACTTAAGCATGGGTGATCGGTAGTGTAACCAGATGTCCCAATTTTATAGGGACAGTCCTGATTTTTGTGGCTTTTTCTTATATAGGCACCTATTACCCCCACCCCATCCCAATTTTTTTACACTTGCTATCTGGTCGCCCTAGTGGTTTGTATGTATGGATGTTTCTCACATGCTTAGAGCTAGGCTTGTGCTTAATTATCTTGCCAAATCAGGGCCTTAAAGAGCTGATTTTTCAACAAACACAAAGGTATTCCTGTGTTATGAGCTTGCAAAGTAAAACAAAATCCAAATGCTTAGTTGGCAATTATCCAAAAAGATTCATTCTGTTAATGCTCAGAACTCTATATTCCAAAGAACCTGAGAAATTAAAAGAGTTGAACATAATTTCAGGTTGCCATAAGACAGCTTATCTTGCACTCCCCCATGGATGCTGGATTTTGCATGACTAATTTTTTTTATTTTATGTTATTAATAAGGCTGACCTACTATTGCAGCCCCTGTCTGGCCTGGAGTACACAGTATGGCATGTTTCCACTCAAATGCAGGCTAGTTTCCTCCTAATGTTTGTAAGCTGACACTTTGTCATGTTTTGTCTTTTTAGAAGCAAGTATGTTAACGTGCTCAAACCGATTTCCACAAATCTAATTCTCTGTTTTATGACGTGTTTCATTTGCAGAACGAAAATGTTTCCCTTAATTTTTTTTCTTTCTTCCACTTGTAACATTTATCAGAAAGCCAACAATTTAGACAATATGATAAAGAAATACATACTCCTGCTTCACATGCTACAGCCCTTGCCTAACTCTGGCCTTATTGGTAGGGAGGAAACATCTTTATAGGCATTACACAAAGCCCATTGAAGTCAATGCAAAGATTCCCATTGACTCCAGTAAGCTTTGGCTCAGACCCTACAGTACCATGTTCAAATTTTCTTTTGAGCAACAGTAAATTCTCTGTATGGAAAGCCTAAAACAATCCACGTGTGAACAATATTTGAAGAGAAATGAAAGGTCACATTTTTAAGTGGTAGAAACTCAGGCTAAATGCAAAAAATACAAGTGCAAACCTGCATTCATGAACACAAGCAGGTATTTGTGCATTTGCGTGAATTTTCTTTTTGTTTTCACACCTCAGCCTTTACCTTAAACAAATCTTTAAACTATAAAGATTTGGCATAAACCCAAAAATTCAGAAGGTGTCTAAAAGTCCATCTGTAACCTCTTCCTATAAAAGTTGTTTTGTGTGGGTGACACTAATGGAACAGAATTTGGGCTGGTGGTGGTGGTTTGTATATACATACCTATATGCAAAGAACTTTATCAAGTAATTATCAGCATATGTAGCTGCAATTACGTGTTCCACAATGACACACAGTCTGGAGTAATGGCATCTGTCTTAAGAAGAAATACAGGTCACAATACTGGGGAATTCCTTTTCTTAACAAACCTCAGGACAAGGCTGGTTTACAAACTCTTTGTGGGCCCTGGTTCCTGTTGGGTACAGGAAATCAGGGATGCCATATGTGCGGACAGTGGGGAGGCAGAGAAAGCCATAGGTCTGTGCTGGGGGACACTTGCACACCCTGTATCAGCTGCTGGAAATGCATGAGTGAACACTGGCATATACTTATGGGGCTAAATAGCTTTTTGAGAGCTTTGTTCCCCTGTGGGGTGGCTGAAGGTCATTAACCATTCTTTCCTGGGACACTGCACACATTAAAGACAATTAACCCAATGGAGATGCCATGTTATATCACTACAGGGTTGGGTTTGTGCTGTGGAGGGTGGCAGCTGAGTTGTAATGCAGTGATTGTGCAGTGTTTTTGCCTTCAGTATTCACACTTATTTACAGAGGTGGCTCTAGCTTTTTTGCCACCCCAAGCACGGCAGGCAGGCTGCTTTCGGTGGCTTGCCTGCAAAAGGTCCCCATTCCCATGGATTCGGTGGCTTGCCTGCAGGAGGTCTGCCAGTCCTGCGCCTTTGGTGTACCAGCTGCTGAATTGTCGCAGAATCCGTGGGACCGGTGGACCTCCTGCAGGCAAGCCACCAAAGGCTGCCTGACTGCTGCCCTTGCAGGCACCGGAAGAGCGCCCCCTGCAGCTTGCCACCCAGGCACACACTTGAAGTGCTGGTGCCTGGAGCCGTCGCTGCTTGTTTACAAACCTCTGTTATTGTGAGCACTTAATCTCTCTTACCTGCCTTAGGAAGATTTTCTTTGGGGTGATATGCAGCTATTCTTTTTTTTTAACTGTTCATTGTCAGTGGAGCTAACTGCACTTTGTGGTTGTTAATGGAACTAATCCTCACTAGGGTTGAAACTGGTTAAGGTTTCAGTGAGGAGGGAAAGATATTTATGCACACAGTAGTGGCAGGGCAGATGCTGTCTTTTCCTGTATTAATACTAGAATTGTGTTTCGATTTTCTGCATGTGTACTAAGCCACATAGACTTTCATCTACCCCTTATCAGTGTTTTATACTTCTGCTGTGTTGAAAATGGGTAGTGCTTTCTGTAAGCACGTAACACTAACCACACTTTCCCCATCCCTCTGGTGTATACTTGGAACTTCGGATAGTTCTGAACCTGGAGGCAGGGTGCGTGGGGAATAGATTAAAAAGTATTTGGAGTATTATGGAACCAGATAGTTATGCACCATTTACTTTCATGTGCTATGAATTGTGGTACCCAGTCCCAAACCCGAACACATCTTCAGTTCATCATACGTAGGCAGGAGGGGCCACGCACAAGTCAAGGAGTCTAGAACATTGATTAAAAGTAGTAATGTGTAACTGAAATGTTTTTAAAAAGAAAGGCCAACTGTAAATCTTTAAAAAAAAAAAATTAAGGAAATGCAACCGGGAACACTGACCAGATGTTGTTGTCTGTGCATTGTCTTCTTGGCCTCCTCCTACCATGGAGGGGACGGGGTGGAGAGGGGGAAAAATGACTTGTCGGGGGTGTCTTGTGTGAGGAATCTGGGTGGTGGGCACTTGGGGTTCTGGGACACACACCAGCTCATCATTGCCCTCCTGCATGCTCAGGGGAGTCACCCTGATTTGGGTTTTGGGTGGAGTGTGAGGTGATGGGAGTCCTGCAGGCTTCCTGTTCTCCCAGCCACCTGGGGGAGGGGAGTCCTTGGAAAAAAAAGGATCCTCTGGCTCAGCAGCACTCTGGGTGGCACCTGGAGGAGGAGCAGGTGATGGTTCATGGACTGGTTCAGTGTCCCTGGCAGCAAGTGGACCCTGAACTCATTTGGCCACCAGCTCAGTCAGCCTCTCCATTAAGGAACACTCTCATTCTCTGTGCTGTGCCTCTTGCTCCATGAACCTGTTCAGTCTCTTCCCAGTGTGGGGCCTGAGGTGGGCTAGACAGAAAATTGGGGGGCTGCCCCTCTCCATGGTCCTGCCCCTGTTCCTCAGGTAAGTGTCAGCCCCACCCCCACCCTTCCCCCAGGCCCTGGCCCCCAGCCAGGTTGGAGGCTGGAAGCTGGAGCCAGGCAGACTGGGGCAGCTGCTGCGCTGGCTGGTGCCATGATGTGAGCGATGCTCCCCCCTCCTCCTGCTCCTGTTGGTTCCCCTGGGGCCCCAGGTCTGTGGCTGCTCCTTAGCTCCACACTGCCTTTTCACTGTTTGTAGCTGGTAACAGCCTCCTGGGTGGGGGGACCCTGCTCTGGGGGCCACAGAGTCCTCAGGGATCAGCGACTGTGGGGCCCAGGAGCCTGGGATAGAGCTGGGCACAGCCAGCATCCGCTGCTGTCTCTGCTCTGCCTTCACAGCTGGGAGGTCAGAGAACGGTGGCTGCTATCAGGAGTGGGGCGGGGGGGCAGAGTAATGGTCAGAAAGAAAAGGATTCAGTGCATTGCGGGAATGGAGACTGAGGCCTATCAAAACCTGTGACCTGGCCCCTTTCCCCCGATCATGCTGCATGCTGGCATGTGTACAGAGCTGTGGCACAGCCTGAGGCATGTACTTACCCACACCCCTTAGGCGAATTAGCCCTCTCTTGCCTTCAGCACATGCTTCTGGGGTACAGATGTGGACAGTAGAGGGTACGGAACAACCACGTGCATGGCCATGTGTACAGTCATTAGTGTTGACATAATTTAAGGGAGATTTAATTCTTTAGCAGCAACAGAATAATTGCCACAATTAGAGAGAGAGAGAGAGAGAACATTCATAAAAATTAAGACTGATAATTCCCATGTTCTTCACAAGGACCCAATCCATATTTGAACCAACTGGGTAATTTTACCTTTGCAAGGATGCAGGATTGAGTACTTGGGGAAAGTAAGAAAATTCACTGGTCTAAATTCTGACATCAGTTCCCTAAATATTAACACCACTGTGTTCAGTAGAGCTACTCTGGGTTTACACCAGTCTAGATGAGATCAGAATCTGCTCCACACTCCTTATGTCCTCACATATGACCCAGAAATACAAACCCATTGTCTCTTCTCTACTTCATTCTTTTCTCCAGCTGAGTTTCCTTTTTCTGCATGCTACTATGCAAGTTCCAGGTAATCTGTGCCACATCTTTCCCCCTTGAAGGACATGAAATTCACTTCAGGAGATATATTTAACCAATTCAAATATTTCTCACCTGTTTCCTCTCACTTACACAGAACAAAGAAAAGTTCACTTTCAAGAACAGATGCATACCTTGAAGGGTTTGAAGAAAAAGTAAGTTTCATGTGCTTTCTTTGTGCCTTAGGGGACCTTGCAGTTGTGCTCTCTCTTTTTTATTAATTAGAAAAAAAAGGAGGATGTTGGGGATGGAGGGAAGAAAAGAGAAAGAAATGCTAATCAGGAAAGGGAGGCCAGTGTTCCTGGGAAATGTGATCTGATTTATTTTGAAAAATCAGAGTTATTTCTGTCTTAACTCTTAAAGTGCACTTACTTTTAGCTTGCTCTTAAAAACCGCACACTCTGCACAGTGTGTGTAATAATAATGATGTCTTTTCCATGTCCTTCTGTAAGCTCAGCTATCTTACAAAATTTGAGATTTTTATTAGGAAAAATGGAGGAGTAAGAAACCAAGCAAAGAACATAAGTGTTTTAGCTTTGACCTTGTTGCTCAATGGCAGGAGTGTCTGTGTGATTTCACTGAATGCCACACAGGCGATGGCAGGTTGATTAAATTCAGAAGGAAGCAATCCAAGAGCCCTCACACTGGGAGTGGTGCTAAAGGCAGCATATAGTTTTGTGGAGAAAACCATCAAATCTTTTGGAACAATTCCCTGGAAGGGTTTATAGACTTCAAGTGCTGGACTTTAGGAATAAATACAGCTCCATGTGCTGATTCCATTGTTAGAGAAGAGAAATGGGAAGAAAATTAAGTGGGAGATGAATGTGTTCATTTACAAGTTCAGTATTATTTATGTTTTTATTTTAATCAGCAGGAAGACCGCCCACTGTGGGCTGAATGGTTTAGGTGACTGGTAATGGGATATAAAGCGTTTCAGCTCTGGTCCAGGTTGGCAGCTATTACACCATTGATATTACTCATATGTGTAGTATATTGTTGATCTCTGTTCACTTCTTATAGACAAGTGTCTATAACATCAAAAATAGCATCACTACTGCCCATCTTGTTGGCAAAGAGAACAAACGCACATCAAGACTGAATGAGGTGGTAATAAAGGGCAAAGAAGAGAGGTGTTTGAATGCAGCAATTTAACACTGAAAATGATATACAGTTAAAATGACCATGTGAAGAATTTGCTTGCATTTGAAGTCCCTAATTGTTAGATTGAGACACAATTGCTCCATCTTGCCATTGGTGAAGATCCGTTAAAACAGGAACCCAAGCATATAGGCTAGTGGTATTTTTCTTATCTGTGTTAAATGTTTGCAAGAAAGACAGCTAGTTTTAATAGATGTAGGGAAATTGACTGTAATGTGAACCTATGTTTAGCAGTTTTGAGATTAAGAGATTAAAAAATCCCAAATGTATTCCTCCTTCGATATATCTGAGTAACTCCCATGAACACAAATGGCAAACAGCAGAGTATGCTTTGTAGGGGTGTACCAGGCTGCAGGGGTTTGCTGTAGAGGTTTTGTCATTGGGGAAGGGATTGGTGCATCTCTTACTGGAGGCGTACCAGAGAGAATTAGTTGTCCTTGTAGGGCTTTAGAGGGTCTCCAAGTTCATCTTTAGAGGTAAGCGGTGGTCATAGCAGGGAAGCAGATGGTGGTACTTTGGGGAGTCTTTGGTGCATGTTGTCAGGAAGTGCAGTGGGAGATGTGCTCTCAAAAAGGCAGGGCCCATACAAGTCAATGGAAAAAGATCAGGCTCTCAGCACATGTCTAAAGCTAACCCTGGATGTTATACACACAGGCATATCAATGGGTGAACTGGACTCCATTGTCTCTGATTTGCACCAAAGAATGAGCATCAGAACAATTTTTTGTGCGTGTTTCCAGTTTTAACAATAATTGTCATTTCTGTTCAGTCTGTTTTCAGTAGTAATAGTCAAAGTGACATGCTGCACCCCTTTGCAACATTCCACCGAAGGATTTCAAAGTGGTTTAAAACTTAAAAAAAAACAACCCTTCCAGTGGTTTTTGGGTTCCTGACTTTCTTGGGTGCTTGGTATGAGATACCCAAGTCTTGACTTTTCAAAAGTGCTGAGAATCTGTAACTCCCATGGACAGTCCACAATTCAAATTGCACAGCACCTTTGAAAAATTAGGCCTTACATAGCTCAAGTTGGACACTCAACCCCCAAATCTGGAGACACTTTTAAATATATCATAGAAATATCAAGCAGGTAGGAATCTCAAGAAGTCATCTAGTCCAGCCCCCTGTGCTATGGCAGAACCAAATATACGTAGACCATCCCTGGCAGGTGTTTGTCCAACCTGTTCTTAAAAACCTCCACTGATGGGGATTCCACAACCTCTCTTGGAAGCTTATTCCAGAGCTTTATTACCCTTATAATTAGAAAATTTCCTGATATCTAATCTAAACCTCCCTCACTGCAGATTAAACCAATTACTTCTTGCCCTATCTTCAGTGGACCTGGAGAACAACCGATCACCATCCTCTTTATAGCAGCCTTAAGCATATTTGAAGACAGTTATTAGGTCCCACTCTGTCTTTCTCAAGACTAAACATGCCCAGTTTTTTAAATCTTTCCTCATATGTCACTTTCTTTAAATCTTTTACAATTTTTTCCCTCTCCTTTGGACTATCTCCAATTTTCCCATATCTATCTTAAAGTGTGGTGCCCAGAATTTAGTTGAGGTCTCACCAGTGCCAAATAGAGTGGGGACAATTAACTCCTGTGTCTTGTATATGACACTCCTTTTAATATATCCCTGAATTATATTAGCTTTTTTTGCAACTGTATCACATTGCTGACTCAAATTCAGTTTGTGATCTACTATAACTCCCGATCTGTTTCAGCAATACTACCATCTAGCCAGTTATTCCCCATTTTGTATTTGTGCATTTGATTTTTCGCTCCTTAATGTAATACTTTTACATTGGTCTTTAAGGAATTTCATCTTGTTCATTCCAGATAATTCTCCAATTTGTCAAGGTCATTTTAAATTCTAATCCTGTCCTCCACAGTGCTAGCAACCCTTCCCAGCTTGGTGTCATCCACAAATTTTATAAGCATACTCTCCACTCCATCATCCGAGTAATTAATGAAAATATTGAATAGTACCAGACTCCCAGTGTCTTGCTCAAGAGCACATATCAAACCAGTGGCCAAGATGAGAAGACACCCCAGGTCCCTTGACTGAGAGTCCTATATTTTAACCTCTGTACCATGCTTTCTCCTTATTAAAGGGTAACTCTAATTATAATTACCAAAACTCTATATTTATCAAACTTTGTATTTCATCAGACAGAACTGGGACCTGATTGACATAGGTGGGGGGAATTTTTTAGAAATACCAATATTTGGTAATTATGGTTACAATTCATTAGAATTTGAAAATAATTAATGAAACAAATTGAAATTCATTTTTTGCTAAAATATGAAAAAATATTTACTCATCACTTTAATTTGGACCACTAGATCAAGATCCTTGTTATTCCATGGGAAAAGGTGACATTAAAACTAGTAAGAACTTACTTGAATGAAGATTTACTGAACAGTATTTACCTGAATTAGTGACCTTTCACATGTAATTCCTAGGTTCTCTTCTACTGACTTCAGGGAGAGCAGGATTGGGCTCATTAATGTGCTTGTTCTGTTTTTATAGTTTCTCCCATAAGTCTTTTTTAAATAGATTATTATTTATAAGGCTGAAAGTGAGGATAAAAAGGCAGTTAAGCAATTCTAACCTCTGTCACTTATTACAAATGTTCTTTGTGTGTGAGCTTCTACCAGAAGTAGCATGGTGAAATGATTCTGTGTTAGTGATTTAGTATCTTGGCTTTGTAAACTACAGTGAGGTGTTTTCTGTTACCATTCGATTTGAGAATAACCAAGCAGCTGTGAAGAATTTGGATGAGGCAGCTAACTTGGCAACCAGGCTTTCTCCAGGTGTATTCTCACTTTAGTGTGTGCTGATTTTATTCCTGTCAGCAGAGGCTTGCTTCATGGCATGCTATGTGCTGAGGAGACAGAACTTTATATGATGAGAACATCCAGATTAAGCTTCAAGTTTAACAAGCTTGCCTCTTCTTAGCTTTTTCACACAGGCTCCCACTGATAATTTAGGATTGTTTATAAGTCTCAGACTGGTGGGAAGCAGTGGGTCAACATTCTCCTGTTCTACATTTTCATTAGACTGATATATCAAGGGAGAGATGTTTATATATCTATCTAATCAATCAAAAGCACTTAATGGGAGTTTTGGGCCATAGAAATGTTAAGCTCCATAAAATCTTGTTTGCCTAGAGGAATTTTCTAAAAATGTCTCTGTTGCTAAAACTAGTGCAGCTGCAATGTTGGGGGGCCCAATGTAGATCAATGGTTGCTGCCATTTTCAACGTGTAGCAATTAAATTATCTCAGAAGCAGTCTGATCAAATGAGGAGCCCCGGCCCCCTCAGGAAGCTCAACCCTATTCCAGAAGGCTATCTGTCTTAATGAACAGTGAGTTAACATGTGCCCAGGGTTTCAACCACACCACTGCCTTTCCCATTTCCCCCCCGGGGGGGGAGGACCCCACCATTAGTGTCCCCAACAGGGGCGCACCCTCCAGATTGGTCTGATATGGATTCTGAGACTCCCATTCCTGGCCTGGCCTGTTGGTTACCCTGCAAAGCTCATTCCTGCCCCCTTGAGTACACTCTGAGATGTCAAGTATCACAGGGGTAGCCGTGTTACTCTGGATCTGTAAAAGCAGCGAAGAGTCCTGTGACACCTTATAGACTAACAGACATATTGGAGCATGAGCTTTCGTGGGTGAACACCCACGAAAGCTCATGCTCCAAAACGTCTGTTAGTCTATAAGGTGCCACAGGACTATGAGATGGACAATTTGAGCCCGGATGCTGCACGTCCCTGAGGCCCATGCAACCACCGCACATTGTCACATTATTACCTGTCCCCCCAACCTCAGTCTGTTGCAAAACACACTCATCCCTGGAATCAGCCATACCCCCATCTCCTGGATTATGTGTAGAAGAACGTTGTAGTTCTGGGGGGCCCAGCACACTTTGGAAGTCCTGCAGTGCTTTGGAACAACCTCAGAAACAACCTCACTGACCACCTACTGCAAATGGTTGTGCCAGAGCTTGCACCTTTAAAACTTTCTCCCCTTACAGTCCAAGGGGGTGAGTCAGTGCTTCAAAGTTGACCAACACCACTTTTTTGCAGCATTTTCTGACCTTATTCCACCTACTCCCCACCATAAAGCTCTACTGCCTTCCTCCGGCAAACCTGGGCAATGGCCCCTGCTTAGAGTGCAGGGCGGTCATTATCCACCACACCTACAAAAGCTTTTTCTGTATCATCACTTCCCAGAATACATTCCCTCAATCTTTGTTCTGAGATATATATCTTTACATTTAGCCACATTAAACTGTGTAAACTGTATCAGTGACCTGTCCTCTTCATTATTTACCACTCTCCCAATTTTTGTGTCATCTGAAAATTTTATCTTTGAAGATTTTATTTTCTTCCAGTTCATTGATAAAAATGATAAATACTGTAGGGTCAAGAACTGACTCCCTATGGAACCCCACTGGAAACACACCCATTTGATGACAATTCCCCATTTACAATTACATGTTGAGACTACCTTATAGCCAGTTTTTAATCTATTTCGTGTGTGCCATTTTAATGTGATATTCTAGATTTTTAATCAAAATGTCATGCAGTATCAAGTCAAATGCCTTACAGAAGTCTAAGTATATTAAATCAAAAAGTATATTACATGTCTGAGCTGGCCATGCCCTACCCCCTCTTCCTCCAGGCAATATCACACAGTTATTGGGCTATGCTGGCTCCACTCAGGATGTGTTAAGTGTATCTCCTTAGTTGACATCACCAGAGTGAACCTCTGAGTGGGAGGATCGAGGCAGGGGCAGCACACAAGCTACAAAATTACTTTCCTCTTTGCCAGTATGGATGAGTCTAGTCCTATAAACTTAAAAATTCATGACCTATGTTTCACATAGCACCTTCGTTTAACTGAATAAAAGTATAAAGATCAAATTCAGTGTTTTATGTTGTTACCGTTTATCATTACTCTCAACTTGGGCAATGTATATAGACTAGTTAGATTCTAGTCAATTTCTCTTTCAGTTTCTCCTGAACTAGCTGTAGGAACCTGTCTGGAACCTGTCTGGGGAGTGCAGGTTACTAGAGGGAAGAGTTGGAGAAGGCTCTAGGAAGTCAGTCTGTGTGTCAATACTAGGAATGCTGAGCTGGTTTTGGAGCAGTACAATAAATAATTGCTTTAATAGAGAGAGTTTAGTATGATAAGAATAGAATTGTCTCCAGTTATTACCTTGTGCACAGTAAATAAAACACTAGCTGAATTCAGCAGTGCTTGGGCCGAAAACATTAACAATAATAATGAGTTTAGATCATGGCTGGCCCAGCAGTGGGAAAGAAAAAGGGTCAGTGCATTGTGGGAGTTGGGGAGGAGGACTATTGAAACTCTGGACCTGCTACACAGCTCTTTTCCCTGTCCACACTTTGGATTGGCATGGTAACAGAGCCATACCATAGCCCAAGCAGTGCTTAATTTTGCCAGGGCTGAGCCCTGACATCTCTCAGCTTGACATTTCATAGCTCTGGCACCTCTGTGCTTACCACATCAGTTCTGCAAGTGTAACACCCACAGACCCCAGTCATCAGGATCAAACTGGGGCTCTCTGGAGCTTAGTGCATGAGCTTCTACAGCATGAGCTAAAAGCCAACCGGCTGTTAGCTAAGGCTGTAAGGCAGAGTCATTTAACAATCTCTAAGTGGTCTCGGTGCCACTAGAGGGGACAGTACACCACACCCAGAAGGTGTGCAGGTTACACAAGTAAAAAAATTGCTTGAGCTCTGGCACCTAATTGCTTGACCCTCAGCACCTCTTTCATTACAAATTAAGCACTGAGCCCAAGGCACATACCTTCTATCCTTACTTACATCCCAGCTCATGCCACATTCATAGAGGCCACTCACACATCCAGTCCTTGACCTCCATTACCGAAGTGCTCTGTCTGCATGTAAATAATTGGTTAATAGACAAAACACTGAAGTATGTGGAGCGGGGTTCCTGTGCATTATTTTTATATGGAGTTTTTAAAACATTCCGCAGAGAGGTGGGGAGAAGATGGATAAGGACAGGGCTATGACCCAAGGCCAGTGTGAAGTGAGGGATCTGCACACTGAAACATTTTGGAAAATGCTGCGGACTCTGTTCCGGGTAATGTGACTAAGTCAACCAGGTTCCTCTAGGGTGCCTGCTGTTGTATCTCATTCACAATACAGCTCACTTCAGGGGAATATTTTATGTGTGAATGGTTTGTACTGGAATTTTTAAAAATGGAAAATTTCTATTGTTTGGCTTTGGAAAAGCTTTATAAGAAGGATGGTTGTGTGGTTCCAGCACTGAACTGGGACTTGCAAGATCAAGATTCAATTCCTATGACCTTGGGCAAGTCACTTAATCTTTCTGTGCCTCAGTTCCACACCTGTAAAATGGGGATAATACCTCCTTTCTCCCACCTTTGGTCTGTTTGTCGATTTATACTGTAGGACCTTCAGGGCAGGCACTTAACTGCTGCTTCTTTTCCATATGCCATCATCTGGAGTTGGGTTGTCAGGTACCCTCATCTGTCTGAGATGGCACTATATGGACCTATTTATCACCTTCTTTGACACAATCAATCCATCACTTCTTCATCTTACCTTCGTGTCTTTCCTACCCCCTTCTTCACTAGGGCTGCTTCTTTTATCTTCTGTATGTGTCTGAGCCAGCAAAGTCGAGCTTCCCAATAATCATTTGCAAATGGTGTTACAATATCCTCCTCCTTCCTGTGGCTCTGATTTTTGCAGAGCTATAGATCTCTTTGCCAGCCAGCTGTGAGTAGTTTACAAGCTTGGAGTTCAGGTCATTTAGGACATTCTCTTTGGCCTTTTTCACTGCAGTGTGGCAGCTTGCTTTGCTTCTTTGTATGCGCTTTCATTTACACCCGGTGGGTTCATTTGTTCTCCTTTACACACCCTTCTTTGTCCTGCTTACACAAACTTCTCTGCTGCACTTGCCCATAACTTCCTGTACTTTAATCTTGTTTCTTTTAAGCTTAGTTCCTGCCTTGTCCAAGACTCTACTGCAATCTTTACCACAAGAGGTTTGTGTTGCAGCACTACCATCTTGCTAAGTATCTCTTTGCAGTCCATAACTCAACTCCATTGAGATTTCCTCACCATCATTATATCAATCTGGCTTTTGTATCTACCACAAATGCATGTGGCCACATGACTCATGCTCTTTTTGAACCACGTGTTACCTATCATACATGGATTAGCAATACATGTCTAGTAACACTTTCCCTTCCTCATTCATTGTGCCTAGGCACTTAACACTTAGGGAATGTCTACACTGTATAGTAAATATGGGTCTGTGGGACTTGTGCTTGAGCATTACACAGCATTGTAAACCTGAGTTCACAGTTGCTGGACCTGAGTCTCACAACCATGCTAACATGTCCATACTGCATTATGCAGTCCTTCTGACTCAGGTCTGCGGCTTGAGATGCATCTACACTGCAAAATGACAGGGCTTGGACCTGAGTCACAGTGGGACTTGAACTTGGACCTACTCCCCCCCACAAGTGGGTCTGAGGACCTGTGTCTGGAGTGCTTGCAGACCCAAGTCAGAAAAATTTGTGTGTGGACAGCTGTGAAGATTCAGCTCAAACCTGAGTCTGATCCAGGGTGAGAATGCAGGAGACACGCCCTTACTATTAATTTGTACAGGGCCTACCATAATGGGGCCTCAATCTTTGTTGGGACAACAGGAGTTACTGTAATACTCCTGCTATTCCTAATTTTTTTTTTAAATGGCAACTCTATACTATCTGATCCAAATGAGCTCCAAAACCTTAAAGTATTACAGACAATATGGCTGAGTAGTGTCTTTTTTTTCTTTCTTTTAATATCTGGCACAAGTCAGTAGCATCTGATGGCTTTGCAGCAGCCTGTGAAAAATGTTGGTAGTCAAAGTCCAGTTGCTAGTGAACAGCTGTTCAGCTTAGAAAAACTACCATTACAATTGCCATTAAATGGACTCCCCTATTGATAGTTTTATCACAGAGGCATGGATTGAATGGACACAGATACTGAAATACCCCATGCATACTTGAAGGACAATTGCATTTGACTTCTTGCTAACACATTGTTGTTATGGAAAGGCATTGAAAACAGTGTACATTCTAGAGATTAACACAACAGAGAGACCCTTGTTTTGAGGAATACAGTTGTGCATTCTAGACATGTACTGCTAGAGGACCTTCATTTGCCATAAAATATTGTATGTCCTTGATCAAGCAGCTGACAGAAATTTTCTGCCTGGAACTAAAGCTGGCAAAAGGAAGGACTCTGGTATAAATCTGCAATTCTTCAGAACGATATATGAGAGCCTGAGGTTAGGAGTTGGTCTGTTTTTTTTTTTAAATGATCCTGTGATACACTGTAACATCTGGGAAATAAAAATATGAAAAGTTTCTTAATAGATAAATCTATAGAACTATTTGTTGTTGGTAGGCTAAATTCTTAGGGCCAAATTCTGAAAAAGGTCTGAAATGGGACTGAGTAAAAACTCTGTAAGGCTTCAGGATTTGACCCTTGGAGTTTATCCTTGTTAGAGCAATTGTCTCCATCTTCTGGGAATGAGACTTGTTCCTCAGATCAAGGATTATACATTTCATCCTGATACTCTTTGCATGACCACCTCAGTTCCCTTTGGATTTAGGTGAAGCTGTATTAGCAGGGCCGGCTCCAGGCCCCAGCATGCCAAGCGCGTGCTTGGGGTGACATGCTGCGGGGGGCGCTCCACCAGTTGCCAGGAGGGCGGCAGGCAACTCCGGTGGACCTCCCGCAGGTGTCCCTGTGGAGGGTCTGCTGGTCCCGCGGCTCCGGTGGAGCTTCCGCAGGCAAAGCGACAGAGCGCCCCCCCATGGTGTGCCTCTGTGCTTGGAGCGGCGAAATGGCTAGAGCCGGCCTTGTGTATTAGAGAGTATTTGAGTGAAGTCTATTCTTTCTGTGTCTTTTTTTCACCGCCTCTTTTTTGGTGGTGGAAGGCTGAAGGAGAAATTCAGTCATATAGAGTCTTTTTTTTAAAAAAAAAATCATTAACACTTCCCCTGAATGATTGACACAATCGTTCTGAACCCTAATACTCCATGTGGGAGGGGCCAAACTGCCACACTTACCTCTTTTTTGTTGATGTTGCTTGATTAATATTTTGTGTATGTGTTGGCTACCAAACAACTTTAAACAAAGGCCACTTCCTTCTTCTTGAGCTGGAAACTGTGAGAGGACACTTCAGGGATTTCTCATACTTTTCTGCCCCTATACCTCAACTTTGATCCTATGGGGACCAGCCAGGACTGGTGAAGAAGTGCCTTCTCTCACTGAAAGTTGGGAATCTCTGGCCTGGTCTACGCTACGTGTTTAAACCGAATTTAGCAGTGTTAAACCGATTTAACCCTGCACCCGTCCACACAATAAGGCCCTTTATATCGCTATAAAGGGCTCTTTAAACTGGTTTCTGTACTCCTCCCAGACGAGAGGAGTAGCGCTGAAATTGGTATTGCCATGTCAGATTAGGGTTAGTGTGGCCGCAAATCGATGGTATTGGCTTCCGGGCGGTATCCCACAGTGCACCATTGTGACCGCTCTGGAAAGCAATCTGAACTTGAATGCACTGGCCAGGTAGACAGCAAAAGCCCCGCGAACTTTTGAATTTCAATTGCTGTTTGCCCAGTGTGGAGCACTGATCAGCATGGGTGGCGATGCTGTCCCAAATCCAAAAAGAACTCCAGCATGGACCGTACGGGAGATACTGGATCTGATCGCTGTATGGGGAGACAAATCTGTTCTATCAGAGCTCCGTTACAGAAGACGAAATGACAAAGCATTTGAAAAAATCTCCAGGCTATGATACAGAGTCCACTGCACAGTGCTGTGTGACAAGCGTAACGGAAAGCCAAAGAATCAAATGGCACTTATGGGGGGAGGGAGGATGGTCTGAGGATCCAGCCTTGTCCCACAGTTCCCCGCAGTCTCCGAAAAGCAATTTGATTCTTGGCTGAGCTCCTAATGCTGAAGGATTCAAAACATTTTCCCGGAATCGTTTAGGGTTATATGTCGTCCAATTTTACACCCTCTCCTCCCCACCTCAAAAGAAAAGGGAAAAAAGTTTCTTTGCCTTTTTTTCAATTCACCGCCTATGTTCTACTGCATGGTGTGGTAGACAGGGTGCTGCGGCAACTGAACACCAGCATCCCATCCTGATGGATAGCGTCATACTTATACTATCTTGCCATTGTCATTCATCAAGCCCGTGATGCTCCTGGCTGGCCTTCGGTGATGGTCGGCCGGGGGGTGCCTGGGGTAAAATGACAAATGACTCCTGGTCATTCCACAGTGGTACAGAACGGTGTAGCCGTGCGTCCTTCATAGCAACTCTGGGAAGGCTGACTCTATAGCCCCCCTTTCATGTCTAAAGAAACAGATTCTGTACTTGCCTGGCTATCATGCAAGCTGGGGAGGTTGCCTCCCCCTTCATAATTTAATCCTTCACATAAAAAGTCAGTGTTTCTTATTCTTGCATTCTTTATTACGTCATCACAACAAATGGGGGACAACTCAGCGTATTTAGCCCAGGAGGATTTGGGGGAGGAGAGAAGCAATGGGTGGGATTGTTGCAGGGTTACCCCAGCCTACGATCGCCCCTGCAGCTCATCATTCTGCAGGAATCTCTGGGGCGTTTGACACAGAGAGCTGTGCTCTCTGGTTCGCTAGTACACTTGGCCATATTGTAGGCAGGACTGCTCTATTAATTTAGACAAGAAACATTAAAGGAAGGAACGACCCGGGAGTTCTTCCCATTTTTGTCCATGCGCCCCGGCCGACCTCAGCGAGGCCAGCCTAGGAGCACGCCATGACAACAGCAGATGTATAGAACGACTGATATACCATCATCTCAATCGCCAATTTACAATGGCAAATGGCAGATGGTGCAATAGGGATAGTAACCGTCTGCTACCTTGCAAAGGCAAATGAATGCTGTTGTGTAGCACTGCAGTACCGCATCTGTCAGCAGCATCCAGTACACATTACGGTGACAGTGACAAAAGGCAAAACGGGCTCCATGTTGCCATGCTTATGGCGTCTGCCAGGGCAATCCAGGAAAAAGGGCTCGAAATGATTGTCTGCCGTTGCTTTCATGGAGGAAGGATTGAGTGATGACATTTACCCAGAATCACTCGCGACACTGTTTTTGCATTGGGATCTCAACCCAGCATTCCAATGGGCGGGGGAGACGGCAGGAACTATGGGACAGCTACGGGATTGCTACCCACAGTACAACGCTCCGGAAATCGACGCTAGCCTCAGTACATGGACGCATACCGCCGAATAAACGTGCTTAGTGTAGCCGCGTGCTCTTGACTTTATACAATCTGTTTTATAAAAACGGTTTATGTAAAATCGGAATAATCCTGTAGTGTAGACATACCCTCTGATGCAACAGCAGCTGCTTATTCCAAAGTGTACGGCTATTCTGTGACATGGACAAATCTCTCTTGAGACGCTGGAGAGATTCTCCTAATACGATCAGAGAAAAACACAGTGAATTTTTCAGTTAGCCAGTCCTTATCCATTTATGTTGCCTCTGAAAGGCTATAAAAGCATTTGTTTGAAGCTCTCTATTCAACTCATATCATACTTGCACCCAAATGAATGATAAAGGCAGATGGATTGCAAACTCATTCCCCGTGTCAAGGAAAGAGGGGCCTTTCCTGTCTGATTTGTGATCAGCACAATGGAAAAACCAACTCTGAATCAGTAAAGCATGCTAAGAATATTTAAGGAAATGTGCTGAGACTAGCTTTAAGATTTCAGATCATGGGAACTGGACAGATAATCTGAATGAGAATTGACATAAAGAGCCTTAGAAATGTTTCTTCTTATCCCTTTTACCGCTAAAAAATTCTGAACTCTTGCCATTTAACACTAATTAAATTACAGAATGCTAATTCTAAGGATCATCCCAGGCAGAGGGTGAAGAATTAGAGAGGACTTCAAAAGTCAAAACCTCACCTTTTTTTTTTTAACCTAGCATGAAACTTTGTACAAATTAGAGTTGGTTTGTCTGTTTATCTTTTAAACAAAGGCTTTGATTTTAATCTTACACCAGCATATGTGAAATCAGAATTAGGCCAATAGGCTTCAGTTCTTTAAATTAGCATCATCAGCAGTATAAATACCCCAATCTGTTTAAATACAGTGAACTCTGGGTAGTGGGCAGGAAAAGGATTCCCAGTCTACAGTATTTTGGGAATGTCATCTATATGCTGATTGTTGGCTTAAAGGTTCATCTTTGAGATGTCAGCTAGTTCATCCCCCTTACACTGAGGTAAGACCAAGTATACTTAGACTATTCCTGACAGGTGTTTGTCTAACCTGTTCTTAAAAATCTCCAGTGACAGGGATTCCACAGCCTCCCTTGGTAACTTCGTCCAGTACTGAACTGTTCTTATAGTTAGGTTAGAAATTAGGAAAAAAATTCTAAGTCTCCCTGCTGCAGATTTATGCTGATTGTTTCTTGTCTTACTGCAAAGGACATGAAGAACAATTGATCACCATCCTCTTCATGACAGCCCTTAACATATTTGAAGACAGTTATCAGGACCCCCCTCAGTCTTGTCTCAAGACTAAATATGCCCAGTTTTGTAACCTTTCCTTACAAGTCAGGTTTTCTAAACCATTTATCATTCTGGTTGCTCTCCTCTGGACTCTTGCCAGTTTTTCCACATCTTCCTTAAAGTGTGGTGCCCCAAACTGGACACAATACTCAAGGTGAGGCCTCACCAGTGCTGAGTGAAATGGAACAATCACCTCCCACATCTTCTATGTGACACTCCTCTTAATACACCCCAGAAGGACATTTTGCATTTTTTTTTTTTGCAACTGCATCATATTCTTGGCTCATATTCAATGTGTGATACCTAATCTATTATATCCCCATATGTCCCCATATTCTTGGCTCATATTCAATGTATAATACCTAATCTATTATATCCCCATATGTGTTTCAGCGGTACTGCTGCCTAGCCACTTATTCCTCATTTTGTGTTTTGAGCATTTGATTTTTCCTTCCTAAGTGCAGTACTTTACACTGATCTTTACTAAACTTCACCTTGTTGCATTCAGATGAATTCTCCCATTTGTCAAGGTCATTGGAATTCTAATCCTGTCCTCCAAAGTCCTTCACATCAGAATGTGGAGGACAATTGTTAAATGATCACTAAACACTTCTGTACCCTCTCCAGGGCCGGTGCTTCCATTTAGGTGACCTAGGCGGTCGCCTAGGGCACCAGGATTGGGAGGGTGGCATTTTGCAGCCCTCAGTGGCAATTCGGCGGCAGAGGGTCCTTCCGCACTCTGGGTCGTCGTCGGCAATTCTGCGGCGGGTCCTTCACTAGCTCCGGGACCCGCCGCTGAAGTGCCCCGAAGACCGGGAGCACAGAAGGACCCCCCCGCCGCAGAATTGCCACTGACTGGGAGCGCGGAAGGACCCCCGCCTAGGGCGCCAAAACCTGGCGCCGCTCCTGACCCTCTCCCAGCTGCTCTTCATGACGAAGGCTGTCTCTCACTTTGGACCCAAATGACCTCCTGTCCTACAATGACTGGCTCCTATCTTATTAAAATTACTGTCAATAATTCACACTGGGAAGGCAGAATTATGAAACACAGGAGGTAGAAAATGTTGTTCATCAGAAAGAGATGAATACCAAATATATTTTAAGATTTTGCCACTCCTCCTCCTCTCTCTGCATACACAAGTCCCATATTTGGGCCTTTCAGGCTAAGGTGTACCAGGTGATATGTACCCTTTGCAGAGATCAGTATGCCATAGAAAGACTGGTTTGCAAGTGATAAAGCGACTTAGAGCAGAGAAATGTCAGTGACTTCACTGGGACTGCTTGTGAGCAGGCTCTTGTGTGAGAAATTATTTTTTAGCATGCAAGGTAGACTTACGTGTGCATATGGCCTCTTGTGCAAATAATCCAAGGGATTTTATGTTTTTTGTGTTACATGGTATGAATAAAACCATGTTTATTAAAAAAAACTTTAAGAATAGACTATGGTCCAGACCCACAGATGGACTAGATCAGCATAATTCCATTTGCATTCAACACAAGTGCACCAGTTTACACCAGCTGAGGATCTGGTCCTCTACCTCATTGTCTCCCTTTCAAGGTCTACAACAACCAGATGCTTGGTGAACTCAAAAGTTAATTAGTCACAATGGCTTGTGGTTCAAGCTGGTATTTATGAATGGTACGAAACATAGTATCCAATGGACATAAACCTTGTCTACACTAGAAAAATTACCAGTTGCTGACATTGGGTGTTGGCAGTATTGCATCTGCACTGGAGATGAATGAGATTTAGTTGCACCTGTAGGCAAGGACAAACCGTGTTGAGCACCACTTTAGAAACTGTGATTAAAACCCAGGGATGCTGAACATGTTCGTTCTGAGCTATCCTGGCAGTGTTCAGCACAGGTACAGTGGAGACCAGGATAAACAGAATGACCTGGGAGCAGAATGAGAAAGCAAATCTTCTGAATCAGAAGGGTAAAGTGGTAAACTGTTGATGCAGTTGGAGAAAAATTTTATAGTCAATAAGCTAGCTAACAGGAAGCCAGTGAAGTGACTGCAGAGTGGGAATGATTTGCAGAGATAGATTAGTGGGAGTAAGTACCCTAAGAGCAGCTTTCTGAACCATCTGCAGATGCCATTACATCCTACAAAGAAGTTAAGTGAGCAATAGATTACTAATGTTAACATGCTGAGGTGTAAAAATAAAACAGTGAGTTGGGGCTTTGCTGAACTTTTGAAGTTGATAACAGTATCCGAGGGATATTAATATGTTGTGACAATTTAAACAAAAAGAACTAGCAGAACGATATTGTACATTTGTGTGTGTGTACCAGTAATTGTTACTAACTGATTCTCTGTGTTCTAGCTATCAGTCTGTCTTAAATATCTTATCTAGCTACCTGTCTTTCTACACTGTGCTCCTCACCACAGAGTCCATCACAGTAGAATCTGTCACTAATTGTGTCAGAACAACTTTAGCCCTAGTACAGTAGTAGAAAGAATGCAACCACTTCTCAGAGTTAATTCCAATACTGCACCTTAACTTGTGACTTTTGTGCCTGTATTTGGCTGTATCCAGGACACAGTGTGTTCTATGATAACATCTATGGATATGTGATTTCAGAAATACCTAAGCGCTTGAAATGAGTTTATGAACATGTGTTGGTCTGGTTGGATTTCTGTGTTTTAGTTTTTTCCTGTACTAGCTTGCTGAATCTCAGCTATATCCTGGTGTTTCAGTCACATGAGCAGAATTCCTAGTGAACCTATACCTGTTCTGTGAGCAGTAGCTGTTATTGCTAAGAGCCAGCCACCTGCTCTAGGCGATGCTCTGACGAGATGACAGCCTGTAAAACATACACAGAAGTCCACTGGGAAAGCCAGAGGAAGGAGTAACTTGGTGGTTGTTGTTACTCACTTCTTGTGGGCATTGTGAATAAATCTTTAGGAGGGACTTGAATGTGGAAAGAATTTGACAAACTGGGTATGGGTAATTTTTAATTTGTATCTTTGCAAAAATATTTAGGATGGGCAACCCTAAAGAAGAGCGTAAAAAACAGAGCCACATGATTGGACAGCATGATGATAGATCAGGCATGGGCAAACTAGGGCCCGGGGGCCGCATCCGGCCCTCCAGACGTTTTAATCTGGCTCTTGAACTCCCACTGGGAAGTGGGGTCCAGGGCTTGCCCTGCTCTGCACAGCTCCCAGTGGCATGTCCCCCACTCCAGCTCCTATGCATAGGGAAAGCCAAGGGGCTCTGTATGCTGCCCCAGCAGCTCCCATTAGCCATGAACTGTGGCCCATGGGAGCTACAGGGGCGGCGCCTGAGGACAGGGCGGCGTGCAGAGATGCCTGGCTGCGCCTCCGCATAGAAGCTGGAGCGGGGACATGTCACTGCTTCTGGGAGCTGCACCCCTGACCACCTCCTACACCCCAACCCGCTGCCCCAGCCCTGATCCCCCTCCCTCTGAACCCCTCGGTCCCAGTCCAGAGCACCCTCCTGCATTGCCAACCTCTCGCCCCCAACCTCAGCCCTCACCTCCCCTCACTCCAAACCCTAATTTCATGAGCATTCATGGCCTGCTATACAATTTCCATACCCAGATGTGGTCCTTGGGGCAAAAAGTTTGCTCATCTCTGTGATAGATGAACTTCTGTGTTGAGAAATGCAGAGTAATATGCATTGGACCAAATAATTTGAGCTAGTCATATCCACTCCTGGGTTCTAAATCAACTGTAAGTTCTCAGGAGAAAGACCTAGGCTATGTCTACACAGCCTGCAGACGCAAGCCTCCTAACTTGGATTGACAGGCTTGGGTTTGTGGGGCTTGCACTAGCACTCTAACAATAACTGAGTAGACAGAGCTTTAAACTTGTCTCAGGCTGCAGCTCAGGCTCTGAAGCCTAGGACAGGGGCTCTAACCTGAGTTGCAACTTCAAAACACTGTCTAAACAGCAATTTTTGGAGTGCTAATGCGAGTCTGTTGACCCAGGTTGGGGGCTTGCTACCACAGGCTGTGTAGATGTAGCTTTAGTGTTACTGTGCGTAACTCCATGATAGGCTCTGCTCAGCCCACTGTAGTGGTTAAAAAAGGCAAAGAAGCTGTTAGGATGTGTAAAGAATGGATAGAAAATAGTACTGAGAGCAATAAGAATGCTGTTATCACCCCCCACCCCCGAATTCCAATGACCAGAAATAGAAGGGGTTCAGAAATGGGCAACAAAAGTGAAGAAAGTCCTTGGGAGACTTCCATATGAGGAGAAATTAGGACTGCTAAATTTAGGGAGGACACAAATAAGAAAAGACGTGATATATATAATAATGAATGCTTTGAGAAAACCCATCTGTTTTTCTTAGCTACCCTTTTTTATAACAGAAGAACAGGGAACTGGACTAGATGATATCTCGAGATCTCTTCCAATTCTGTGAACTAAACTAGGCTAAACTAACAAGAGACCATCTGATGAAACTGGAAGGCAATATATTTAAAATTATGACAAGAAAATACTTTTTTTTTTTTTTTTTGCACAACACATCATGACCCAGCGCAACCCATTGTCATATAGTGCTACTGAAGCCAAGAGCTAAGCACCTTCCTCTGAAGTATTGGTTCTAGTAATTGTAGCAGAGGTGATACCAGCTTTGAATGAGCCATCAAACTGATCCAGTGTGGTGAGGCCTATGTTCCTAGTGCCACCAAAATCACTTGTGTTAGCACAAATGTCTCAAAATGGTCACCTGACAACTTCTTTGAGTATATACTATAACTCAATCAACCAGAATTCATCCCTATTGTCATGCCACTAGTTTCAATGGAATTATAGGATTGCTGAATTTGGCTTCATATGCATTTAAAAATGGATAAATATATATTCAGGGACATTTGATAACCTCATTACATTCTACCAACTCTTCCTGAAAGAACTGTAAGGTTCTACCATCAAAGTATAATCATGTTTTATAAAATTAATAATTAAACATACCTTTGGAATACATACAACAATATTCACTCAATTACTCTCTAGTTTTCAGGCCAGTTCCTGTTTGACTAACTTTAAATAGACTTCCACAATACATCCTAGTGGGCAGTAAGCTACAGTCCTGCAGTTTCTAAAAGAATGTAAATATGGGTTATGGGTTCTGCTATCTCTGATTGGTGACAGTCTCTGAGAGTGGGATCCTGCTCATACTGAAGTCAGTGAAAATATTCAGTAGGAACTGAAATGGATTCATCATACAGGTTGGTGATTTGAGTGTAAATCAAGTTTACTCATATGGACCTTTTACTATAATTTTCGTGTGTGTGTGTTTGTTTTAAAGGAGTTATATGAGCACATTGATACATGCTCAGTCTTGCTGACAAGTAACAGAAACTGAGGAATTTATATTCATGAGCGGCTTAAAGAATACAGTATCTGACTTGGGTATGTCTTACCAGTAGGAGGTGGCTGGACTGATTATACAAGTTACCTTTGTCATGCATGCCTGCTGCGCATGTACACAGGTACAATACAACTTTAGCATTTTCAGAAAGCTGTTATATGATACATTGGATTACAGACAAACAAGATGAAATTTCTTTGCTATTTAAGAGCTTGAAGGGCTTGACTCCCACTTACATTCCTATTCTGCACAGAAAATCAAAGTGAAAGAGAAGAATTAAAATAGAGATGTAAATTTTTCTTAATTTACAAGATTACTTCCTTTCAATCTGCAAACCCACACAGTAGAGTTATCCTCCTAGATTCTCCCTTACATTAAAGACGATTTGCACAATGCCACTGGAATAAAGCCAGTGTAGCCAGGCATGGGAGAAATCACTCCAGAAAAGGACAATCCCCTAGTGATTCAGAGTTCCCTGCCACCAGGGCCGGTGCAACCACTAGGCGAATAGGCAGTCGCCTAGGGTGCCAAGTGGTTGGGGGTGCCAAAAAGTGGTGCCTTGGTTGGGCAGCGAGGAGCCGCCTTCTGGAAGCACTGGAGAGCCAGAGCGTTGGCTTGTGGGGTTGGTGAGCCCCAGCCATGGAGGAGCCGGTGTGGCACAGGGAGGGCAGCAGCCCTGCAAAGGCGGCGGCACGCTAGCGGGGAGCAGCTGCGCCCCCCTGCCCAGGCTGCGGCCCGGCACCCCCTCTCCCCGGGGGCTCCTGCAGGCTGCAGCAGATGCATGCGGGCGGCGGCCTCCGTGCGCCCCCCGGCTCCCCCCTCGTTGGGCTCGGGCTCTGCGGCTCCCTGGCATGTGAGCCGGTGCCGCTCGGGTCCTCAGCCTGCTCCGGGAGGGGCAGCGGCTACTGACACTCCTGGAAGCCGCAGTGCCCGAGCGCGGTGAGAGGGGAGCCAGCGGGTGCCCAGGGGTCACCGCCCACAGCCCAGGCAGGCGCGCCCCCCGCTTCCTCTCCGTTCTCGGGCTCTGCGGCTCCCGGGCATGTGAGCTGCTGCCGCCGGGGCGCGGGGCCTTGAGCCTGCTCCGGGAGGGGCAGCGGTAACTGACACTCCTGGAAGCCGCAGTGCCCGAGCGCGGTGAGGGGGGAGCCAGGGGATGCACAGGGGTCTCCGCCCGCAGCTTGGCCAGGTGCACCCCCCGGCTCCCCTCTCATCGCGCTCGGGCTCTGCAACTCCCCGGTGTGTGAGCTGCTGCTGCCCTCCCGCTGCCTCAGCACTCTGCTGGGGAGGGGCTGTGCGCGCGGCAGCATGTTTTGCCTCCCTGTGGAGCCAGCGTTTGCCCAGCAAGGGCATGGTGAAGGGAGTCCCGGGGGGGCAGTCAGGGAGCAGGGGGAGGGTTGGATGGGTCGGGAGTTCGGGGAGGGGGGCTCTCAAGGGCGGGGGTGAGAGGGATCGGAGCAGTCAGGGTACAGAGAGGGGTTAGGTGATTTGGGAATTCTGGGGGTCCTGTCAGGGGGCAGGGAGTGGTTGGATGGGGCATGGGAATCCCGGGGGTCGGGGTGGGGGTGTGGATTAGGGTTGGGGCAGTTGGGATAGGTAAGGGGTAGAGTCGTAGGGGGGCAGTTAGGGTCTCAGGAGGGGGTAGTCAGAGGACAAGGAACAGGGAGGCCTAGGTAGGGGGTGGGGTTCTGAAGGGCAGTTGTAGCAGGGTCCCAGGAGGGGATGAGCAGGGGAGAAGGAGTGGGAAGGAGTGGATGGGGGCAGGGTGGGGCTCCCCCCTCTTTTTTGATTGATGAAATATGGTAACCCTAGGTGGGGGGGGGGGAGCCAGGGGTTGCTTGGGGGCCAGTGTCCGCATGCATCCACTGCAGCCTGCAGGAGCCTCTAGATGGTGTGCCGGGCCATAGCTGGGGCAGGAGGGGCAGGGGGCACGGCTGCTCCCCGCTACTGGTGGCTCTGCTTTTGCAGGGCTGCTGCCCCCCTGCGCTGCGCTGGCTCCTCCATGGCTGGGGCTCGCTGCTGCCGCAAGCCAACGCTCTGGCTCTCCAGTGCTTCCGGAAGGTGGCTCCTCCCTGCCGAGCTGCTGCAGCTGCCCAGCCCGGCAAAGCCAGTGCGGACTCAGGGCATGGGTCACCAGGGTGGGGTGGGGAGGGCTTATGGGGAGGGAGGCTGTGCACCCTCCAGGGGAGTTCAGAGGGTGAAGAGGGGGGAACCTGGTCTGCGGAGCGGCCCCTGGACAGGCTGGCCCCTGGGGTCTATAAAGGCTCGTTAGGATTTGTCCCTCAATGAACCGATGTGCAAGGGGAGGGGGGGCACAAGGTGGAAGTTTCGTTTAGGGCGCAAAATATCTTTGCACCAGCCCTGGCTGCCACCCCACCTTCCTGTGGCTAGCATATAAACGAAAAGGAGGGACTGGCCAGAGGAAAAGGATCTTAGCTGGGGCTTCTCTGTACTTCATCCCTTGGAGCTGTTGATAACTGGTGTAACTTAAAGTAGCCTATACAATGCACTAAGTTATGCCAGAGGACCAACACAGAGACAGCCCAGGATAAGAGATGCACAAAGCCCCTTGCTATTGTTATGTGCTCCTCAGCTGCAACGAAGAATAAGGGCCAAGGAGTCTGTTCTTAATCCTGTGCCTTGCGTTGAATGCTGGCACACAATAAAACAGAACAAATCAAGTCATGCTGATTCTTTCCCCTAATCAATACCTATAGCACACAGAACTGTGTCCAAAATGTTAAGAGTTATAACAATGTTTTTAGTCCCTAAATAGGTTTAATTCCATGGGTCCCATCTCCTGCCTAGAGGCACAGATACTTTCTGATGCACTTAAACTCCCTGGCTTGTTTGAAGAGAGAAAACCCTCGTCTTTAAAGTCAAACATCTTTTGTGCAAACATGCTCTGTAACCTACTTAATGTCTGTCTCTTGCTCCTCAGAAACCAGAGACACAATTGGAGACTAAAAAAGGATTTCTCAAGAGTGTGTGATTTCTAAGACTAATCTATTAGCTCTGGTTGCATTTGGCGTGGATTCTGAGGTAACTGAAGGCCCTGGGGCTGCTTATTTCTGTGAATGGGCAGGTAAGCACAATAAGATTAATGTCAGGTAGGATTAAAATCTTTGTAACTATTGCCTCACAGGAATGCCTTTGCCCACAAAGAGCAACAGTGTTCCTGGCAGACTTGTAGGTAGGCTATGGTGCAGAAGGAACCCTCCAAAACCAACATTAAAATTAGTTTATTTTGCCAATATCTACACAATATGCCAATCACAATCTCTCCAGTCAAACTGTCAAGAAAATTTAAACACCCAAAATAATACTCCCAATTATCACTCCCATTAAATGGGCGGTGTAGAGGCAAATAAAGGTAATAAGGAGGAACTTTATATTTTCATAACGAGATACGTACATGGTCTCTTGTTTATAGACTTGCTTACACAGCCCGCATTTGAAATAGAATAATTGCATAATTGACTGTTCCCCATGCAATTTAAACCAAACACAAAACCAATCCAACCCACAAGAATAACCAATAGCAACGGGGAGTAATGGGCTGATAAGGACAAAGGGAGATTTTGATATAATATCAGGAATAGATAGAGATGGTGCAAGGCTGGTAGACTGTCTATGGGAATGTGGGCTTTTCTGTTGAGTTAGTCTGGATTCAGTTGCCAAAACCAGGCATAAAATTCAGGATAAATACTTCTTGCTGACAGTGGATCCTATTATTATTATGTAACCAGGATATAAAGCAGATGGGAGGTATCATTTGAGCTAGTGGCACCAGCCAAACACCAGGAGAGGGTTAGTTTGGACATGACCTCAGGGTATATGATCTGCTGAGGACAGGGTAGGGTTTTTGGCCTGTGCGGAGACCTATGAGGCAGTGGAGTAGTTTTCCAGGAAGAAGTGAGGGGGTGGGCTCAGCACTTGAGGCATTAAAAACTAAGTTGGATTAAACATGTACAGCATGGGAACAATTCTGAGTTGGCCGACCAGTAGGTCTTTGCCTTCTCCAACTGCTCTGATTCTATGACCTAACTCTAGTATAACACTGAAATGGTTAATGTGATATCAAGAGAGCACTCAATATCCTATAACAGAACATGTATAGTATGTTGCAATTTAGGGATATTGCAAATATAAAAAGTGCAATTTACACAGATCAAATATCAGCATTTTCAGTCCAGACCTACATTTTTTCAGTTGATTTGTACAGTTTCTACACTAAGGAGCTTGAGAAAGAACTTCTGCTGGCTTGAATGTGAGCTGTATGCTGGCATTGATCAGGTAGACCTTTCCACCTCATATCTAACTCTTACAAGTCAGAGAACATGAATAACGGGTAATATGCATATCCAACCAGCTTCAGTCAGGCTTTGACTAATGAATGTATCATTAGAACAGAATCACTTCACAGCAAACTTTAAGGCCTGATTTCTTGGGCACATTTGCTATTCCTGGTCAGCGGTGACTGATGGTTAGATGAAACTGTTGATCTTGGGAAATGATACCAGTGTCACATTTCAGTTGGAAGGAACACTTCCTCTTTGGAAGGAACATATGGCAAATTAAGTACCAGCTAGTGCGGTGTGTCGCTATGAACACTTCCTCTTTGGAAGGAACATATGGCAAATTAAGTACCAGCTAGTGCGGTGTGTCGCTATGAACAGATGGTGATGGGGTTAGGGACCAGTTGTTGAAATGAATGCACTGCAGACTAAATACAATTACTTGATATACTTAAGCAAGGAAGAATGGAAATTGCAGCCTGTAAACGTTTTCATACTGGCATGCCATGTAAAAGGGCCACTTCTTGGAGCAGCTACCCCAGTGGGAGGGAAGTGAGGGAAAAGAGGATAAAGGAACTGTCAGCTGATCTTGGTGCAGTCTCTCGAGCGGTCCCAACTTTCTCCTAATTGGCCCCCTTCAGTTCACCTACAATTAGACCAGTCTAGAACCTCTTAACTTAAATTGAGCCTATTAGCTCTTAACTCCAAGGCTTATAGTCTCCTTTTGTCTCCCTGCCAGTTTCTCAGAGGCAGCTTCGTATAGAGCTCTGCTCTCCTAGGCTTTCCTGCCTCTTTTTTCCATGTTCTCCCTCCTCTATAGCTGGGCTTGTTTATTGATCACAGTTTATTGATCACAGGTGCATCTCTCCACAGATGGGCAGTTCTAACAACTGTTTGGGGATCCGCTCCCTTCTGTCTATGCTTAGTATGAGGCTTGCAAAGACCCTTACAGAAACATAAGAGCAAGTGATGAGAGAGACTGAGTGAGCTGGAGTTGGCACTCATCCTTACTATGTGGGCCAGCGCCAGCAAATTGCCACAATAGGTGAAACTATTTCAATAATTTATCACGTACATGACAAAACAGATGAAATTTATTGCATTTCACAGCTCTAATCAACTTTTACATAATTAATATATTTTCAGAAGGTCTTTTTCCAAAGCCAAAAGACTGCAGCGTTAGGCGTATATAAGTGTATCTCTGGAAATGCTTCAGCCCACAAGAACTATTTTTTGTTTTTTCCATTTCAAACTGGATCTTGTTGCTCAGGATGGGATGGCAGAGGTTGCTAAGCAGGATCATCAGTCCCTGGATGACTATCAGCCTGTGGAAGATGTGGTGGGGAAGGAGGCTGACATATGTTTCTTCTGTCAGACAGTTTTTCTTGACTCATTGTTTTTAATTTATACTTCAGCAGCTGAGGGACTGAAGTGCTGCTTGTCTATTTTTCAAGGTCTTGGCTGCTCCTGAGGAAAGGAGTTTGACAGGTTCTTGTCAACCAGTGATATTTCTGGATAATATTATACTATAGTGCTCCCCTTTCACATGGCTTAGTGCTTTATGGTATGAGCCATGGTGCATGGCGTGGACAGGGGAATGTGTATGTGGTGGAGCAGATGTACTACACTTCCAGGAAAAGTTAAAGGAAGTTCCAGAATCCCCCAGCCCCCATGATATTTCCTATGGAGGCTTCCCCTCCTCACCTCAAACTCTGATACACCTCGCGCCACACCTTGTCATTCAGAGTCCCAGTACTTCAACAGTGATGAAGAGTCACAAGTGTGGGAGGGCTATCTGGGACAGTGTGATGTGCACACGCTGCTGACTGACTCTGAGGACCCATTAAGTCTTGCTTGTGCTCATAGATGTTACTGACTGTATCATCATGTCAAAGAGCTTAGGAGAACAGAATGTCTCATCTAAACTATCTGCTTAGAGGTAGCAGCAGAGCTCCTGGCTGTCTTTCAGGCAAGAGTACAACCTGAAAGGACTTTGTTGGTTCAGCAGACTGCTCCTCAGGAAGGGCAGCTAGGAAAGATGAAACAGGAAAGGTATTCATACAGGGAAGGCTCTAGAACATTTTGGATCCTGAGGCAGTCATGCCATGAGAAGACCTCACAGGGCAGTCAAAAGATTTTGTCAATATGTGGTGCCCCCCTCCCTCGCTTCACTGTGGACTTTCTGTGACGGTCCAATAGTTGAAGTCTGATAGGAGGTTTGGAAGGGCACGGTATGAAAGTCTGGAGGTGGTGTCTGCCTCTCCTGTTCCTCAGAGCCATCATCCAGGAAGTTGGCCTAAATGAGATTTGGGTTCAAAGTAAGATAAGTCCCCCAAACAGGCACTTCTTCCGCTATGGCTAAGAGTTCCTTGATGTAGGTAGAGTTGATGGGAAGGGCTGGAGAGGGGTATAGCACTAGTTGGCTGTAAAGAAATTCAGATGTATGCCACAAGATATCCTCTGCTTTTGTGTGACATCTTCTTAAAAGTGCAAGTGAATGCCCACGTGTACCTTCTTGCAACAGTCCAGCATAGAGTGATATTGGCATGGATTACTGTGGCAAAGTGCACATCCAGGAAACAGAGGTGCACCCTTCTGATTAAATGCAGATGGAGAAATGCAGTCTATTGAAACTAGTAGTGGCATAAAACATCTGTTTGTAACCTGGACAGGTTCATGAGATTTCAGACCCCGAACCTGTCACTGGCCCAGGTCTGTTATTTATCAGTCCTGAACCTTGGATGTTTTTAATTTGAGGAGGATACACCTTTAAAATGGAAAGCAGGGAATATTTCTGTGACAGTTTCTTTTTACAGAAATAACGATTCTTGTCTGAAGCTTCTCAGAAACTTGGAAAGTTAGAAATAATTTTGGAGGTAAAGAATTAGTGAAAAGAGCACTGATGGCAAAATCAAACCTGCAAAGTAAAAACGATGTATACATTGAGAATATTGCCCCGTTCCTTTTCCTACCTCTTACATTTATTCAGTAGCTACTGAGGAATCCACTGGATGGGTTGGTAAGTGGAGTATCCTGTCATGAACATTACACCACTATTTTATGATCTGCCTTGGCTGATGTCTTCCTTTTACATGGAGTATAAACTATTAGTTTTGAAATATGACTTTGGATCTGCCTGCCTGAGAAATGACCTCTTTCCCCATCTGACACTGCCTCAGTAACAATCAGTGAGGTGCTTGAGCTGGTTTATAAGGGGGCTGCTGGTAGGATCACTCATTTTTAGCTTTAGTTTCCTTCCATTGGTGTGAGATAACCCAACCCTGCATGCTCCCAAGCCCATCTTTTTGGAAAGGCTTTTGACAGTAGCTCAAGTGTGTGAGATGGAGATGGGGTTTTTGGAGACCTGAAGGATGTTCTCTTCATGTATTTTGTGGAAGAGCTGTGTGTTCTATAGTACCTGCTATGGAATTTTCAAATGTGTATTTTAATGGTTGTCCTGGGTAGTATTTTATTGTTTTGCCTAGATCCTGCTTATGTCTTAAATAAAATATTAATTTGGGTTCATGAGAATAACTCACACTGGGTCAAGCCATGATTGAGTTACTCAGGTTGTCTACAACAAGTGATGATAAAACCTTTGTGGCACATGATTATTTATGCACTCTCATCTCCTGCATAGAATATATACACCATACCTAAGACAAGTGAGACAGCCATTGCTAAGAGAGGAGATATGATTTAACTTGAACCTATTTTGCACAGTGCAAAGGGTAAATAATGTTAGAAATGTAGGGAAGTTGAGAGGCATTGGTAAAACAAGGAAGAGGGAGAGAGGGAGATGAAACAATTACTTGTACAATGTAAATCACACTCGTAGGTAATTTCCTTGTTACTATGAGACTCCACTTACTCAGAAACAAAGCAGCTTGTGCAGACAGGTTCCAGCTTAATTAAAGAAGAACATTTTCATTGCATGCCTCATGGAGTACATGTAAAAAGCCCTCTTGCAACATGACCCCATTTATTGCCATGATCTATCTAATTATAGCAATGTTCTGCTTTCTGACCCCTTTTGTAAGGTAAGGAAGAATGATTCTCCTAAGAAACCTTATTTGCTACCAGAGAAAAATGAGCTAGGCTCAAGACATCAGGAAAATGCTTATATGCCCACCTCCTACCTAACCCTGCAAGATACTGGATGTTTGCTGTGAGGTGCTGAACTCCCTCAGAAACTGAAGTGAGGGTTAGCAGCAATGCCTAGCACCTTTCAGGATTGGGCTCCTATAAAGTAACTATGATGTTCTATGTACTTCCCTCTCCACAAATGAATATGTTCATCTGAATTTACTTAATAAAAAGAACTATAAAGCAATCTCCTCTGTATTCCTCTGCATCTGATTTCCCTTAGCTGCTCAGCTTCTGTCCCTCTTCAGTGTACAGTTGTGCCTGCCTGGGGTCTGAGCTGGAGTTATTTTTCAGGTTCTCATGAGGCAGACTGACTGCAGTGTTTTACTTTCTCTGATGTGGATGTTAAAGTGCAATTGATGTCTTCTAGAAAACAGTTCTGCCATGTCACGTGTTCTGGTGGTTTTTTCTGCTTCATATTTTATTGTTTGGGACACCAGCATGAAAAGCAGGATATTTTCTAGCCTAAGAAATCATGTGCTCTTGCTGTATATTCCTTCCTTGAAATCATAATCCTCTGTGACCCTATAATTTCTGCAGCAATTAGTTGTGATTATATAAGAAAAATTCTTTCAAAATCACCTTTTTTCCAAAAAATTCCATCTGGTGTCAGCAGGTCTTTAAAGGCCTCATTACTCTTAAGGTTATCAAAGTTTTATGATTTCTTTTTCCCTCCTGCTGCTTAATAAGTGCTTTGGAGCTTGGCTTTACCTTGTACTGACAATAATCCTGAAATTCCAAATGCTGTAATTATTTGCATTTCACAACTTTCACTGATAATACTTTAAATTTAGAATCTTGATACTCTCCTGGGTTACTTCAGCCATAGACATATTTTATGAATTAGAGGAAGGGAAGCTGGATATATTTTAATTAAAACAAATTAATTTATGAAGAAACAGTGATCTAGCACATTACTACAGATAGGGAGTCTGGTCCCACCATCCCTTGGAAAAATTTCCATAGATTGAAGATACTCAACAAAACTCATGGGCCAAATTCTGTACTCAGAATATAAACATTCTAATGTAAACCAAGAGTAAGGTCTCTGAAATAGAAAAAATTGCACTATAATGTGGATTTGACTAAATCATATCTTTTTGTCCACAGGGAAATTCCCCCACTTTTATGCATTTTCCAACTTTTTTCCTATTTTTTCCTAGTGTGAGAAGTGAGTTCCCCCTACTTTTTTCAGAGGAGAAAATAGAGAGGAAAATAATAGAATGAGAGAGAAATCTTGAAAACCAAAAAATGGAAAACTGAAACTTTTTAATTTCCAAATGTTTTATAAGTGAAAACTTAGTGTTATTTGGAAACTAAACTCAATAAAAATTCTCATGGAAAACCCCAAATATTTTGGCTGAAAAGTTTCAAAAAAGGATTGTTTTTTCCGGTGAAATTTCCTGTGGGAAATATGTTTGGGTTTTCAGACCACCTCTAGTCAGAGATTGTGATGGAGTGGGGTTTGCCTCCTTGCAGAATGGGCACAGGTCTTGACTCCTTATGCACATAACATGTCAGGAAATTCCCTGGATCCCTGCCCCATGTGAATAGCTCCATATTCCTGCCTGCACAAACACATACCCGCTCCCTGCCTCCCTCTGTGCAGGTCAGACACCCACTGGAATTAACTGTCAGGAATGAGGGCCTGCAGCACAGCCAGTCTTTGGTGACCTAATGAGCACAGCTGGCCTGTAGTAGGCTGCCTAATTGCCTATGCTGCCTATTTAGTTGGAAGATTCAGCAGACTGGCTCTTAAGCCCAGGAGCAGCAGTTCACTGGCTGCTAAAAGCATTTGCCCATGACTCTGATAGTACCTGCTTCTTCCTAACCTTATTCCAAGCCCAGCCCCTACCTTGCTTCCATGTAACTCAGTTCTTGTTCCAAGCCCTGCCCTTTGGCTCTGGCTCTAGTATTGGGCCTCTGATTCCAGCTCTGACTGTGGAGTCTGGTTCCTGCCTGCTGGCTCCTGTTATAATTAACAGACCTGACAGCTTCTCTGACCATTAGGCATGACCACGCACATCCTGGTCATGTGTCAGTAACTTTCAGAGTCAACATTAATTCCTCTGGGCATTTCGCTGTGGGTTTGACAGGGAATCATGCTGTGCAGAGCAATTGATCTCCCTCTATCCAAGTACACTCCTTGTGAAACCATGGAAGCCCAAATGCCTAGGACTTTGGAGCCACAGAGGGAAATGGATGGTGCCATTTAGCTTGAAGACCACTCACTTCCTCTGACAGATTTTTGGCCATTCTAGTGGGTTTTCTATTCCTTTCATCCACTCCACGCCTCAGAGTGGAGGTTGTGGTTTGGCAATAGCTATTCGTGATGACAAGCTGTACTTACATGTTACATAGGCAGTATATAGACTATATATGGAGATGTATTTTTCTCCATGGATTTCTCAAAGTGGAAATTGCATCCATAATTCATAAAGAGAACTCTAAACACCTATTTTGGCTCTTTATTAAGTTCTTGTTTTCAGTTGCCCTCTGTAGAAATGTGCAGATTTTTATAAATGAGCATTTGAGCTTTGGGAAAATGTTACATAAAAGGGGCAGGATCTGCACATCTCAGTGTTGCAGCATGCAAGTATGGGATTTGTTCCAGCTGTGCTTTGTACCTTTGAACTGGTGCATGATGCAGTGAATGCATCTGCTACAGAAAGTGCGGATGAAATACACACGATAACATGCAAAGCAATATGAGAGTGACCTGTGGAACTTGTTTGTGTAGCAGCACTACTCCAGAATGGTATTTCTGTTTTGCTGCACAGCCAAGATACCAAGAAATGGTGTATCTGCACAAGCAACTATATTTGTGAATACATATTCTAGTAACAACACAGAGCTAAATGAACATCTACCAATAACTGATCTATGGTATAACCATATAGTTAGAATGCTGCTACTTTTAAAAAAAACTTCTGGACCTCCCCGGCCCAATGGCTTGTGGGAATTGCAACATCCTATTGCAGAACAATTCTAAGATGTCAGAAATCTTAACTTGTTTAAATTTCAAAATAGATAACAAGAGATGTCTGTGTTGACATTGGGTGAAAGTGTCTAAATCTACGTAATAAAACTTTTGCTGCAAGGGGCTGCCCCTATTTTGGCATCAAACTATTGTTCAGTCCCATGGCACTGCCTTCTTTTTTAGCCTGATGGCACTGTCTGTGCCATTGTTTTCAGTGGAAATGCTATGGGCTGCAATTACCATACAACACATCAGTGCTGAGTGACTGCAGCTGTAGTAACTTGCTACTGGACACTACCCAAGTGTAACAGAGCAAAACTAAATAGAAATGGCTTGTGTGAACTGTATCTTTTTTCACTCTTATGTTGTTTCATCAAGATTTGTGGGGGAGGGGGGGGGGAAGGCGGGTCCTTCTCTTCCTTTTGGAGATTAAGGGGCAAATTTTCTGCTGGGGTGAATTTAGCCTAAAATATTCCTTTCAAATGCAGTTTATCACTTTTCCCCCCCACTTGCCAAAGCTCAGACCAAAGCCACTTCCCTTCTGGCTGAAGAGGCATCATATTTGCAGTCTATTAATGGCAGCAGTCTATAATCTACTACAGCAAAGCATTGTTACTGGGCAGTCAGGGGCAGCTCTATGTATTTTGCTGCCCCAAGCATGGCAGTCAGGCGGCTTTCAGCAGTGTGCCTGCGGGAGGTCCACTGGTAACGCAGATTCGGTGGGATGCCTGTGGGAGGTCCACCGGTCCTGCGCCTTCCGCATACCCGCCGCCGACTTGCTTCCAAAACCGCGGGACCAGTGGACGTCTCGCAGGCATGCTGCCAAAGGCAGCCTGACTGTCACCCTCACAACGACTGGCAGGCGGCCCTCCGTGGCTTTCCGCCCCAGGTGCACTGGTGCCTGGAGCCGCTCCTATGAGCAATGCAAGATGTCGTCTTCCCCACAGGAGGGCTAGCATTCAAGTACTGGAGTAAATGTCACCCTGGAAATACAAGACAGGTAGAACTTCTTCCTGGGCAGAGACCAGGGTTAGGAGTCAATTATGGGCCCTTTCCTCTGAATGAAATGAAGATTCAGAAGTTTAATGTAAGCAACTTTTGCTCACAGCCTAAGGCTATGATCCATTATGAGTCTTTCCATTGCTTTCAGTGGGCTTTGGATCAGGCCCTACGTTAGAAGGGTCTAAATTATTTTACTGTAATTACTCACAAAATTGAGAAGGCCACATCTGAAATGCATTGCATTGAAAACCAAACCTGTATGTGATGGGGTGTACAAACCTCACGCTGGGAATGAAGGGGATAAAGAGTTGCTCTGGGCCCAGGTCGTCCCGCCCCACTGCACTTGCAAGCCTGCACTGGATTGAGGAGGAGCTTTAAAAAGGAAACAGAGCTGCTCAGTAGAGGTGAGCTGATTTACCTCTGAGCTCCTGAGGCCATCCCAGGAGCTCTCGTTGCTTGAGGCCTGGCTACAGTGACTTCGCCAAGCATATGATGAAGGGACCTGTGACTCCCTGGAGGCTAGAGATTATAGTTCTATGCTTTACTCTGTGAGAGGAGAGAGGACTGGTAGGAAATGATCTAGGGAAGCAGCTGAATAGCACCCCGGGGTGCAGGGTTTAGCTGTCTACAATTGGCCCTGGATTGGTGCCTGGTGGAGAGGGTGGGCCTAGGCTTCTCTATCAACCCTTAATGAGAGATGACTACAACTGCCAGTCCCTGATGTGAGGAACCAAGTTGTGGGGGAGAGACCCTGAAGATAAAAGGGTCTGGGCTATGTGATTGCAACCTAAGGGGGGAGACCTGAGGCCTCTTGCTTAATCCCAAAGGCTCTCCCATTGCTGGACTCCCTCTGCATACCCTAGTCTTGAATATATCACCTGGTCCCTGAGTTGCTGGAGGGACAGACCACTGTAGGGTGAGTGGTAGTGAAAAAGGGGGATGCCTGGGATGAAGACAATCTGCCTTATGCCCCTGCTGGACCACTAGGTGGTGCTGGTGGTGAGTGCCCCCCTTCGCATTTATCTTCCCAGGAGGGAGGAACTGAAGATCTCTTGGACATGAGAATGACTAAATATGGTGGTTTAGAGTAACCATTGCTTTTTCTCTTATTTGCCATAAATATGAATGATACAAAACCCCTTTTCTGCACAAAGAGCCAACTAGCATAGCTTGGATTTAATAAGTGATTGCTTTGGCTAAAGCGTCACCTATTCTAAGAGGTGTGTATGTGCATCCTTGGCAAGGTTTGCACATGAGGTGAATGCTTTTCAATAAAATGGCATCTCCCTACTCCCCTTATGCCTATTTGATTTTGTAGCTGGGTTATAGTTAACCATACAGACGTGCTATGAGTTAAAGGAACTGGAAACTGGGATTCCAGGAACGCTGCAGCTTGAGCTAGTGCTGTGTAGCTCAAAAACTATGTTTTTCTTCTGGCTCGTCTACAGATGTGTCCGATCAATGCTACTGGTCAATTTCTTTTAGTGGCTGAGCTGGCCCTTGAGAAAGTAGCTCCACTTCTATGACGAGTATAGGAATTAAATTTGATTTAAGTAATAGATTGTCATCATCTACATGTTTTCCACAGCTTTCATTCAGGAAGATGAGCAGTATTTCTTACAAATTTTACCTGGGGCTCTGTTTCAATTAGTACAGTTTAATCCTCTGGAGACTGTGGGAGAGTATCTAACCTATGTGAAACTCTATGTATATGCTCACATATTCATTACTGCCTCTTGGCCAAGCAGACAGAAGTCAGGGACTTGCAGGTCAGCTTCCTGCAGAGGAGAAATCAAGGACACAGAGTTTGGGTATTTTCCTAGTGTAACTTCTTTATTTGCAAATATAGCCCAGTTCTGGAAAAGTGCTGGTCACAAACAGTGCACAGGAACCCCTCCAACCTCCCTCTCAGGCATCTCAGCCCAAACACCAATGCACAGGCCCCAGGAAACAACTCTCACCTCAGGAAATGACCATAGTTTAGAGAGTTTAAGGCAGAGAGAAAAGTCTCCTGCTGCTAGCCATGGCTTCCCCACAGAAACTTCATCAGAAAACCAGCAATACAGCATATTTTCCAAGGCTTGCTTGCTTGATAAGGAAAAAGAAGTGAGCGCCACCTGCCGATCCTTGCAATAAGAATAGGACCTACATTTTGAAAAATGACTCGTGAATTTGGGTACGTCGCCTTTTCACTGCCCAACTTGAGACTCTTTAAGGGTGCTTAATCTGCTGAACAACCATTCCCTGATGGGCATCCTTCAGGCACTGCAAACTGGCTGCCCAAAAATGGAGGATCCCAAAATCAGTAGCTGTTTTTTAAATGTAGACAGGTATGTACATTATAGGCACACCCAGAAGATTTCTCCCAGTTTGAAAGGTCTGCTGCTTTAAAACTTTGCTGCTTTGCCTCTCAAACAGGTGAAATCTTTAAGCCTGGGAGGAATGCTTTGTTTCCCCATTGTATATCCCAATAAGGACTTTTGTGTGTGATCTGGAAGAGGCCAGCACTCTGGGTTAAGTGCATGGTGTGTAATGAATAAGGGCTTTAAGAACGTAGCTAGATTGAGAAGATCTGAAGGCCCTAACCACTTTATTCATCCAAATATACCTGGCACATGCCTGTATGAAATGCATCTTGGACATCTAACCCTGCGGGTTTCTTATCCTCTTCCTCCTATTACTATTCATGTGAAACAAATGCCTCTCCCTCCCTGCAGGGGATACAAGAGACTTTGTGGGGGCTAAAAGAGGCTTAACTGTGCCCTTTAGAAGAAAAAGCTTCCTTTAAGGGCCAAATCATGCCTTTATTTGTGGATATGGCAAGGCTGTTGGCAATGGAAGTGATGCTGTGATGCTGCACAGGGCAGGATACTGTGCTCTGCAAGGGCTCCCTGTGTGGTAGGTTGATGTGGGGCCTCACTGGGCCAGAAATGGGACTTTCCTTTTCTTTCATTAATGCTTTTGTATAGTGTGGAGGAGGGAGAGAGGACTGGAGCTTGGAGGCGTGTTGTGAGATTTGGAAGACCAGAGAACCAAAGTAAAGGAGACTCTTTCCCCAGCAACGTCTAAGGACCAAGGGTAACCCCACCTGAGGGGGAAGAGGATAAGAAACCCGCAGGGTTTGAGAAAGGCTGGGACTCAGAGCGAGGAGCAAACCCAGACCCCTCCCCTGCTTCCCTCCTCTATCACCTTCCTGGGCCACTAACGGGGCCCTCAGTGCCCAAGAGCAGGGGCAAGCGATGGCATCTCAGCCCCCCCAAGAAAAGCTCAGGACTCACCATACGAACATCAGCCATCTTGTCACAGGTGGTACACAGTGTTCCATTGCACCATCATTGTCTGCAGAGTGGGAGAGAAAGGATGACCCTGTGAGTGCTAACGCCCGCCATTGACAGTAAAAGATGATGCAGATCTGCTTATCAATACATGCTTGTGCGGGAAACATGCACCAAAATGTTTTGTTTCATGCTAGTCCTCATGCAGTCAAAATATTTGAGGCCTAGATCAATGTTTTGATATTAGGCTTGCCTGCAGATTGGTATGCAGGTCGCTTATGCTCCAACTGTTTTCATGACTCAGGCATAAAACATGTAGGCATCTCCACCTCATGGGGAAGCAGGCACATATTTTTTCACTTACATCAGGCAAGAGCTTGTTATTTATATTTTTGTAAAAAAGCTTCTTGTGCTTCAGATTAATAGCCTGATTGAATTGCTGGTACAAACATTAAAATATTTAGCAGTGAGTTGCCTGCGTACAGCATGAAATCACATGATGAGCAGGAATACTGTCGCCAGTGGTTTGTAATCTGGTATCTGTTCAGAGCCATAGCTCAGAGATTGGAATTATGTGTTCTGTTTTCTAGATAGTTCCTCAGAGTGTTGCTCAGGAATACAGCTGTTTCAGTTGCAGATCCTAAAACTTTTCTTCCTAGCTAAGGAACATGGTTATGGCTGAGGCTGTAGTTTCAGTGAGTCTACCCGTGAGACCACAGAGTCTCCCTCCTGAACTTTGTTTGCTAACTGCCCTTACATGTAGATTGGAAGCAGCCCTAGCCATGCAGAGACCTTCTATCTGAAAGTTGACTGATGAATTCAGTTTTAGGGACTCGAGCCTGGGTTCAGAGTGTTGCACACATAGGTTAAAATATAGTGAGCAGGGCGGGCAGTATTAAGTAACCTAATTTTGCATTTACAAGAGCTCTGCTGAAGGTTACCAAGCTACTTCTGCTCTTATAAAGAGAGGAATATGTAGCTATGTGCCTCCTTTCTTGCTATGGATCACGCTTAATCTCATGTCTCCTCAGCTGTAGCCTGTCTAATCATATCCTCTCCTTTTCAGGCCTATGTTTTTGACAATAAGGGACTGAAGATTTAGGACCAATTTAGCAAAATACTTAAGTCTATCCTTATTCAGCAACTCACTTAAGCATATGCTTAAAGTTAAGCACATGGTTAAGTGCTTTCCTGAAGTAGTCTGATTTCTGCTTAACTCTACCTGCATCCACATGTAGCCTCCATTCACATGCACTAGATCAGAGCCAGCTAGTGTTCTTTACTGGTTACTGTGCTTGGACTGGGAGGCTCCAGGCCGGAGTGATTTTTTTTTTTTTAAAGGGACACATGTACAATAAACAAGATGGAAAAACAATCCATATTCCTGTATACATTGTGCCTCAGTCCATGCATTATAATGTGATTCATGCTAACACTAAGGTATATGTATAGATTTGTTTATATTTTCAAAAGCTGTTGAATGAACAAAGCTTGTCCTGATAGTTTGCTTTTCAAAAGAGATGTGCAAATGTACAAAACTTTGATATACATTTGCTTTGCTTCTCCTTCACTAATGAAGCCTGGTGTACAGAAACAGAAATCAACCATCCTCTCTTTTGTAAGATTTATCTGCACATCTGAGTGTTTCCTTACAGAAGAAACTAAACATGGATCTCACTGCTCAGCCAACTGTGTGTCCGTTAATGGGCCAGTGATTTGTCTCAGAAGTTAACTGGAATCTGACAAAGACTTCCTATTGAAGCCTGAAGCTGGCAAGAGGCACAGGAACACAGGAAGTGCCATACTGGATCAGACTAGGGGAACCGCTAATCTACAATCCTGCGTCCCACAGTAGACAGTACAGCCTCAGAGAAAACAGTAAGAAACCCTGCCATAAGCAGTCCTGGGATAAGCTACCTACAGGGAAACTTTTCTCCTAACCCCTGTCAGTTAGAGGTCAGCTTCTGGCCGGAGGTATGGGAGTTCATATCCCTTCCTAAACTCTTATTTTTTTGTTTTTCATCTTTGCTATCATAACTCTGCATATGGTTATCTATTTAAATGTCCAGTCCTTTCTTGAAGCCTACCAAGTACTTGAACGCAGTGATCTCTTGTGGCAATGAGTTTGTAACAGCGTGGCCTGCCCCTATAAGAGCTAGGGAACTTGGGCCAGCCTGCCCTGTTCAATTAACTCCGCCTATGCTATAAATAACTGCCTCCCACCCAGAAGCAGTGAGACTAATGGAGTCAGGTGTTACCATGGCAAATATGTAGGTGTTATAAAAGGAGCTGAGGGAAGCAAGGAACTCAGTCAGAGGAAGGTGCTCTAGGAGGTAAGGTAGATGTGTGAGGTAATGTCTACAGGAAGGTCCTTGGGAGTCCCCAGGGGATCTGCTAGCTAAAAAGGGCTTCTAGGGAGTGAGCTCTAGGAGGCTGTGCTCTTCCAAAAGAGCAAGAAAGTGCTCTGCAGGGCCTGGCTGTAGACATAAAGAACAGGGAACTCCAATGCATGGAAGACTGTGAGAAGGAGGGACTCCAGGGAAAGGAGCTTGGGAGTGGCTCTCTGAACATAGCAGGAAAGCGCTGATAGCCTAGAAGGAGTGAGAGCTGAGTCTAGAAGATGAGCTAAAAAGTAGCACATATAGGTCAGGATGTTTGGCAGTTTGGCTGTTTGTTTGGACTTTGTTACCCTAGAAGGGTTTAAAATTTGTCATATTACCAACTTTGTCCCAGGGTTGGCCGAGGGGACCCACCTCAAGGCAGGGAGTCCCTCCAGTACCACATTGGTTCAGAAAGGGGTGTGATTGGGGAGCCAGGACCAGTGATGGTTCCACAAGCTAACCGCACACTGTGTGAACCAGAATTTATTTTGATCAGCCTAAAACTTGCTGCCTTTCAGTTTAATTGAACATTTCCTTCACCCGTAGGCAACAGAGGCTTCCTGCATGAAAGGCTGATATACAGTGTGTTTATACTAAGCTTCAGAGCTGTGAATAACAGTCAACTTTGTGTATGAGCTTGCTATCTTGTTCTGTTAGCTAACAGCTTCGGGTGCTGAAATAAAAGTAACACCCTGAAAAATGTCTTTAAGAAAACTTATCTACCCTGGAACTCACATTTCAGAGACATAAATAGTCTCTCATAACTGTTAAGCCTTTGTGATTTCATCTGCAGCATGGAAACCAGCCCAGTGGAAAAATCCTAGGGTGGACTCCTGTTTTAAACATATAAAATAGCCTGTAAACTAAGGGGTCATTATGTGCCAAGTAGGATGGAAGTTGTTGTGACTGGGAACTTACCCAGCAAGAATTGAAAAGAAGCAACCAAACTCATTTAATGTAGACAGAAATAGTCCTTTTCCTAACCATAATGGACCTGACTCTCCTCATTTGCGTAAGTATAAATTAGGAATAACTTCACTAAAGTAAATTAAGTTATTTTGACTTTATATTACAGTAAGAGAGAGGAGAATCTGATCTCCTAGCATGTGAAGGGTTGTAACTTAAAAAGTAGCTGTAAGTCAAAGATTTATGGGTAAAAGTGCATAGCTTCCATGGAAAAGAAAATAAGAGAATTGATCACGTGTAAAGTTCAGAAAGCTTTTTTTAAAAACAGTATTTCAGCCCATAATCAATAGAACTCTGACATGCGTTGGCAAGACTAGCAATGGGCTGACAAAGAATCCAGAGTAAATCAAACAGCATGAAATCAGGCTATCCATCAAAACTCAGCCTTTTCGTTTCATGACCGAGCAATTGCATCACTATTCAAAGGGCTCATTCTTGTGTCATGTGTGTTGTCTTAGGCAAATCAGCTCTGGAAATCCACTTGGAAGGAGGAAGAGAAACCAGAATTTTGTCAAGATTTATCCAAAAATCAATATTTGTGAAGCCATAATGCCATAGGAGGAGTGCCTGGCTGTTTCAGGACCCTCAGTCTGTCACAGGATGTCAGAGGTGTTTTCACACCTTTCAACAGGCAAATGACCTACAAAGGCAGCTAATGTACGAACAGCTTCTCCTCTCAATGGCCCAGACCACATCGCTGCATGTAGGAGGTTCGCACCCCGCCTGTACTGAAAAGTGGTTCAGCCACTTCTGTAGCAGCACCCTCTCCTTCCTTAGACCACGTTGAGGTCTGTCTCTGGGGCCCCACAGAGGGGGGAGCAGCAGTGAGGAAGCTTGGGTCAGGTGAAGGTGGGCTGAGGAGCTGAGCTGGGGGAATGTTTACATTCCCCTTGTATCATTCCCCGAAGTTTACTTGCAGAAAGCAGCGCTCTATTTTCTGTAGAGTTCCTCCACTGTGGGGCAGCCTCCCCTTTAAGATGTTTCCAGCCCAGCCAGCCTTTTCACAAGCTACCATACTGTAATTTCAGGATATAATATTGGGGTTTTCTGGGAAGGGGAACAGGAGGAGGCAACAGCATAAGAGATGATCACTGTTTTTTTCTTGTTTGTTTGTTTTGGTTAAGTTTCCTAGCTCTATATTGTAAGTGGCAATGATGAAAAACATCTATCTTCTCTTGATGTGCAACTGTAAAGTTCCTTAGTGCTTGTGGGAGTCCCACAGACACATCAAGGACAGAGAGCGAGATCCCTAACATGACTTCACAACAAGAACAGTGCCACTTTGTAACTAATTCTCCTCCTTGCTCAGACCACGTAGGGCATGTGCAGTCTAATGTTTTCCTAATATACCCCACTAGCAGTTGGATTTTCATTTTTGAGTCAGAACTTCATGTGCTCCAGGGAAGTGTGAAAGGGGTCAGCTTTTATGAATTTGCTGTAGTGCCAGTTAGATTTTAAAGCTGAAGTCTAGGGTTGCCAACTGGGTAAGTGTTAGCCAATATAGAATAGAATCTAAATCGGGTTCTCAACCTTTTTCTTTCTGAGCCTTCCCCTCATTCTCCCACACCAACATGCTATAAAAATTCCATGGCTAACCTATGCCACAACAACTGTTTTTCTGCATATAAAATCCAGGGGCAGTGCAGGGTGTAGCAAGCAGTGCAGTTGCCTGGGCCCCATGCCGAAGGGGCCCCTGTGAAGCTACTTTGCTCAGGCTTCAGCTTCAGCCCTGGGTGGTAGAGCTTGAGGCACTGGGCTTCAGCCCCACTGGATGAGGCTTCAGCTTTCTGCCCTGGGCCCCGGCAAGTCTAATGCTAGCTTTCCGGGGTGGCCTCCCTGAAACCTGCTTGTGGCCCCTCAGGGGGCTTTGGACCCCTGGTTGAGAACCACTGATCTAAAGGATAATGCCCCTCTATTGAGTTCATGGGACATTAGCTGACTAACTTTAATGCTGGGTTCTTTTCAGGTCAACTTTGAACTCAAACAGTATTTCTCAAATCAGGACTTGCTTATTCTTAACCAGCCAACAATTTATTAATTTGCCCAGAACCACATTAATATACAATCAACAGTCTACAATCAGGTGTAGACACAATCAATGTTCTAGATTGTACTACACATGAAGTAGCCCTGCAAGCAATTTTCACAGATTAGAGTTGAGGCTCAATGGTTATACCTTGGAACAAGGCAAATAACCAATATAATTACTTACTATCATCAATCTCAGTTTCTTTAGTATCTAACACAATTATCACACTTCCGAGGATGCTTTTGTCTTTATGGCAATGATTTTCAAGCTGTGGTGCATGGACCCCTGGAGGGTCTGCACTCTGTCTAAGATTTCCAAAGGGGTCTGGACCTCTATTTGAAATTTTTCTAGGGCTTTGCAAATGAAAAAAGGTTGAAAACCACTGCTTTAAGGCACTTTTAAGAATATGGTTACTAATTGTCTGAATGGTTTGGTCCAAAAGGGACAAGTTTAGAAAATACCAAAAGCAATTGTTTAAAGTTTTTGTTTTCTGTCTCTCAGGCCAATTTACTTGGATTTAGGAAGAAGTTAAAATCTAAAATATGATTACTTGAGGACTCACTAGAGAGTGCAGACTTAGTAAGATAACCTACAGTTATTTGTACTTCCCCTTCTATTCTTTAATATAATCTTTGAAATGAAATCTCACCATTCTTATCCCCTTAACCCTGATATGGGGAAGAGTCCTTTCCACATGACTGGTCTGGGCATTGGTCAGTCAGGTGTAGCAGAGACCCATTAAGCTAAACTAGCAATGATTGATGAGCAGTAGTCCAAACACTAGCAGTGGTGGTCAGACAGCCAGATGTCAGAAAATCCATAGGAAAGAGAACTCTGCATATGTTCCTTAACTGAGCAACAGAAGAGAGGATTTTATTCAAGGAAAAAAGGAGTCAAATAAGCCAAATGAATTAAGCAGGCACTTACAAAGCCCTGAAGTGAAATTTACATAAACTTTTTACTTGACACAAACAATATTCTGTTGGCTCTGAGAGGGGCCAAGCTATCTCTCCTTAATCTGAGCTCAAAATGTCAGGCAAAGGGATCTATAAAGTGAGCATGATGCAGTGCAGATACGCATTTATAAGATCAGAGTCCGTAGATAGGGTGGCCTTATCCTTGTTTTTACTTCCACTGTCTGTAGCGAGACTCTTGACCTACAGTATGTACCAAATCTGCTGTCTTATATTTGTGCTCCTTTTGTTTTTCTGTTGTATAATTTTAAATCATATTTGTATTATATCACACTCCAGCACAATATTTATAAATGGAGAATGACTTGGCATAATTCTTAGTGCAGCCTGCCTGCCATCACAGAAGCGTTCTTCACATCCTCCTTCTCTCAAGAGCTGGGAAATCTGAGCTGCAACTTCTTTGAAAAAGGCTGGGCACTGCTTAGCAGCAGAATTGCTGAGTGTCCAGGGAACTTCAGCTTCTCTGAAGGGAATTCATGTGAATGCTGGTACAGAGAGAGAGAAATGCATCTCAGCCTTAGACCTTGGTGTCAGTTGGTTTCCTTGATTGTAAACATCACCTGTTGTTGATGTGCAAATGCAGCAGCACCCTGACAGCCCTACTGCAGTACTGCTGATATAAAGGAAGAGCTGTAGAGCTGAATATCACATTAGGGCCCGATTCATCCCTGGCATAGTTCTATAAGCTTTTATAGAGTTACTTCAAGAATGAATTTAGCCCATTGGACCAAGTCCTTCTTTGTGAACAGCATAGGTCCATCAATACCTCAGCTGTTTTAAAACTTGACTGAAAGGGACTGTGTGACTGAGAGCCAGGTGATACCCAGGAAGGAGCCTTGTATAGTTGTCAGGGTTCCCTCCCCACTCTGAACTCTGGGTACAGATGTGAGGACCCATATCAAAGACCCCCTAAGCTTATATTCCACCAGCTTAGGTTAAAAACTTCCCCAAGGCACAAATTCCTTTCCTTGTCCTTGGACTATATTGCTTCCACCACCGAGTGATTTAAACAAACATTGAGGGAGGGACCACTTGGAGCCCTATCTCCCCCAGAACCTCTTCCACCCCCTTTCCTGGGTGTGGGACTTGAGAATAATATACCAACCGATAGGTTAACCAAGTGATCACAGACCAAATCCTTGTGTTTTAGGACACTGAAAATCAATCAGGTTCTTAAAAGAAGAATTTTATTTAAAAAAAAAGTAAAAGACTCATACCTGCAAAAATCAGGATGGAAGATAACTTTACAGGGTAAATAAAAAGATTTTAAACATAGAAGATTCCTCTCTAGGCTTAACTTCAAAGTTACAAAAACAGGAATAAACCTCCCTCTTAGCACAGGGAAAATTCACAAGCTAAAACAAAAGATAATCTAATGAATTTCCTTGCTATTACTTACAATTTCTGTAATTTTTAGATGTATCAGTTCAGGATGTTTTTAGGAGCTGGGTCACCTGCTTGGTCCCTCTCTCTTTGTCCTGAGAGGGAACCAACAAAGAGAGCACAAACAAAACCTCTCCCCACTCCCCCGATTTGGAAGTATCTTCTTTCTCCATTGGTCCTCCTGGTCAGGTGCCAATTAGGTTAATTGAACTGATTAACCCCTTAGAGGTAAGTGATTCTGTACCTCTGGCCAGGAAGGATTTATGTTACTGCATACATAAAGGTTGTTACCCTTCCCTTTATATTTATGATGATAGTGTTGTCAAAGAATTATTAGTGAGGCCTGTTCTGAGGAGTGAAGGGTTGTGTTTGAGATACTATTAGGGTCTGGGACAGGTGGAGTGATGTGAGTCTGGGACCATGTCTGTGCAACTGCTCATCTTTTATGGGTCCCAGATAATATGACTCATCCAATACCCTACTGGATCATCTATAGGTCACAGGCTGGTGCATCTAGAGAGGGTGAGAGGAAGTCTTTCACCATGAGCCAAGGGGAAGGACTTGACCTGGGAAGAGTGGCTGCTCTTTACTCTGGCAGGACATTCTTTTTGGTGTGCCTGGGTGGCTGCTGTGACACTGTAAATCTATACTCATGCACTTAATTTGTGGAGTTACTCTGGAATTACATAGTCGTAGCTGAGACCAGAATTTGGATTGTAAAATGAGTGTCCTCTTTCATTCCAATAGGACAACTTAGGTCTTGTGTAACTTTCCATCTGTTTATCTCAGAAGCTCTTTCTCAAACATGAATATAGGGGTTGGAGGATCAATTCCTTAAACTAGAAAAAAAGAGATGAGAACTGCACTCATGTAAGTGCACACCCAGTAGAAATTATTGCACTCATGTAATGGAGTGTCCCCAACCTGATGCTATGCTCATGGCTACATTAGTCCCATGGATCCCAGTGGGTGGCTTTATGCTAAATCGCATGTCCTTTAAAAATTAAGAACTGTGGGCCACTCCTCAGCTGGTGTATATTTTTATTCCTCAATTGACTTACAGTGACTTACACCTGAGGAAGATAAGGTCCTTTGCTTTACACTGTGAGCCTCAGCACTGTAAGTCACAGAAAACATGGATTCTGTTTGAGTCTCTACATTCAGTTCTCACTGGATCTCTCTTGCCTTCTGGTTATCTTGTTCATGCTGGTTTCCAGCCACTGATGAGAGGAAGTGCACACCCAATAGAAATTACTGTTTTTACCCTCCTATGTTCTCAGTTAAGTCCATTAATGGCTATTAGCCAGGATGGGTAAGGAATGGTGTCCCTAGCCTTTGTTTGTCAGAGGGTGGAGCTGGATGGCAGGAGAGAGATCACTTGATCATTACCTGTTAGATTCACTCCCTCTGGGGCACCTGGTATTGGTCACTGTTGGCAGACAGGATACTGGGCTGGGTGGACCTTTGGTCTGACCCAGGATGACTGTTCTTATGTTCTTTTCCAAATAATTGTCTGTTATTTAAGAGGCAACGTGACATGATCTCTGGACTGGAAGTCCTGGAATCCACATCTCCTTCCCAGTTCTGCCACTGGCTTACTTTGTGGATTGGGGCAAGTCCCTTATCCTGTCTGTACCTAAGTTTGCTCTTCTGTAGAATGAGGGCAATAATACTTTTCCTTTGACATGAGCTTTGAGACCTCTGGGTGTGAAGTGCTAAATACTATTATTCAAGTTTTCAAAGCCTCAATTCTGTTAAAACCTATGATTGCCAAGTAGTAATACTCAGATGTGGACATGTGAATTTTTGCCACTAATAAAGTGATTGATTAACATAGAGATGAAGAGGAAACCTGTAAAAACTGCATGCTCCATCTAAGCCTATGTAGGGTCTAACATTCCACTTGCTCTGTATCTGGCTCTGCATTATAAGGCCTTGGAGCAGGTTTCCCAGCCTTAACTATGACACTATCTGTTGGATCCTCCTGCAGATCTAAAATAGGCTTCAATGTTGTTTCCTGCTCTCCCAAAGAATTGGAAATAGATCTATGGCATGTGCTTTGTCTTAAAAGTAGGAAGATCCTATTTCATCTGTTAGTGGCTCACAAAGAAATATGGGGATGAGTTATAAGGGATTGAGACAATTTTAAAAGAGGGAAAACTTCACTACAAGAGTTTCTTATTCTCACAATCTCATCTCCGTGTGGTGTTTTTTTCTCCTTCCCTACTACTAGAGGGAAAGGACAGGGAGTGGGGTCCCTGGCAGGGCAAGACGCTTCCTGGTGAATAGTAATGGGTACAAAATCTTTTGCTTTCCTGGAAAATCCCCTGTTGTTGTACCATAACATTTCTTGTCACTCCCCCTAGTACTTTTACCTTGGGCAGGAACCTAGTGTGGGATTTTCAAAGGAGCCCTGAAGTCCACTTTCCAGGCTGCTGTGACCAAAGCATTTCAATGAAACCCTACAGACATAGGAAACTATTCTCTCACTGCAGCAGCTGGCCTAAGAGCTGCCATGTCTTCATGGGCAGGAGTATCTTCCAGCTGTGAAGACAGAAGGACCCTGGGTTATCCTGTGAATTTCAAATGGATTGCAATGTGCCCTTAAAATTAAGCTGGTGGATACTCCTGCCTATGACCTGATAGAAGGGATCTGGCTTGGTCATGATGTGCTGAGTGAATGATCACGTTTTTTGTGTGCCTAGTGGCACTGGTTTCACTGAGGCCTTCCCCAAAGGCATACTGGTTCAAACTTTCATCTATACCTACAGTCACAAGCTGAAGTGTCAAATATTTTCTTTAGGGATTACTGCAGGAGAAATACTTCTAAACTCACTGTCAGTTCTGGCCCTGGAGTGCTTCAGTGAATCCTGTTTTCCTCCTAGCACCCGTGCTCTGCTTTTGGAAAGAGTGGCATCTGTTTCGCAGGGTCCTTAGTGTTGTCTATATTTTAGAAACACAAAACCACAGCCGGAATGGACTTTTGCCTTTTTCTAAGCTCACTGTATGAGATTATGAAATCTCTGATGAAAGCTTTAGGATTTTATTGGAGCATGATGACAAAGGGACATTCATAGTAATATACTGGTTGAAAATAAATTCTGCATGTCAGCTAATCCGAAGGACAGATAAATAGCTATGGAAACATTGTTCCTCTTCCATTCACCAGCTCAGCAACAAATTTCCTCTTTGGCCATGGAAAAAGTGATGGCAGAAACTAGGGGTTCTGTTCCCCTCCAGGCTCCTGCTTTAGCACTGGGGGAAGAACTCTCTCCTAAAAAGGAAAGGGAGATGAATAGTGCAGAGGGAAAGATGAGTTGTGGCCAGAAATGACTGCAGAACAAGGGAGGGGAGGAAAAGAGACAAGAAGAAAAGTAAAATGGCGAGATGGGTGAATGATTGGGTATATGCTCTGTCCTCTACTTTTTCTGATATTCAGATAACCAATGTTGTGAGTCTGCTATTTGTGACTGTAATTGTGAATGGTGAACTTCAAAACACTGAGCCTTCTTCTGAATGCTATTAACGTCTGTTTCGATAGGCATTTTGTTCATCCCACATGCTTCTCAGCATATAAACTGTTGTTGGTTGGACTTCTTTGTCCTGGGCCACTCAAACAATATTGTCCTTCAGCTTGAGTTTTGACAAGATTAGGTGGCCCAGCTTCACATCAGCATTCAATTATAGATTAAATCATTTGTTCTCAACCTCAGATGTGAGAGTGCTGCAATCAGACTGTGCCAGGATGGCAAATGCTCTGCGGTGAAGTACTCCGCTCTTTAGGAAAAGACTAACAATCCATTCTGACTGTGCAAGGACCCAGGAAACAAGCATGGTTCTTGACAGAGAGCAGAACCTGGTTGCTGAGTAGAGAATAGAGTTCACTGAAGCCCTTTGAACAGCATAAAATGAGGCAATTGGCATTCTTTACCCAGGACAGAGCCAGAGTGGATAAACTAGGAGTAATGCAGATCAGAAAAGAGGCTCTGTACACTGGCCTGTCTATGTGGGGAAGCTTTTAGAATGTTTGCTCACACTATACCTGGCTCAAGATGCTGTGGGCAGGGTCGAGAGCTAAGCAAGCAAGCATTCTGCTAGCTATCTGGTACAGCTTTACCAGTCTACTGTTGGGCTGGCCTCAGTCTTCCTTTCTATCCCCCCTTTCCCTGAGCTCAAACTTCTAATCAGCTTGAACTGTGAGCTGGTTTAGTAAGGTGAATACTGAAGGTGTCCACTCTAGATACCACCAACCATGCTATACATGTCACCTATGAAGATTCAAAGGTCTCCAGGAGGGAAAGAAAACTGTATGAATCCCCTGACTGTACAGCCTAGCTCTGAGCACTAAACATCCATCATAGCCCCCTAAAGTTGCATATGGGAAGTAGGAAGCAATGCAACAGGGAGTCAAAAAAATCTTCAAAGTTTCTGCATTGTTCTTCAAATTTCTCCTTAAAACTCACCTCTCACACTATGGTGCCAACAAAACACTCAAGAATGCTTAGGTAGCCTGGACTGTGCTGCGATAGCTGCTTCTTATCCCTATTATAAATCTCTTGTTACTTTGTGCTCCTTTTCTGTTTGTATCTGCTTATGTCATTTTTGCACTGCTTTGGGGGCTAGGACTGTCCTTTCTTGGTGTGGTGTGTGTACACAATACACAGCACAGTGTGCAACTTATTGGCCCTGCTGGGGCAGTGCTACTATAATACAAACGTTAGATCCTCCACCCCAAATGTTTTGTAAAGAAAAGTAACCTGTTTTACTTTGATCTAAGTGCAAGTAACAAAATGGCTCCACCTAGCACCAGAATAACAGTGATTAACTTCCTAAGAGTTCACTGAGTCTTTCCCTATGGATATCTTGTTATGATACTGAGATCTCATTATGGGACACTTCATCATAAGGAAAGATTGTTAGTAGTAGTACGGGACTGTAGCTAGGTTATAATTTAGGTTCCAATATATTTAATATGGTGTGGAGAGGCAGGCATATACTTAAAATCCATTGTACATGGACTTGAAGTTCAAATAGAACTCTTCCCTGTGTTTGTACTCATTTTGTGTTCCACTTTCCACAGATGTCAGAGCATGAATGTTGACAGCATCAAATTTCAGATTCCCCTGTGTAAATATTGGCAGAAATAAAAAGTTAACTTTTCTTTAGTGAGTATTCACGTTAGAAGTACTTCCCCACTCATCCATCCAGGAAACAAAACATAGGCTGTGGTTTACCAGCTCAATTCTAAAACCAGGTAACACAACTCTTATTACAAATATTCGTTAGTGCAAACTTGCAGTGATCTTTAATGACCAATCTATAAATAAGAAAAACTTTAAAAGGTTCTTGTAATGAATAAATCAAAAATCTATGGCTATTCCATGATCAGAAAAAGGAGCTAAAATAGTTGAATACATTATTTGTTGGAAATCATTCACTCAATTCTAATAGGGACTTTTTTCTCTCAAAGTCTTCCAGGAAGAGAATGGTCTGTAAATGAGATCACAGCCACACACACAAAACACTTTAGCACTTTGTAAGATTGTAGCAGCTAACATAATTGCCATGTATAAACTTAAATGATGACTGTATTGCTGGGAGGCAAGTATTCCAGCACTCCATTCCATGAAAGAGAGCTGCTGAGGGCCTTACTGACTTGGCACACAGCAAATATGCTCCTTGCAATAAAATAATTGTCTAAGAGCATACATGTGAGTTACTCTGCCTGCTCTAGCCTTTTGAAGTGCCAGAGGACTCTAGCCTGATTACTCTTTTCTGTAATCTCTCAGGGTTGGTTGGCAGGTGTTGGGTGTGGTGTTACCAACCCTTTTCACTTTAAAAGTAGGGTTGGTGCTAGTTACCAAGGGTATGTCAACACAGCTGATATTAAAGCACTGGGAGCCCAGCTACCAGTGCTGTAGCACTGTCTACACTGCCACTTTACAGCACTGAAACTTGCACTGCTCAGGGGGGTGAAGTAAAGAATTTCTAACTAGGCCTGTGTGTGTGACTGGAATCTCTTATTGTAATCCTGCCTGAGCATTCCCCTTAAACCAGAGGCTGAGACAGGAGGGAACAGAGGAATTGCCATACAGGGTCAGACCTCTGGTCCATCTAGCCCAGTATTTCCCCTGTGAGGGGCTGCCCCAAGCATGTGGTTCCCAGGATTCTGAGCAAGTCCCTTACTACTCAGATTATTGTCGTTTTCCCTCTTTGCTCCCACTTCTGCACATAGCAAAACTACTAGGAGCCTGGGATTCACCCTTCCATGGCCCTGGCTAGCAGAGCTAGAAATCTAGCAGTGTTTTAAAATCCCCCGGCCCAAGGGGACAGCACTCGCCCTGCGAGGTGAGAGTCAGGTCCCCTGGATGAAGGCGAGGGGAGAGAGAGAAGGAAGCGCTGCCTGGCTCTGACGTGCAGTCTGTTAAACATCCAAGGTTGGTAGTAGCTAAGTAGTTTCAGCCTGTGCCGAGGGAACTGCAGTGAGCTGAGCGCGAGATGCTGTTCTCCAGAAGAGCCGCCGGATGGCAGCAGGGGCAGCAGCTCGTCAGCCGCTGACTGTGTTTCTCTGCCCATTCAGGCAGCAGGGAAAAGGGAGCGAGGAAGGGCGCCCGCGAGAGAGGCGCTTTCTCCGCAGCCTGGGAACCTGCCTCGGATCCCGCAGGGGTTTCCAGCAGCCGCTGCCTGGCTGTGCACTGGGCTCCCCGCTGCTCTCCATGGACTGAGGCTGCTTGGGCACCAGGCTTTGCATCAGCAGCACAGAGGGGTCCTCACCGTGGGGGGACTGGACGTGAGCTCCCAGGGACACTGACAAGGTAACCGCTCTGCTTGCTCCAGCAGGTCTCCAGCTGCCCAGCGCCGCTGCAGGGATCCCCCCCACTCCTGCCGCGGGAATGAGAGAGGAGAGAGAGGCAGGTCACTTGGATCGGAGGGTGACCTGGTGCTTTTGATCTGAGAGGCTTTAGCCGGTGCGTACGGGGTGTCATTTCCCTCTTCGTAACACGCTGAACGTGTCTCTCTGGTGGTGGTTTGAAGGGCTGCTGAGAGCCCCACGTGCTGAGGCGGGAGTTTGCCTCTGTGGGACACGTTGTACATTCACAGTTCCGAGGGGAAATTGGCCAGTTGTTGGGCCCCACGGGGCGTAAGTGACTATTCAGCACCCGTGTCTCCCAATCTGCATCCGCTCTTCAGGCCCCCCTGATGTCCCCCAACGGGTGGCAGAGAGTCCTTGTCTGCTAGCAGGCTAATGGGATCCCGCCCTGTAGGTTAGTTAATCTCAGATCACGTGGTTTATAGCTTTGAAGGGGTTCTGTCTTGACACAAATTACTGATCTCATCTGGGGAATTCCTGGCCCTTCTTCGATTGTTACTTGGTTCTTTCCGCATAAGGAACCATTTCAGAGCTGCTTTCCCCTCCACACTGACTAACCCTGGGGTGGTTGTAATCACAGTGCGTGTAAGGAAGAGGGAGCCTCTTCTTGTTTTGGAATTTGTCCCATCTAGATAACCCAAGAGCTCATTCCAGAGGGTTTTGTACAAGAGGTTAAGGGGGAAAAGTTATTTTTAAAATCACCCCGGCCCAGGGGGACAGCACTCGCCCTGCTAGATGAGAGTCAGGTCCCCTGGATGAAGGCGAGGGGAGAGAGACCCTGATCTCTTCAGTTTGGTAATAGACGTGTTGGGCCATATCCAGGGGTCCAGCTTGATGCAGTGTGCAAATTGGGAAAGGTGGGTGGGTGTCTTGCAGCTCCCTGTTGTTCTCCCCTGATGCTGTGCTGTGCCAGGCTGATCCCTGGAAACTGTGCTAGAACAGCCTATGAGTTGCTACAATTTACATGGAGCTGTAGTGGCTCCAGGGGGCTGAAATTTCAGTGCAGGATTGGGGTAGTATAGAAACATCTCAAAATGCCACTTTTCCTCTGGCCGCACTATAATTGAGACGTATAAACTTAAATAATGACTATACTGCTGGGAGACAAGTATTTAGCAGCAAAGACAAGTGGTGTAAGTCACTACTCCAGCTCTACATCACCAGAGGAACCTCTTTACACTCCCTGAGTGATCTCCTCTGAGCTGGTAAATTCCTTTTAGAGCCAGATTATGCCAGCAGCATGGAGCAAACTGTACTGTAGAATCTGGCTCACTGTTACCATTGGGATTAGTGTTTCACAAATGACATTGCCATAGTCCTTTTCTCCAGGCCACTTTTTTTAATAAAAAGCCCTTAAATTAACATATCCTTTGCTAAAAATATAATTTTTTCCTTTAGTCTGAGGAAGTTTCAGGTCTGACATGGCAGAATTAAATAGTCACTGTGGTGATATGAACTCTCAACAGAAATAGTAGAAATCATCATTGTTTTCTATGCATCCCTCTACTGATAAGACTTTGTTCTTTGGATTGAAGAATAGTATCACTTAATTTTGCTAGTGTCTCAAGCATAGCACAATTACACAATTCTGTGGATGAAAGAAGCCAGTGCTTATTATCTTCCGACATCCCACCAGCCTTGTATGCAGAGTGCTCTTGTCCCTGTTTTGTGTTCAGTGACAGGAGAATGCACTGGAAGAGACCAGTGCTTTGCTGAGTTTATTGCTGACCATGGTACCATCAATGCACTCTTACTCACCTAACTGGTCCATCAGTCCTATGGTACATGTTTCTGCCAACCTGGAGTTCTCCCTGGCACAAGGTCTGGTGATGGATATGATTCCAGGTCGTTTAGATATCATCAAGGGTTCAAAATGAAAACTAAAAATGGTGACATTATCCAGACTTTTGTAATGCTTGACTCTTTTCTTTCTTTCTTTCTTTTGCGGGGGGAGAGGAGGTGAGCGGGGTTGTGAAAACTCCAAATATTCTGTTGTAACAATAGAGTTGAAATCCTGATTCTCTAAACTATGTCCTGAGAGTGAGTGTCTTCAGTGGTAAAACAGATAATCTTTCAAGGAAAAAATGCCATAAAATAACAAGTATCAGGGGGCTAGAAAGACTAGACAAGCTGCTCTGACTTAAGGCACGTATAAGATACCTCAAACCTAAGTATGGTCAGAATACCCAGCATACTTACCTGAGAACCTAATGCTTTAATCTGGCCACTGATTCTTGCTAGTTAGGTTTTAGGAACAGATCAAATCCTGCTCTTATTTACACTGACTTAAATCTGGAGTAGTTCCGTTGTCATCAAAATGCTGAATAGTGTTTGCACTAGCTATGTATTGTAGTTTTTTTTTTCTCTTTTCCTACTTCACACAACAGGTTTGCTCACAACAGTTGCTTTAGTTGCAGAAAATTAATTAGGGTTACTGGTGTGCAGTGCTGAGTTTTATGATGGGAGTATAAAACGTTTTGCGTTAGAGAACATGGATAACTGTCTTTTTTTTAAACCTGCTGTCAATTAAAACCAAAAGCTACAATAAAAGAAGAGACTTGAACCCTTTGGAAGACTTGGAAGAGGCCCAAGAGAGTAGCTCTGGAGATGTTGAAAATAACAGTTTATCTGCTCTCATCATTTTGGGCCCAATCCTCCACCCCGTTACACTGGTTTTGTGGTGTTGTAGGCCCTGTGATCCCAGTGGAGCTGAGCAATGGAGTGTGGGATTAGGCTCTGCATTTAAACAAAAATTCTGCCAGAAGTCCCCTGCATTAAGGGCCTGATGCAAAGTCCACTGAACTCAAGACTACCCAGGGTTTTGGAACAGGCCCTCAGAGAACATTAAATTTGGGTAGGTAAGTGCTTAAAATCAAGTGTACATGTGCAACTTTAACAATGGCTTCTGCACTATCGTCATAGGCTTTAATTATGTAAGGCCATCAATTCTGGCAAATAGAGAAAATGCTGTTCTCACAGGAAGATAATTATGTTGGCTGAGACTAGTGTTCCATCTAATCAGTATTCTGTCTGACAGTATCTTTTCTGTCACCTTAGATGCATATGTAACATTTTGTAACTTTTCGTTCTTTTATACTTCACTCCTGTCTCCTCGTAATGTTCCATTGCATCTTAACAAGCTTGAAAACTTACCTGTGAGAGCGCAAGGCTTTTCATATATGTGTCCGAACAATTTTCTTTTCAAATGCCACAAGTGCAAACGAGGCGATGAGTCACTTAACTATGAAGTTAATTTGGCTGTGAATGTAGTGGCTATATAGGCCGTCTGATTCCTATAGGCCAGTGGTTCCCAAACGTTCACAACCTGTGAACCCCTTTCACTAAAATGTCAAATCTTGTGAACCCCCTACTAAAAATGAATATTTCCAGAGATCTTTTCCTTTACCTGAGTATAAATTAAAAGCAGTGATCTTGGAAATATAAAATTTGTTTTGATGACATGCTTATTACACACTATTTATTATTATTTATCATTACAGTATTTTTATTCCATTATGAAAATGGCAATACTCTTCCAAGATCTCACTTTCATAGCTTGTATCACTTTAAGTAAGCCTGTTATAGGACAAGGCTGCTATGTTTCATCAAGGAGTATCAGATGTGAAACCATCATGAAGATATTTACGAAGCCAACTTAAAGAGTTCCTCCTACATAAGCATTCAGGTCTTGAGCAGTCCAGGCAAACAATGCACATTACAACACAGCTTAATTTGTTCTTCATAATTTTAAAAACTATACTAGCTGCCTATTTAATTTAAAAAACAGCAAAAAATATCTACCTCCCTTTCCATTTCTTATAAGGACTCTTGAAGTTTAAATCTCTTCAGTGTGATAGATATCCTTGCTTTGATCTGCTTAGCTCTTCGAAGTCCAGGGGCTCTGGGCTCCTGGCCCCATGGTGCCCGGGGTCCGGGTTCCTAGGGACCAGGGGCGGCTCTAGGGATTTTGCCGCCCCAAGCACGGCAGGCTGCCTCTGGCAGTTTCCCTGTGGAGGATCCGCTGGTCCCGCGGCTTCGGTGGACCTCTCGCAGGCGTACCTGCGGGAGGTCCGCCGAAGCCGCGGGACCAGTGGACCCTCCGCAGGGACTTCTGCGGGAAGTCCACCAAAGCCGCGGGACCAGCGGACCCTATTCAGGCAGGCCGCCGAAGGCATCCTGCCTGCCGCCCTTGTGGTGCTGGCAGAGCGCCCCCTGTGGCTTGCCGCCCCAAGCACGCACTTGGCATGCTGGGGCCTGGAGCCGCCCCCGCTAGGGACAGTTCTGTCCACCATTAGTGAATTTTTCCCATGAACCCCAGTCTGGGAACCACTGCTGTAGGCTATATAGTTAGCCTGTCGGATGTTGTGTACAAGCGGTTTATTGTGTACTTCTCATCTGAATGACTTCCCTGGACTGTTTCTCTGGCATGTGAGCTAGCACATGATGCTAGAAAATGACACTTACTAAGGTGACCAGATAGCAAGTGTGTTGGGATAGAGGTGGGGTGGGCGGAATAGGCGCGTATATAAGACAAAGTTTCAAGTATCGAGACGGTCCCTATAAAATCACGGCATCTGCTCATCCTGCACGTATCTGTCATGAGGTTGTAGAAAAAAATTATGGTATTATGTTGTACTGAGAAATATTATATAAGTAAGGCCCTTTAGCTATATCCTCAACTGGTGTAAATCTGTGTGACTCAGTTTACTCATTTACACCAATGTGTGCATGGTGGTGTTTTTTAATACTGCCTAAGGCTCTGGCTTTGTATCCTATGCTTTGGCATTTTCTTTCTTTTTTTTGTGCCCTTACCCTAGTAACCTAATCATTCCTTTAACCTAGTTGTCTAATAGAACTTCCCTGGTTTGTTTTTTTCCTCAAAAAAAAGAGAGGAGAGAAAAAACAAAGGTAAATAGGAACTTCAGTCTCCAGGACTCCAAAACTCATCTGGCTTGCAATACCTGGCAAAAGGGGGAAATACTTGCCTACACAGCACTGCAATGCCCTGTCCCACCCTGCGTTCCAATCCAAGGCCCATTGCAGGGAACGGAAAGAACAATATTGTTTGAGCCACACAGAGCTCTTCTTCAGGGCTGGGAAAGGAACTGTATACTAAACTTGGTAAACAGAGGCCCATTGGTGCCAACGGGCAACGTGTTCACTGTTCTTTAGAAGCAACTCTTCTCTCAGACCTGACAAACTCACTACACCTGATATTTATCCATGGTATTTATCCATGAAAGGTTGCATGTGAGGGCTCTACTGACAGCTTATCTCTTGTCAACACACATGATGGTCTTGAAGTGAATGTGATGTCATAAGCCAATCGTATGTGTCTGTGACAGCCCATTCAAGTGAGGGAGTTGTCACCCCTCCCCAAGTAGCCAATTTCCCACTATCACAAAAACACAGAAAAGTCAATGGAAAACCATCAAAGATGTACTATCAATTAAAACCACTTGGAGGTAAAAAGGAGCATTATACTAGACAGGGGATCACCCTGTCTGTGAATAAGGACAAAAAACAGATTCAGTGTATCACAGGGTAGAGAAAGACGCTCTGCATCCATTCACTGAGGAGACATCGTGTTGAGTGGTATGTTTAATCAGCTTTCCGACAGACTGAACTCGAGGGGTGGGGTGGGAGGAAAACCTACTTTATTACATAGGAAATAAGTGTAGGCCCTAGTTTTACATTTTATGATTTTTGTTTTGTAACCATCTGTTTGTATTAGTCACTCTTGTTTCTAGTGGAACTTCTATTATTTCTTAAATAAACCTTATGTTTTGTCATGAGTATGTGTATGTGCTGTGTGTTCTACAGGGGCAGTGATTTAAGGTTAAACTGGAGTACATGGCTCCTTTGGGAGCAGAGGATCTGGGATTTCTGAGTAGCAGCCAGTGTTGGGCTGGAGATCACAGGGGACTGATTCAAGGGGATTGAGGTGCACTTCTTGTTAACCTGCAAGGCAAAGACAGGACTGACATAGCTCGGACGACCGTGCTTGCGTGGGTGAGTGGCTGGCAGTGTTAGGGAGCTGACACCCAGCTACCAAAGGCAAGACTCCCTCTCGCTAGAGACAAGGGGCAACAAGGTGGCTTGCAGTCTTGGTTCTCCTGAGAACCATCACAGTTCCTCTTCTAATTTTGACTGACATTGGCAATCCAATGGTTAATGCACTTGCTCTTGCACTCCTTCTGCCCAGCATTGGGCTCCAAAGCTGCCAACAGAAAACCAAGAGGATTTTGCTTTTGGGGCCCTGTGAATTTAAGGCTGGAAAGGCACCCACTTCTACATTGGCTTCTACAGCTGCAGAATTGTGGCATTCTTAGAGTGCTGGTCAGTATTAATAAGCTTGGCAGTGGTTGCCATTAAACCATCAACACTTGCCAACCTCTTCCACGTAGTGGCAGCTGGAGATACCAAGTAGTGGTAACTGCTGGCAAGCGTTTGACTTCTTAATGGCAAGCGTTGTACTTGAGATGTTACAGTGCAGTGCAAACTGGGAAAGAACGATCATTGTAAATAGGCAATATTGGCTAGATGCTCGGCTTGGCTGTCAGGAGTTGGGCTTTTACTTTTCAACACTGTCACTGACTTGCTCTGTGGCCTTGATCAAGTCATGTAGCCTCTTTCTCTGTTCCCCATATTGGATATTAATATTCCACAGGGATATTAATATTTACCGACTAGTGCTTTAATGTATTCACATGAGAAGTATATTAGGCATCAAAACTATAATGCAAATTCTTTTAATGTATAAATAAATCACATGATACAGTGTGTGTCCTTTGGATTTATTAATGTCTTTTTTTGAAATTGCAGCTTTAGCACTTGCTTTTTGGCTGTTTGACATGAGCCTGGCAGTTCTGTGCTGCTACCTTTTGGCATCCCATTCCTGTATTTATTTTGGATATTCTGTTAACAGGAAGATTCTATATCCCTTATATGGAAAGTCAGGTTTTAAAAAAATTACTTCTGTAAATTCTTAGTGGCTCCCACAGATACAGAGAAAACAATCTATTTTCTGTAAGGGCCTGATCCAAAGCCCATTGAAGTCAATGGAAACGCTCCCATTGACTTGAATGGCTTTTGGATCAAGCCCTGAATGCATGATGTAGGAGAGGAAACGGTAACAATAAAAAGGAACAGTGCTTGGTTTGTGACATTCATTTTTGTGTTTTACAGATTTGTTTTTAACTTAATCCCCAAGTTTTACAAAAGTCATTGTTTGGACTTTATTAATTTTTCACCCAAATTTGGACCACTCATGTATTGAATTTTCTTAATACAATCAATATTTTCATATATTAGGTAGATGTATTTATATTAATAAATTAGTCTAAGTATTAATGCAAGGCTGCCTCTTAAAGTAAGGCAACATAGCGGAAGATACACGTGTGTGCATATGTATATGTTCTGTTAATGTGCACTCCATGAAAAAAAACACAGCATTAAATTGCTTTTACTTTCACTACTTTCATTTTTCCCTATTTGTTGCTTTTTTCTGTTTCCCTGTCCCCCAAAATAAGCCCCTAAAACTGAAGTTATTTTTCACTGATTTTTCTAATTTTTTTTTTATTTTTGTTATAAACACAAATTCACGGGAAACTTCTTAAACAAAATAGAAACTGAAAATGAAGAGTCTTCTACACAGTGTATCAGAACTTCAAACACTCCTCTATAGATTGTCAGCCTGTGGGTGTCCTTACCCAGTCATGGAAGGTAGTGATTACACTTGTGTCCTCTTTCTGCTAGCACATGGGGTACTTCTGTTTTGCTGGAAAAGTAACTGTCAGAGCCAAATTAAAAACGCACTTTGTGATTCCTGATCGAGTGATACAAACTGGTGGAATGACTTGATAGAACAAAGAGATGTAGACAACAAAGTCATGTTCTCCTCCAGCATTAGGGCTGGATTCTCCAATGGAATAAATCTCTGGAGCTCCCTTTAGTATTTACAGCATGAAAACAATAATAATAAAAAAAATTTGATCAGAAAGTAAATGGACAAACTCCCCACCTTGGAGATGAGCCGTGTCTAAAGAGACTTGGGTTTGGAATTCTCCTGACTCAAAGGTATTCAACCCTCTTGTTACCCCAGCACAAGGGACTATCTGTGCAGTGGGAGAGGTGTTAACCCCTTGTTTGCCACAACTGGGTAGTGCCCCTGCATCTTATGTGCTAGTTTTAAGGAGCAGACTGTTCTATTTACACTTATTTATAGAGAGAAATGTATGTGTGCTAGTGAGACAGAAAGCAAGTCTCTATGTGATTTGTTTGGAGAAACGGCCAAGTCTTAAACCTCTCAAAATAAAGGTTTCCAGTGAGATGACAGATGTCGCCATATAGGCACTTCTGAGGCCCTGCTCTGCTATTGCTTCACTACCAATTTATTACTGTGCAGTACTGCCAACACCATGCATAAAAAGTCATGTTCGTTGCCTCAAATCTTGAGATTTTAAATAATACATTTTGCTTTATGGTTTTTTGAGCCCTTAGGGTTGTTGTTGATCAAACTCTCTAACCCTCATAGCTTCAGAGAAAACTTACTCTTGGAATGAAAGCTGGGATGGTGATGTCATCCAGGGCTCCAGGAGGTGGTTCTTCCAGAAAATCTCTAAATATTGAGATACTTATGATTAAACCCTTGAGAGTTGGCAATTCTGGGAGAAATTCGTTGCTGTGCGAGAGCTTAACCGAGGAACAAGCTTTACAGTTGTCCTCTGTGTAGAGGTGAATTTTGCCCTGCAATAAGAGTAGAAAGGAATTGCAGCCTTCTGAGATTCCACTCCCCCCCGGCTCTCTTTTTAATAAAGATGTTAATCATGTATAACTCCATATAATCCATGGGGCTCTGTAACTGGACAGTGTAATACTAATTTGTAAAGTGCTAGATTTTCTACTGCCCCTTGGTTTAGTTCACTTTCTGATTTTGTTCAGTTCTTCACATGATTCCTGGACTTCTAAAAACCCTGCTGTTAATAAGACATGGCTGCTATTAAATCTGATGGTACATATTATAAAACTGAATGGTTAAACTTCTGCACTTGCTGACCTCTCCCTTGCTGTGGAACCCACATCTGGGGATCACTTTAACAGCAGAGGACAAAGAACAAAGTTCAGCAGAGAAATCTGGGTGAATGGGACCTCGATGAAGAGAAAAGAGCTTTAGGGAAATACAAGTCGCACAGTAGCTCACCATCCTCCAATGTGCCTCTGTCCTAAATGGATGTGTTCCTGGCTCCCACTGCCAGAGGTTTGGGAAGGTAAGGGATCAGTGTAGCTGTTTTTAAAACGCTTTTCTTCGTGATGACTACTGGTTGATGAACACTCCATGCACTCCCTTCAGCATGCCAGCTGACGTCAACCCCTCACTCTGCTGCGTCCATGCAGATACAGGGCTATGGTAGTGTTCTCTCTTACGGGGGAAAACTTCAGCTAGGTACCCTAATATTTACGATTCTTACTCAGGCAACACTCCCATTGACTGCATTTGGACTAGTGTGAGCTCAAGATCACTTACAGGCATAAGGATTTCAGTATTGGGTCTATAAAAGCTAAATAAGGCTAAGACTGTATTTAAAAATTTATGGCATAGTCTGAGGTCAGCAATCCTGTGGGGTCTTATTTTTTTTAAAAAAAAAGACATCTAAAATTGTCTTTAAAATCCTTTAAAATCCATATGAGCACCTGTTCCAGTATCTCACACGGTGACTGTCTCTCCCATCAATGCCTGATGTTCAGCTCATGCTGAATTATTACCTGAGCAGTGCCCGGGAGGTTGGATACTCACAGAGTAAGGTGCTACTTAGCATGAATAGGAGTATTGCAATCTAGCCCTTCGTGAATTGAAATTTGCTAAGGACCAGATTCTACTCCCTTGTACTTGTGCTGAGTAATAGCTACCTTGTTGAGCAGTCCCATTAATTATCTTAGTGGCAGAATCTGCCTCTGAATATTAATTTTATTTTATTTTTTTTTTATTTTATTTTTTTTTACAAAAACCAGTGAGAATTTACTTGAAGATAACTCTGAAACTTTCTGATTTCCAGTTCTTTCTCATGGCAACGCCCATTGCGTCAGTTCTATTTTTTTTGAAGTTGCTAAGGTGGTGGTCATATATATCAATTGTATTTTTATTTAGGTATTGTTTTGTCTATAAGATAAAAAGTGTGATTTTTTTTCCCCTTATCTTTAATCTGCCTATCTGGTTGGCTAAGAGAAACCAGGTGTCCAGTCCCACGCCAAGTAATTATAATAAAATGACATTCCATAAGCTGCCCAAAAGTCAGGATATCCTACAGGATGGACTCAGTTATTGAATCTGGCAGCAGTGAAAACTGTATCTAATACTTTTCTAGTCCCATGGAATAGTGCAGTGGATAAATGAACGTGGAACAGCGGGTAAACCTGTTTGCTGTGACCCCTTTGGGTCTGTACATGGAATTTAAACATTCAACTAGAGCACCAAGGGGATTATGACCTAATAGTTAATTTCCTTTTTTCTTTTAACTCTTAGGTGGCTAGTACTGTTCAGGTTTGGCAGCCAAAGAAATACTGTGCTTTTTGTTCCTAGGCCTGGTAGCTGCGGGGGTTCAGGATGAATGTCAGTATTGATCTTGTAGTGATGCCTGACCATTAAAATGCAATTTCCTTAACTCCTTAACGTTACTATTATTGCTTTTAATCCATGTTGCTCAGCAAAAGTTAGATTTTTGTTATTCTTTGCTAGCCTACAGGTTAGAAGTCCAATCCAGTGAGGTGCTGAGCACTCTTGTTGGGATCAGGGGGTTGGGAGCACTCAGCACCATGCAGGGGAGATCTCGACTGTTGCAGGCTCAGGCCTTGATTTATTACAGTGGTGCTGACAATGCTGCTCTAGTTAATTATCTCTAACCATCCTCATTACCGAGTTGAAATCCTGTCTGCTCAGATCTGCTGTTGGCTGATGCTTAGCACAGCAGGGCTCTGCGTGGGAGCACAGTTTGAGTCTGTGTTTTAACATAATTTGAAAAAAATCCATTTGGCAGTTTTGAATGATTGGGGTATGGAAAAAAATCTTAGAAAGTTGTACGATGCTACTTCTGTACTCAGGGTCTGAGATTGGTTTAACTTCTTTTGAATATATTCCTGTGACTAATAGTTTAAAACAAAAACATGATTTCAAAAGACTCTTTTCAGAAACCAGGATTTACAATAAGTGTTCTGTAGTTTTTGTTTCTCCTAATGGAGATTTCACAAAGATGGGTTTTAGACATGCAAGTTTACTGTGCATGTGCATCACCTGTATTGATCCAGTAGATCTTCAACAGCTCCCAAAGAGCCATTACAATTAAGGAGGTCGTTGATCCACAAACTAAATTTCCTTAAGCACATTGGTTATGCTGGTTCTAGCAGTGTTTCACATTTCTGCTTTCACGTGCCCCTTTCCCAAACTGCTATTGTATGGGTTGAAATGGAAGCTCCTGTGTCACTGGTATTATGACCCGCCTTCCTCTGACTTTTCTTAAATGAGTATGCACAGTTATCAACAAACTCTATTAACGAGCTTCAGTAAGCGAGGTGGCAGGAAAAGTACCCCCAGAATTTTCACCTTTGGTACAGGGTGCCTTAGTGTGGTGGGAGTGGCAAATTTCGGATCTTAAAAAAATCTGACAGTCCTGCAAGTTTGGGTCAAACACAAAAATCAGCTTGGACCCCTCAATTCTCCTTTTAAGAGACAATAAATCCTGAAACTAAACCAGCATTTCTAAATTATCCACAATGCAGTAGCCTCCAACACTACACATAATTTAGGGCCTTTTGCAGAACTCCGTACTTGTGCAAAACTTCCAGGGATTTCAATAGCTTCTCTTAAGTATTGTGTGAGAGGTTCTGAATAGGGCCCTGATTGTGTCAGGTGAAAAAGAGGTCAGTTGTTGGCAGATGTTGAACTAGTTTGTGCTCAAGGGCAAATTATTACAGAGTAGTGACCCTCACCTGCCATCAGTTGAAACTGCAGGCAAAATACTCATCTGTATACAACTGAAAAAGGGGGATTCACAATTTATTAAATGAGGAACTTCTTGAATTTGGAAGAAAGGGAACAGCAAAACTCAGCCCAGTGCAAAGCCCTGGTTAAGGCAAGCATGAGACTTTCCACTGTGCTGGAAAAGAAAGATGAACATAAGAAAGGGCCATCTCTCCAGTTTGTAATTCCTCAAGAACAGTCTTGCATCCATTGTGCAATTTTTCGTTTCAGTGGCCCATGGTGTCTCAAGTTGGACACCCACCACGCTGAGGCATCCAGTATCAAAGTATGTATGTCTGCCATGGATGATAGGCTTTACCTCCCTTTTAAAAGAAAGGAGGGGCAAATTTCGGATCTTAAAATCTACATGAGGTGTCCAAGTTGATTTTTCAGGACAGTCAGATTTTTATAATATATATATATATATATATATATAGTCTAATACTTCATTAAATATGATAATTCTATGGCCTGGGTTATAATTGAGTGCAGATTAGATGATTTAATGATCTCTTCTGGCCTCAAAATTGGTGAATACAGTAATAACCTTTACACTAGTCCTCAGTCTGTTAAAATATTTTAAAAATTCACATAGGAATGCATCCTCCAGAGACACTACATAATATATACCTTCCTTTTACGAGAGACATTTTTTAACATAAATAGGTGATGTCCATTTAAATTGCACTTAATATCACAAATCTCTTGAGTTTAATAATACATCTTGTCTCAATGGCAAGTCATCAATTTTACCAGAAGATATGGTGAAGTCCCTCTGACTACCTTGTTATCTGAACTGATCTTAAGTTACCTCTGTACGTTTTTGTAATTTCAGCATGTGAAAATGCTCGTGTAATCCTGTATTTTGGATTTATATTCTTTTATAGTCCCTAGCACTTAAATTAGTGAACTAAGCAGCTTTGCCCAGTGATAATGTAAGAAGGCAGGAGAATCCAGATTTAAGCTACATATTTTTATTGAAGGTTCAATGAAATAAGCTAAGACTTTTTTATTTTTGTTTCTATTCCACGCATGGAACTGCTAAATTTAGTGAGGAGCAGCATTTCATTCTCCAAAGAAACTAACTTTTTGTAATTAGTGAATTGAGTACTTTTAAAAGATACTCCATTACTAGCACAGAAGGATAAGGTTCTGTTCAAGACCTGTTGAAGTCAATTGACTTTGGATGAGGCCCTAAGAATCTCTCTCTCTTCAACAGTTAGAACAGGGGTCGACAAGCTTTCAGAAGTGGTGTGCCAAGTCTTCATTTATTCACTCCAATTTAAGGTTTCATGTGCTGGAAATACATTTTAACGTTTTTAGAAGGCCTCTTTTTATGTCTTTAATATATAACTAAATTATTGTTGTATGTAAAGAAAATAAGGTTTTTTAAAATGTTTAAGAAGCTTCATTTAAAATTAAATTTAAGATGAAGAGGCCCCCGACCAGTGGCCAGGACCCAGACAGTGGGAGTGCCACTGAAAATCAGCTTGTGTGCCACCTTTGGCACGTGTGCCATAGGTTGCCTAACCCTGAGTTAGAACATAGGCATGTATGCAGTGTAGTTGTAGCCATGTCAGTTCCAGGATATTAAAGAGACAAGGTGGGTGAGATAATATCTGTTATTGCACCAACTTCTGTTGGTCGGAGAGACAAGCTGTGTGTGGCTCAAAAGATTTTCTTCAGGTCCTGTCTCACCAACAGAAGTTGGTCCAATAAAAGTGATTACTTCGCCTGTTACTTCACCTGTCTTGTCTCTCCAGTAACATAGGCATGGCAGTTCTACTATTCAGGACAATGCTGTTAAGCCTGTAGCTTCAGGGCCCCACAAAGCTTGGTGTAATATTTACTGATTATGTTGTAGTGCAAGATGATGCTGAAGACAGGCAACCTCATGCTGACAGAAAGATGTGTGGGGATAATAACTTAGAGGATCAGAATGTTTCCCATTTTTATTGTGCCCATGACCAAAGCTCACTTTGGGTTTCCTCTGTCTGTTATTGGAAACTTCCATCAGCCTAAATCTCTTCACAAGCACATCCTGTAGTTCTGGACACATTGCTTATTATTTTCCCTCATCAGCCTACTCTGCCCATGCAATTTATGCAGCATATGAGTTTGTGGTATATAGACTGCATCTTGGCTTTGCAGATGAGGGTTCCGACTGAGTGATCCCGGGTTGGTTTGAGTTGACCATGCTGCTATTTAGCCAATTCTAAGGTCCCAACTCGGATATACCACCAGGCAAACTCCCTCTGAAGTCAAGGGAAATTTACTTATAGAGTTAGGGAGAATCTCAGGACTAAAATCTGATCTGGAAAGGACAACAACTGGGGCTTAAAGTGGAGTTAGGGCTTCATGGCCCATTCGTTTCTTAGCTTCTTTATTGAGACTACAAATAAGGGTACCAATTAGGGTGACCAGACAGCAAGTGTGAAAAATTGGGATGGGAGTGGTGGGTAATAGGCACCTATATAAGAAAAAGCCCCAAATATCGGGACATCCGGACACTCTAGTGCCAATGTTTGGTGATGGGTTTGTGATGTGACTGTTTTGTCCACTATTCCAGCTAAGACCATCAACTCATTTTCCTCAGGGTCCTGGACAGCAGCTTCAGACAACCTCTTTCCAAAGAGGGAGGCTTTAATATTCAGCTTGTAAAACTTTTTAGCCCTGATGACTGATAACTTGAGAGTCTCAACACAAAGTTATCTATATTTTTGTGTCTGAGCCCCCATAGGATTGTAACACTCAGTGTAGTTTACATTAATATGATAGGAACACTGAGCGCACAAAGCACAGCAGTGAACCAAAATATGGGTGTGTTTAAAATCTTTTCCCAGACACTAACAGGATAGGAATAAACAATGTGAGCCTTCACATCTGATGAGATCACATCTTGGTTGTAAAGATCAGAAGGCAGGTATAAGCCAGGGATGAATGGTACCAGGAGCAGCTCTTCTGTTTCAAGCCTGCACCAGAATGAGAACTATGCACTGAAAATGTCCACAGATATCACTTCAGGCTTACATTGGTGCAACTGAGAACACAGTTTGGCCCTCTCTTTGCAGATGTGCAAATTCTGTGCCTTAAATATATCCCAGGCTGCCTTAAATACCATACTGTCTCTTCCTTTCTCTTCTTTAGCCAGTAATAAGCATGTTATCTTGTTCTGCCATCCTTTATTTAGTGCTGCCAGGGAATTTAACTTTTCTTTTCTCTTCCTGTTTCAACTTGCTCACTTTAACAGTGAGGGGCAGAGGTGCAATATAGGTTTCTTGAGGATTAAATAGCCCCTCTCTAGGTGATAGAGGGTCAGCAAAGTAGTTCTGACACATGCTGCTGCTATCTTGATTTCCTAAATATTTTCCTGTTGATTCAGAGGAGAGACTTTTTTTGTAAGACTGGTGAGCTCAGGCCTGCCAGACTTTGTATTTCCATGGATAAAGATATTCAGTGTCTATTTTGTCATGTTGGGAGTGTTGGCCTGAGGCTTGTTATGGGGGAGACGCTACTTATATAAATAAAACTCTATGGAGCAGTCTTCAAATAGGTATTCTTTATTGCACTCACATTATTTGTTGGCATGTAGTCAACCTGCAGATGCACATCAATTTGACATCACAAGCATTCAGTAGACTTTTTGTCACTCATGCAGGTGGCTCTGAGATCCATTTAGCCCTTCATTTTCCTCTTCTGATACTTCTGACAATTTTGGAATAGATTATTTGATTTCACAGTGTTCTTCAGACCTCTAATTAGATCCATTATCATTCTGTAGGAACATAAAAGAAAGTCATAAATCTTCAAAATGTTTTTGTTGTAATTTTGTTGCAGTATATGGGGAGTCTGATCAGACAACTTTTTAAAGAGGAAGAATTTGGAAACTCATCAAGCATACTGACTTGTTAAACTACTTCTTCATTAACTAATTAACTCAAGCAATATTCTGCAACAAGTCTGTTTGTTTCAAAATGCCGTGTTCAAGCTCTAAAATGTGCCAGGAAATGTGCATAAACTATACCACTGGCTACTATTCTGTCCACGATCCTGAGTTTGTTCCTTATCTTTATACTGACATTTTTTTAAAAAATGAAAAGCAATACACATCACTCATTACTAGGTAATTTGAATTTCTTTAGGAGCAGACTTGCAGCTGCATTTCAATCAGAATTGACATACTTAAGATTTATCTGACTACCATAGTATTGCAGTATTAGATGACCTGAAGTTAACACAGATTTCATGTGCCATTCATCATCTCTTCAGTGGTACCTAAAGTCTACCCCAGATGGGTGCACAAGAAGCTTCTACTTTCTCTCCTGCACAGAGGCTTTTCATTACTCCAGGATGCTCTCTCATGCTACTCTTCAAAGCGTGTGGCAGGATCTGTTCTGGCTCAAGCAGCCCTGCCCCTCTGATGGTACTGTGCCTGTGTTGGGCACAGTATCTGTGAGCACTCCTACTGAGGTAGTGGACTTCTGCTTGACCCCCAGTATAGAACTGTGGCTTAAAGCTACAACTTGTCCTTCTAATGGCATTTGAGTTACAAGAGTGTCCGAGCCGTGCTAGTTTGGTTTAAGTGGGGCTTGATTTAGATGGGATTTGGTGGGGCAATTTGGTTCTTGCTGCCAAAATAAAACCATTGACTTTCTTAACTGAAGGGAGAGGACTGAAGGGGAGAGGCGCTCCCCTTATTTAATATTTACTGCTTGAACCCCAGTCACAGTTTCTGGACACTGATTAATGCAAAATGTACATCAATAACTACTAGCTGTTAATGTCACTCCTCCTCCCCTTGCCACTTATGGCAGTACTGAAACGTGTGATAAAACATTTGTCACTAAAACTTGCGTTGAAAAGGATTTAATGAGTTATTTTGGGATGTGTGCCCATACTAATTTCCATTGGAGAAAGCACAGGAAGCCAGTGTTCTGTAATGCGGCACTCCATTGAGTCACAATGGGATCCTCATTGTACTGTGCCGCAGACTGCAGAACCTCTGTGCCTTGCTCTGGCAGTCTCAACATATTGGAGCAGGCTATTTATTTGGCCATGGCCCAGTGCTATCCATCTGTAAACATAATTTTTTGTCTATACATAGATATGCCAATAATCTAACACTGAATTGTCTTGATTGTAACTGTACTGAGGAAGAATTTTTATTTTCCTTGTTTAATAAATGACCCTTGTGTCTTAAGCTGTATTAAATTCTCTTTCAAATGTTTAATCCAACTCACAGAATTTTGTAAGAGAATTTCACAGATAATTCTTTCTGTGGGCCTGATTCTTATCCCATTTGCTTCAGTATAAACTGGAGAGAATTCTGCTGAAGCTTATGAAGTTCCAACAGTTTAAGTGACTTAGAATTGGGCCCCATAGGTTTTTATATCAATTTCTATAGAACCCTGTGTGATACCTAGATATCTCTATTGGGTTAATTTCCGTTTCATTCTATAGGACTTTCCTGTAGAAAAGTGGGAATCTTTAGTTACTGTTTCACTGGCACCCAATGGAGTTGAGCATCCAACTCCCATTTAATTTCTTCCTTTGAAAATCCCAGCTGGAAAGGGCAGGGTTTCAGCATCACTGGACATTCTTCTGTTTTTCCACAGAGCAGGAGTAGCTCCTTACATTGCCTTGTCAGTGTCCACCAGCCCTGATTTAGGGATGAGAGGGCTCATCATTCTTCATGCCGGATTTCTCCTGGGTTTTTCTGAGACAGTCCTCAATGGAGGGCCAGTTTTAGTGGCTACATGACATGGATGCCTACTAGGAACTAAAACACTTCACCAAATAATGACTTGCGGTCACCACCAACTTGGGCAGCATTCAAAAATCTAACCTACAGACACATGGCTCCCTTCCCGAGTCCCCTGAACCTCCTTGGCCTCTGCTTACTGCTACTGCTGCTGCCTTTCTCCCAGATTGTGAGAACTGATGATTGGGCCCTCGGAAGTATAATCAAGGCAACTTGGACAGTCTGAACTAGTACATACAGTTTGGTTAAAATATGAAAATACGGCTTGCCTCCTGCCACCCCTCCTTAATGAGAGTGTCTGTCTGGCAGCAGGAAGCTGTATGTTCATATTTTAACCAAACTGTAATAAGAGAGAAACTGTCTTTGTCTTTATCTTTTGACTGGATATATCTGGTGTTGCTGCTCCTGAAAATTAGCTGATGGTGGTGCAGACATATGTTGTACTTGAATTTCCAGGTACACATGCCGCCAGTTAATTAGTTTGGTTTTTCTAATAAGATGGCTCAATTTTTTAGAGAGGCTGGTGGGCCTTTGGTTCTCATCCCAAATACACATTTGGTAGTTTAGCCTAGCTCCTCTGAGAACTAGCATCCACCCAGGGCCGGCTCTAGCAATTTCGCCACCCCAAGCACGGTGGCACGCCACAGGGGGCGCTCTGCTGCTCGCCGGTCCTGCGGCTCCAGTGGACCTGCTGCAGGCATTTCTGCGGATGGTCAGCTGGTCCCGCAGCTCTGGTGGACCTGCCGCAGGCGTTTCTGCGGAGGGTCCGCAGGTCCGTGGCTCCGGTGGAGCTGCCGCAGGCGTGTCTGTGGGAGGTCCATCGGAGCCGCGGGAGCAGCGGACCGTCAACAGAAACGCCTGCGGCAGGTCCACTGGAGGCGCAGGACCAGCCGACCGTCCGCAGAAACACCTGTGGCAGGTCCACTGGAGCCGCCTGCTGCCCTCCCAGCAACCGGCAGAGCGCCCCCCGCAGCATGCCGCCCCAAGCATGCGCTTGGCGCGCTGTGACCTGGAGCCGGCCCTGCATCTACCTCATGAGAGAAACAGACATTATTAATTGCTGTTGGTAAACCCATCTTCTAGGGGAGGCCCTGACTAAGCTAGCACAAAGGCTGGAAGACCTTTATAGTTCTAGGAGGCTTTCTCTTCCTTTGTTTGCATCTCACAGCACCAAATGAGTGCAGGGAAAGGCACTGGCCAAGCTTAGAAACAGTTAGTAGCTGTGGTTGCAGAACTGCTCTAGCTAGAACCAGCACAGCAAAGCAATGCTTTGTGTTAAAAACAGCAATGTTTCTGCCATTGGGATGCATAGGGACTTTCACCATTTATAAAAATGGGGGAGAAATCAAAGTAAAATCCATCTGCCTTCATCCTAGTCTGTGTCATTTACCTTGGTCACTTCACAGCCTGGTATTTCCATCTTCTGGAGAAGAGGCATGTGTGACCTTTCCCCAGTGTTATCTGGACCGGTGATCCGCCAGGTCACTCCAATCCTCAACTCTGGGAGCCAGCGTTACCCTGCTCCACTGTGAGAACCCCCCATTCTTGGGTTGTTCCTGCACAGCCTCTAGCACAGGGGTCGGCAGCCTTTCAGAAGTGGTGTGCCCAGTCTTCATTTATTCACTCTAATTTAAGGTTTTGTGCGCCAGTGATACATTTTAACATTTTTAGAAGGTCTCTTTCTATAAGTCTATAAACTATTGTTGTATGTAAAGTAAACAAGTTTTTTAAAATGTTTAAGAAGCTTCATTTAAAATTAAATTAAAATGCAGATCTTATCAGTTTAGTGCAGTTGTTCTTACCTGGGGTGCATGCGCCCCCTGGGGCAGGGCTGGTGCAAGGATATTTTGTGCCCTAGGCGAAACTTTCACCTTGTGGCGTCCCCCCCACCCCTGCACATCGGTTCATTGAGGGGCAAATCCCAATGAGCCTTTATAGACCCCGGGGCCAGCCTTGCTCCCTAGACCAGGTTTCTCCCCCTTCCTGCCCCCTGAACTCCCCTGGAGGGTGCACAGTCCCCCTGCGAGCCCTCCCCACCCCACCCAGGTGGCCCCCGCCCCAAGTGCCCTCACTAGCTTTGCCAGGTTTGGGCTGCTGCAGCAGCTCAGCAGGGAGGAGCTGCCTTCTGGAGGTACCAGAGAGCCAGAGCATCCCACTTGCAGCAGCAGCGAGCCCCAGCCACGGAGGAGCCGGTGCGGTGCAGGGGGGCAGCAGCCTTGCAAAGGCAGCAGCACTGCTAGCGGGGAGCAGCTGCACTCCCTGCCCTGGCTCCAGCCCGGCACCCCCCCGGGGGCACCTGCAGGCTGCAGTGGATGTATGCGGGCACTAGCCCCCATGCGCCCCCCTGGCTGCCCCCTCTCCTAGGGTTACCATATTTCAACAATCAAAAAAGAGGAGAGAGCCCTGCCCTAGCCCCACCCTCATCCACTCCCTCCTACTTTCCGCCCCAATTACCCTCGTCAGAACCCCCAACCCCACCCTGCTCCTTGTCCCCTGACTGTCCCCTCCTGAGACCCTCTCCCACCCTAACTGCCCCCCTAGGATCCTACCTGTCCCTTGACTGCCACACCCTTATGCACAGCTCTGCCCCAGACAGACTCCTGTGGACTCCCAAGGCCCCATCCAACCACTCCCCGCCCCCTGACAGGACCCCCAGAACTCCCGACCCATCCAACCCTCCCTCTGCTCCCTGACTGCCCCCTGGGACTTCCCTTACCATGCCGGTCAAACGCTGGCTCCACGTGGAGGCAAAAGTCCACATGGAGTGCTGAGGCAGTGGGGTGGGGAAGCTGTGGGAGGGGCAGTGGCGTGGCAGCTCACACTTCTGGGAGCCGCAGAGCCCGAGCACAGTGAAGGGGGAGCCGGGAAGCATGCCTGCCTGGGCTGCAGGATGGTGCCCCCCCTGCAGAGGATGCATGCGGGCGGCGGTCCCTGTGCATCCCCTGGCTCTTCCATTGTTGCTCTCAGGCTCTGCGGCTCCTGGGAGAGTGAGCCGCTGCCCCTACCAGAGCAGGCTCAGGGCCCCGCGCCCTGTTGGCTCACGCTCCCGGGAGCTGCAGAACCCGAGCGAAGTGAAGGTGGTGCCGGGGGGGCTCACCTGCCGTCCGGTCTGGGGTCCCAGCCGCCGGCCCCGCTCAGCCACTGCTGGCCTGGGGTTCCATTCACTCAGCTGGCAGTGGGCTGAGTGGGGCTGGCAGCTGGGACCCTGGCTGGCAGCCACGTGCCAGGCAAAATCGGCTCGCGTGCCAAAGGTGGAACCCTAGGAACCTCCTGTCATGGCTGATTCCCCACTCTAGCACTTTGAGTGCAGAAGGTGGGGGCCTGCCAGGATTCTAAACATTAATACTGGCCACTCCAGGCTTATATTAAACTCCCAAGGTTACAGGTTCTCTCTGACCTTGAATGGGTAGATGCTGCCACCACCCAAATGCAAACCCCTTGGAACCCAGGAAGGCACACTTGGGAATTCCTTCCTGTGGGATACCTTCAGGCCCTTTCACCCCCCATCCAGGGAAGAGCTGAGAAAGAAAACAAAAGAAATTAGCTGTTTCCCCCAGCTAATTAAACATATGTGCACACCTCATCACATCTTGTTCTTAAAGGTAAATTTTATTAAAAACAAAAAGAAAGAAAATACATCTGGAACTTAGGCTTTTTCTAGATTTTAAAAAACCCACTTACAAAAACGTCAAGAATAACCTTCTTGAGGTCCAGCTTAAAGGTTTCAAGCAAAGCAAAAAGCATTTGGGGTGAGCACAGAGGAATCCACAAGCTAATAAGAAATAAACAGAAATAAACCTAATAGCATCTTTCTAAATATTTTCCTGATTTATGAGTAGGTTTTAGCTATGATCTGATGATTTCCATACCTGACCAAAACCTTTTTACAACATAGTCCCAGCCATGTCTCTGCATTGTCCCCTCTCTAGAGAACAACAACAGAACAGCCAAATGGAAGTTTTTCCCAATTTTAAAAAGTTCTAGCCTTTCCATTGGCTCTTTTGGTCAGGTGCCCACTCCTTCTCTTTTACCTGTAGACATTTTAACCCTTTACAGGTAAAGTAAGTGGAGAACAGCTACTAAGAGGGATTTTTATAGCTAACTGGCTGGCTGGGTGTCCGTAAACGGGAGCAACAATGCTCAGTGCATCAAGAGCCTTCTGAAGACACCCGACATGACAAACTTTGCATTGGATACCACACAATCATATTATAAGGATGAACATGGGGGTGCAGGGTGTTCCCCCAAGATACGGTATGTATTTGAGTGAGTCTGCACTCCAGTGGGGTCTCCAGACTAGCTGCAGTAGGACTTCAGCGAGGGTATCTGCATTTTACAGCTTGGCAGCTGCTGCTTTAAATCTCAGTCTGCTGTCTTTAAATAATTATCTGACACCACCCCATAATTTCCCACTACTGTGAACATTTAAATACTTAAAAATATCTATTTTTTTATTTTTAACATTATCTGTTGAAATTATAAAAACATAAAAAATGGATTCAGCCAGGCCTAATTATACTAATCCGTGGGGTTGTGGAGGAAAGACCCTGGAATGAGAAACCTCTGGTGTAATAATAAAGCAGATCAGGTCAGGGGTACGTTCTGGTTAGGTGTAAGGGATAAGGCCCACAGCATGGTGTCCGGCTTAGGTGATCAGGAGTGAAGTTGACTATGAAGGCCAATATAGCAACTAGAAACTTTCCTTACAATAAATTCTCTCTCAAAGACAGTTTCTGGGGCCCAGTTCTCTTACCGCAGGATATGGGTAATTCTCACTGATGTCATCCAGGTCTGGGCAAATCAGCCCCCCAGCCCCCCCCTAAACTACTGTGGTTGGAAGACACAGTGGATTCTGGAAACTGTGGAGAAGGGGAGAGACAGAGGGAGGTTAGTAGAAAATATGATGATTAATAGAAACTGAGCAGGAATGGAGTCCAACAATACTGTCAGAAACCTAGCTGGAAACTCGCTTGGCTTTGGGAGAGACCAGACTCTCAGTTTTCAGTGATTAAGTGCAGGTATCGATCTGTGTTTCATTTATGACTTCACCATGAGGAGGTTTTGATCCATGCCATGATTTAATTGAGGATCAGTGTCTAGGTGGTTTGGGAGTCCTGTGGCCCGAAAGAATACTGCTGACAAATATAACGGTCAGATGTTCAGCCCTAGCCACTGACCTTGCACACTCATTTTTGCATATAAAGCTGCCTGCAGTCTCAGATGTGAATGTACGCTCATTTTTAGTCATACAAATAGCTATTGTGCGGGACATGTTGGGATGCACTGCTACTGATGCTGTGTATGTGTACATCAGTTACATGCACAAAACGGGATTCCCTAAATCTCAGGTTTGCTGAAAATCTGTCCCTAAATGTCTGGGGAACTTTTAATTTTGGAAGCATTGTGTAATTTAGATAATTTACATTTAAAAAAAAATTCAATGGTTTGCAGTATACAGAGTAATGAGTATTCATTTGACTGGACCCAGGGTTCTGTTTTCAAAGGTGGGCACCTTCTTAGAATGGCTAGGTTCTACAGAGGCTGATCTTGGGCAATAGCAAATGGGTATTTACACCTTGATTTTAAAAAGTTGTAACAGAGCTTGAGAAGGTTGTTTGAGTAGTGATTGCATGATGGGACACCTAGATAAGTAACTTCCAAATATGTTTGGTTAGTGCCCCCATTTTGTAATGCACTGTTGCTTGGAGGAAGCTTACACTCTGCTGTAATTGCCTGGTCTAACTTGTCTTTATCCATTCTCTCTCTGCCTTTGCCACCTCCCTTTCTTTCTAGAGACCCGATCCTCCTCTGACTCATTAGTTTAGTTTAGCTGCATTGACTGAAGTAAAGTTACTCCTGATTTACACCACAGTACTTAAAGTTTTTGGGTTTTTTTAATTCATTTTGTTTTTTTTATTCTCCTCACTACCTCTCCTCCCATTCTCTCAATTCTTTATCTCATCTTTTCTCCCCTACTTTCCTCCTCTGCCCCTCCTCCTCCACCTTCCGCCATGCCCTCTGAAGGTGTCCTGTAGGATCAGGACCACAGCATGCATGCATGCTCTCTCTGGCATTCTGCTCCTCCTTTCAAGAATCAAGGAGCATAAGATAATAGTGCTGATTGCCAAATTAAATTAGAAAGAACAATGTCTACAATCTTGGTTAATAGAGTGCATCTGTTAGACTGTTTACTTTTCATTAAATCTTTGGAGTGAAAATAATTTGACCACGTGGAGCTCCTTCAGTTCCCTTGCACCTGTGCAGTGAATGTATCAATGTTAGATGGCATTGCATCAAGAGAGAGCTGCTTTTACAGGGAATGTCACTCATGCTGATGATCAGAGAAAAACAAAATGGGTTCTTGTTTAACCGAGTGGCTCCTTAACAGAGAACTCAATCAAAAACGACTTAAGGCAATTTAATATATACTAAGACTTGTCAAATAATATCACTCATTTCTCAGCTTTAGGTAACAGTTGAAAATTGACTGAGTAATAAAGCTCAAATGGGCAGACTGGACAGCATCTTTCAGTATGCTCAAGTGTCAGTAAAGTCATTGATGGTCTCTTCTCTTCTCTCTCTCTTTCTCCCCCCCCCCATCCCCCATCCCCCAAGCTACCAGATTTACATAAGACGTGGAGACAGTGGAAAAATTTATGAACAGCAGCCATTCAGGAGTTGTCTGATATGCAGAGGGGGTGAAGTTGGTTGAAAGAGCACAGAATTGGTCTATAGAGAGTTGTGGCTGCAATACAGGATGGGGAGCCAGAAACTCCTGTGTTCTAATCCCATTTCTGATAGTGACTCTGTCAAATGATATACGTGGATGAACTTTCTGCTTCAGTTCCCACTGCCCCACCCCAAATATTAACCTACCTCACAGGGGTGGTTTGAGGATTAATTAAGGAGCTAGATTTTCCCTGACACTTCAGCAACCCCACTAAAATCAATAGAGTTGCAAAGGTGAAACTGAAGAGGAGAGGGGCTAATATGAGTGGGTTAGAAGTTTGTTTTTTATTGGTAAGCATCAGCAGACATTGATTTCCCCTTATGCACAAACCAATGAAAACATATTTCCATCAATAATCATGGAAATGTACAGATAGGCAAAGTTTTTTAAAAAAATGCTGCTTGAAAATTTATTTGATTTAAGAATATTTACTTTGTATATTTTCATATGCGATGTTGACAATTTGTGTTTTAACAATTATAAATCTTTAACTTTTTGAATCTCAGCACCCTCTGTCATTAAATAACAGTGTGAACTCCCCGTTAATTTCCTGCGACTCTGAACATTTAAATACATAAAACTGAAAAAAATGCTTAAATCCCATCATTTTACATACCTGGTCATTTAAATTGATAAAAACAAAAAATTCTTAAAAAATAAACGTTGATATAACCAATTGAAATGATTAAAAAAAATCGAATCCTGCCAAGCCTGCATAAGAGGTGTCATAGAAGTGAAGAGAAGCTGATTGTCCAATAGGAAGCTAGGAACCTAGACACTTAAAACTTCTTCTTTTCTCTGAACGACATCTTTGAGGATAAAGGTGTAAATACAAATTGCCTAGGACAGGAAATATCATCAGGTATACCATAAGCATCTAAGACACGTATGACCGAAAGAGTTCCTAGAGGCACATACATCAAGTAGGCTACAAAGGAACAAGAAGTAGTGGTCTCAAGTTGCAGTGGGGGAAGTCTAGATTGGATATTAGGAAAACGATTTCACTAGGAGGGTGGTGAAGCACTGGAAAGGGTAACCTAGGGAGGTGGAATCTCCATCCTTAGAGGTTTTTAAGGCCTGGCTTGACAAAGCCCCAACTGGGATGATTTAGTTGGGGTTGGTCCTGCTTTGAGCATGGGATTGGACTAGATGACCTCCTGAGGTCTCTTCCAACCCTAATCTTCTATGGTTTAATAGATTTGTATCATATCCTCCCCCTTAGTCATCTCTCTTCCAAGCTGAAAAGTCCCAGTCTTATTAATCTCTACTCATATGGAAGCTGTTCCATATCCCTAATTATTTTTGTTGCCCTTTTCTGTACCTTTTCCAATTCCAATATGTCTTTTTTTAAGAAAGGGCAACCACATCTGCATGAAGTATTCAAAATGGGAGTGTACCATGGATTTATATAGAGGCGATGTGATATTTTCTGTCTTATTATCTAATCTTTTTGTAATGAATCCCAACATTCTGTTCACTTTTTTGACTGCCACTGCACATTGAGTGGATGTTTTCAGAGAACTATCCACAATGACTCCAAGATATTTCTTGAGTGGTAACAGCTCATTTAGACCCCATCATTTTATATGTATAGTTGGGATGTTTTCCAATGTGCATTACTTTGCATTTATCAACACTGAATTTCATCTGCCATTTTGTTGCCCAGTCACCCAGGTTTGTGAGAATCCACATTATTGTAAAAATATAATACTGCACATTAGGATGTGTTGGAGGTATTTTAAAAAGAAGGGGGGTTCAATACCAGGAAAGTTGTCCCCCTTATTTTTATTTTTTATTTTTATCCTAATCATTTACGAGCATTACAATATAAATTATTCATTTTAGATGTAATGGCCAGATCTGAGTCGACTTAAACTGGAACACTCCACTGAAGTCAGTGGAATAGTGCTGATGTATGCCAACTGAAATGGACCTATGGCACTGCTGAGGATGTGGCTCAGTAAGTAGGGTGAATGACCAGGTATTTGAGTCATCCAGACTGAATTTGGTAATAGGTATGTTGCATTTCAAAATCTATTACATCTGCACCAAACAGAAAAGGAAACATTACATCCCAAAACAGGTTTAGCTTTAGCTTTCTCTCTATTTGCAGATGATGTTTGATGGGCCGTTCTTGACTCTCAAAGCCTGTGGCCTGATAGAAAACTCTAGGCAGAGGATACTAGAAGTGGCTCAGCGTATCTTTTTGTGGGAAAGTGAAAAATCAGCTGTGTTTGTAGAGCTAAGATATTTTTATTAATAAATGTTGAGAAAAGACGTGTGTGTAAGTGTAAAAAGTAAAATCCTGTTCTGTTTTTGGCATGTAACATCATTTGGTAGCTTTCCGATCTGAAAATAAACAAGAAAAGCAATTCATCAATTTCCATGAGCTACCTGTGGTCCACTGCTGAAAGGAGTGGGTTCAGGCCAGTGATCGTAGTTTCAGCTATAGCAATGGATCTGTATAACCTTGACAGTAATACAGTTATAAGTTGGGAAACTTTTGCCAAGTGTCATAGGTAATAGCCATCCCCAAAGCATTTCCTTTCTGAACATCAGCACCAGTGTGATCACTTGTGTAATGGTAGAGGCAAACTGCTGTATGTGGTGATAAACTTTTCAATTGTCTCTGACTTCAAAGAGAAATCTTATCTTGTGAAAACACTCTTCATCTAGCAAGTGGTGAAAGGAGAGAATAAGATAAAGACCATTTTCTGTAAGTTATGTATCTGTACTGAGCAGTAGATGAGATTAGTGTGGATCAAAGAAAGTTATGGGTGTGGGAAATTTCTTATATAGCCACTCATTTTTTGTATAGTATGCTGTATATTATACCACTTCTAGGACTACAGTCAGACCTGTTGTCTCTGTCATCTCCTTGCAGTAACATCAGGGCTTCATTTTATACAACACTGATTTTTTCTTAAATGCTCTGAAATGCAGCCTCTCCTGTATTTTAAAAGGTATTTTTATTATTTGATTTTCACCCAAGAAATCTATTAGGAGATTGCAGGGAAAACACAACCCATTTTAATGCCTTTCCCACTGAGCAATGCACCAGTTAGAGGAGACTGCCTTCCCTCTATCCTGTCCAGAGCGTTTGACATAGAACCTCCTCGTCACGAAGGGTCTCAAAGTGGTTTATAAACGGAAGATGTTAAACACCATTCACAAATCCCCACAGGATTTCCCAGTCTTTACTTGTTGTGGAATGTTCCACTGCAGCAAAAGAGGTTCCTCCCAAGTGAAACAAAAATTAATCTTTTAATATATTCAAGTGTCTTGATTAGTAGAGAGACTGATGCATAATGTGTTTACATCGCTGTAGTTAGTAGCCCCCCTCAAAGTCATAAGCAACCCCTCATCATGATGAAGCTGTCAGAATAACTCCCCTTTCCTCCTCAGCTCTCCCCACATCCAAGTGTAGTGGAATACCATGCTCTTAAGTGCCCAAACAACATAATATTTTCCTCATGCAGTTTGTTACTGAAAATTAGAGGCCTGCAAGGGAGAGGAGTATGCAGTTTTCTCTACCTGACACTTCTAGAGTACATTAGTTGGGGGTGGGGAGAATGCAGTATTCTGGCACACTTTCAGATGGCCATGTGATCACCAAATTTCTTGGTCCAGAGCCTGGTCTGTGCTACAGCCACTTTGCAATGCTGATGCAAAGCTGCACCGAAGATGGTGTGGCTGACCCCGAGAATCTTTATAGTGTAGGGGCTGTTCCACTGATGACGAGTTAGTGTAATGACTCCTACACTGTCTCCCTTCTTGCAGCAATTGCAGGAGATATAGCTGAGATAAGAGGCATGGCAAGGGCATGTTTATACCCACTTGTACCCAGCTGCTGTATTAGCATTTTGGGGCCATTGGCTTATGCCGAGGGACCAGTCTAGCATGCTGGGCCAGAATAGGGGGAGGACAAAGGAGGCTAAAAGCCACCTCTGCATTCTGTGACGAGATAACTGGCTCTGTGGATGAGGGGAAAGCAGTGGCTGTGTTACTCCTTGACTTTAGCAAAGCTTTTGATATGGTCTCCCACAGTATACTTGCCAGCAAGTTAAAGAAGTATGGGCTGGAGGAATAGACTATAGGTGGATAGAAAGCTGGCTAGATCGTCGGGCTCAACAGGTAGTGATCAATAGCTCCATGTCTAGCTGGCAGCCAGTATCAAGCGGAGTGCCCCAAGGGTTGGTCCTGGGGCCGGTTTTGTTCAATATCTTCATTAATGATCTGGAGGATGGTGTGGACTGCACCCTGAGCAAATTTGCAGATGACACTAAACTGGGAGGAGTGGTAGATACGCTGGAGGGTAGGGATAGGATACAGAGGGACTTAAACAAATTAGAGAATTGGGCCAAAATAAATCTGATGAGGTTCAACAAGGACAAGGGCAGAGTCCTGCACTTAGTCCGTGCACTGCTACGGACTAGGGACCAAATGGCTAGGCAGCAGTTCTGCAGAAAAGGACCTAGGGGTTACAGTGGATGAGAAGCTGCATACGAATCAATAGTGTGCCCTTGTTGCCAAGAAGGCTAACAGCATTTTGGGTTGTATAAGTAGGGGCATTGCTAGCAGATCGAGGGATGTGATCATTCCCCTCTATTTGGCACTGGTGAGGCCTCATCTGGAGTACTGTGATTAGGGTCTGGAGCACATGACTTATGAGGAGAGGCTGATGGAACTGGGATTGTTTAGTCTGCAGAGGAGAAGAATGAGGGGGGATTTGATAGCTGCTTTCAACTACCTGAAAGGGGGGTCCAAAGAAGATGTATATAGACAGTTGACAGAACAAGGAGTAATGGTCTCAAGTTGCAGTAGGGGAAGTTTAGGTTGGATATTAGGAAAAACTTTTTCACTAGGAGGGTGGTGAAGCACTGAGGGTTACCTAAGAAGGTGGTGGAATCTCCTTCCTTTGAGGTTTTTAAGGTCAGGCTTGACAAAGCCCTGGCTGGGATGATTTAGTTGGGGATTGGTCCTGCTTTGAGCAGGGGCTTGGACTAGATCTCCTGAGGTCCCTTCCAGCCCTGATATTCTATGATTCTCTCTCCTGAATTGTGCTGTGTGCTTACCTGCTGCAGCTGGGCTATTATTTTCTACCCAGTTCAGATTACCTGCTGGAACAGACTTTTTTCCTTCATATCAGAAGGACATGGCAGGACGGATTACTTCAGATAGATCACTCTCTCTCTCTCTCTTTCTTTTTTTTTTTTTTTAATAGGATTCTTCTGAAAAAAAACGCCATTGTTTGGATTCCATTGACCCACTTTGTTGTTTGGGGACTCCAAAAGCTGTTAGAAAGGAGCAATGTTTGGAATTCAGTGGGCGTCTTTCCATAGATCTGTCTGCATGCTGGAGAGTCTTTAATACCTTCAGACATTAAATTAAGATAATCTTTTTTTGCTGCTTTCTTTTTCAGAGTACACTGTTATACCTCCATACAAGTGCACGTTTCTATACAAAGGAATAGAATCAATAACCAGAAAAAGAAACTTGGGTTTTTTTGTTTTTTTTTTCTTAAAAAAGACTTCCTGAGGAAGCCTTTGTGTAGTCTCTACGTATTGAGAGCTCTCTAGATCTACTCAGTTTTACACTGGTATTAAGTGACCTGACTGCAGAGGAATTACTCTTTTTTTACTCTTGGGTGAGAGAGAACTGGACTCCTAGTGTAACTCACAGCTTTCTTCTTCATTGTAACCAATTATCCATGGTATCTTCATAAATTGACTCTCGATACAGTTGGTACATTATATAAACTTCTCCTTTTATCTGGGATGCTTTTATTATGAAAAACTTTAGATCCTACGCACTTCAGAATGGAATACTTTGCAATACCATGCTTTCTTCCTTCGCAGACTATATGACTATGAATGGCCATTGCTCAGTTTGGTAAAGCAAGAGTCTTTCCGATAACTTTTCATAATGGCTTTGTCTGGGATAGTTTCATTATTAGAATCAAAGTCGTTGCATGAAGGATCGGCTTATGGGTCGCCCAGTGATGCTTTTGTGGTAAATTATTTCCCCACCTCTTTCATATTGGGAACATTTTTACAATATAATGCAACATTTCACGATAGCACAAGGGTTTTAAATATAGGATGTAGTCAGCTTGTCTATCCTTTCTTGATCTGAGGTGGTATTATTTGTCTGGTTTTATTCTGTCTCCAAGGTCTTTTGAAGTATGAGGGCTGTTTTAATAGGACATAATGCTCAGTTTACCTACTTCAGAGAAAATTGTGGAAAATGTTAAACTCTGACTATTGTTTCTTTATGAAAGGAGTACAGTAAAGCCAGGAAAAGATCAGTCATGTGACAAAGGCATAGCCAAGCCCTAATTTTGACCTTTACATAAGCTTTTCTAAGAAGGTTGCAGTGGAGGACAACACAGACTGATTCAAACACCTATTAATGTTAATCAGAGCTATGACTGCTAGGCAAAAGTTGTTGAACTGGAGATGAGATTGTAAGTGCATATTAGCATTATAAGAAAACCTCAAGAATTGTAGCTACTAAAAAACAAATGTTAAGATAGTCTGACTTTCTAACTTATTTTTTTAAGATTAAAGGGACACTATCAATCTGAAATCTAGTCAATTTCTAAAGATATTTTGGGAGTAGTTTCAGGTAGGACACTTTCCCCTGATTTCCCCTGCCAATTCTGGGGGCTTCATAATTGCATTTCTGTGTGATTCATCTCAGGCTTTTTTGACAATAAAAATTCTCCTCTTACTGAATAAGCCACATATGCAAAATTTGAACATGAGCAATATATATGACCCAATAAAAGTCATTTAGAGAAGTGGAAGGGGGAACAAACATAAGCTTAAAATGCAAAGCTTGTTACAACCTTGACCATGGAGAGAGATGCACTGTCCTGTTATGAGAAGATTCCGTTCACTTTAGTGTTTTCAAAGCAACCCTATCGTCATTTTGGGAACTGAGTATCAACTTAACCTACCCTCCTCAGGACTTGTGGGTTTATAAATCTAAAACCTTCCTAATCAACTTGATACTGATATCATCCTTGTGGGTTTCCTCCTCACCTGACATCAATTAATTCAATCTCTGCTCATGATTCATGTCAGAATAATACATTTATCATGTAATCATCAACCCTATCGTTTCATCTACTAAATCCACATTTCAATAATTAGCATATTTATGGAGTTGAAAAGCTCTTCAATGGATTTTAGAGGCATATCATCATCTTCAAGTACAAATACATGTTCAGTATAACCTTTTCTCCGATTCCAATAGTGATGACTCAAAGGGTAGTGTAAGTTTAAATGAACTGATGAATAAACCGAAAACAATTCATAAGAGAGCTACATCAATACTAAGGGACTTGGTTATTCCCAGTATAGTGAGACTGCCTCCTGTACAAGCCTTGTTTTAGATGATCACTTTAAAATCTGTCCAGAGGTTCCAGAAGCATTTTGTTTGACCTCAGTTGGGCAGCTGCTTTCTAAATGATTTTTATAAGGGAGGTTTTACTTTGTAATATTTATTTATGCCAAACAGAATTTTGTCTTCCCCAAATATGTTAGGCGGGGCAACCAGTTTAATACAGATATTAGTAATATTTTGACTTCTCTTGTTCCAGGGCTTAATCCCTGTCCTATAGGGATCTACTACATCATGAAGAAGCCATGGGAAACTGCCTCTCAACAAACAGGGCCTTTGCACTCTCATGTGGCGCTGATTCCTCTGTCTTACAGGAAACCATTAGCTTAGGCTAGATCTGTTGAAAATTTTGACTGTAGTCATTCCTTTGCATTTTACAAGGTAAATGCTTGAGCTCTGGTAATTTCTGCAGTAAAATGTATTTGCTCCACGTGGCTAATGCAAGAATATGCTTTAACAATGGCAATCTGCAGCACAACACAACCTCATTTTCACACGACAGTGTTTATAAATTTTGTCATCCAGATTTCAGAGATGTTTGGTTTTTTTGATTAATAAACAGTTTGAGTTACTGTATGACTCAAGCCCCCATGCTACTAACAGCAAAAATTCAGTGTCCCACAGCGTATACTGGATGTGCAGGGTATATACAAGTTATCCAGCTTGATAAAGTTGCTGTAGTACACATTGCTTTTTGAGAGTGTTGTTAATGTAGTGCACTGGAGGTGATCCAAAGGACACGTATTGTGCATAGATTAATAGAAAGGAGCAACTAATAGGTAAACCATACTTTACTGACATGTCTGTCATTTTATTCAGACTATCTAGGCTTTGAGGGATATTTGATTTTTCTTTTTAAAAGACAAATCTTGCTCAGTGTTATTTGCTATTGAACTTTCCTAAAGTTAAAAGGAGAGATTATAAATCACTAGAAAATACTTTTTAAAAGCCACTCAAGTTTCATAGCTACTTCAAATAGCCATTGTCAGTAGCTGGCAAGATACTCAATCCTACCAGAAAGATAAATATCAAGGGAAATGTAACTCGGCTTCCATATATTTAAGTCAACAAGATAAAATAGGTTACACAGCACATACCTGTTCTGAGTTTATGTGTAAATCTAGATGACAGAAGCTTCATGCTTCAGGTTAAAGTAGTTTTATGAACTTTCTTATTGCATATTTGTACACACAGATTAAAGCGGGAGGTTCTGTGTTTATAGCTAATATACAGATAATGGCAAACGACAGGATGTAGGAAAATGTACAGGTTGAAAGAGTGACTAAGTTTGCATGGGAGTTCATGAAAGTGAAATGCCATCTATTCACAATAAACAAAAGGTACAATCACTTGCAGAATTCCATGTGAGAGGTCCCATGAGATTTAAAAGATATCTAATAAATTAGCTTTCTGCATATTTTCAAATCTTGTCTTAGGAGGAACTCTTTTAAACTTACTTATCCTTATGAATATTGTGTTTTTTAACACTCTGTTGACTCCCCAGAATAGCTTCCGCTTTTCTTAACTTCCTGAGACCCTTCAGATCTCTCCAAGTGATTATAATGATTTAGTACTCTGGAGTACCAGATACTTTATGTAACTTTGATATGTGGTGCCAGGGCTCTATTAGTTTCTGTACAAAAGTATATTCTGTCCTGGATGGCTACTTTCTCAGTCCCTGCCTTTTAGAGCAGTGGTTCTCAACCAGGGGTATGCATACACCTGGGAGTATGTAGAGGTCTTTCGGGAGTACATCAGCTCATCTAGAGATTTACCTAGTTTTACAGCAGGCTACATAAAAATCGCTAGCAAAGTCAGGACAAACTAAAATTTCATACAGACTATGACTTGTTTATACTGTTCTATATAGTATACACTGAAAAGTACAATATTTCTATTCCAACTGATTTATTTTATAATTATGGTAAAAATCAGAAAGTAAGCAATTTTTCAGTAATAGTGTGCGGTGACACTTTTTTTATTTTTATGTCTGATTTTGTAAGCAAGTAGTTTTGTGAGGTGAAACTTGGGGTAGATAAGACAAATTAGGCTTCTGCAAGGGGTACAGTAGTCTGGAAAGGTTGAGAATCATTGTTTTAGGGCATCTCATTTGCAGCTATTGTATAATGCTCTGGTTTCTGATTCATTGATTAAGAAAAACCATGAAAAGGAGACATTTTGGTGGTGGTAAAAAAAATCACACAATAGATCTTTCTTAATACATTCAGATTTGTCTTTGGCAATCTCCTGGATTATATGGGATGTGCAGCTTGTCCCATTACCTATAAACAATCCATATTTCTGGTATAGGGCACCTAACTATGTCCATTTTAAAAAAGTTCTCATAGACCTTGTCTTTCTCTAGCTGGCTTTTAGTTGTCTGTCTGGATGACAGAAGTTACTAGATCTTTATCTTTGAGCAGCAATGCTCTAAAGCAGGTGTTCTCAAACTGGGGGTTGGGACCCCTCAGGGGGTCACGAGGTTATTACATGGGGGGATCATGAGCTGTCACCTCCACCCCAAACCCTGCTTTGCCTCCAGCATTTATAATGGTGTTAAATATATTAAAAAGTTTTTTTTTTAAAAAAAATGTATAAGGGGGGTTACACTCAGAGGCTTACTATGTGAAAGGGGTCACCAGTACAAAAGTTTGAGAACCACTGCTCTAATGTTTCTGTTTACCTCATTGCATTTCAACACATAGCTACTTGTAAATGGCAAAACGCAGACAGGGCTTGATCCAGCTCTGAGATGGATAGATATAGATTCAGTCCTACCATGAAATTAAATTTAGAACTATACTGTGCTCCTCTGAAGCAGATTTTCTAGATTCTCACAAACCTGCTGCCCCTGGGTATAATTTTTGGTGGTACCCAAATGGGTCCAAGTCCTGTCTCCCCACACCTGCCTTGTGGGGGTATGTATGGCGGGAGGGGGATGAGGACTCTGGCTGGGGGTGCAGGCTTTGGGGTGGGGCTGGGGATGAGGTGTTTGGGTTGTGGGAGGGGCTCAGGCTAGAGCAGAGGATTGAGGTGCCGGGGTGAGGGCTGTAGGGTGGGGCCGGAGATGAGGGTTCATGGTGCAGGAGGGGGCTAAAGTTGGGGGGAGGGCTCTGGGTGGGGGTCTGGGCTCTGGGATGGGGTAGGGCAGAGGATGAGGGGTTTGGGGTGTAGGCATGCTGTCCCAGGGCTGGGGCCAGAAAGGAGGACTCCACAGTCCCCCCAGCCCTGTCCCTGAGGGGAGCTCTGAGGGAGAGCCCCCCCCCCCCCAGCACCACACTCACCCGGCACTGTTACTACGTGTATTCCTAGAGGCTAGACTCCTCCCAGGTCCCCTATGGTGGGTGCTGGGGTGGAGGGAACTGCCATCACAGGTGGCCTCCTCCCCCGCTGCAGCTTGCTTCCCCTCACCATAGCCTCATGGGGGATGGGGCTAGCCCTTGCCCAGTGTGGGGCAGGAGTGGTGACTGCGGGCGGGGGGGGGGGGGGTCAGACGGTTGGACACTCTCACCCAAGTCCCAGCAGCTGCTTGGGGGAGGTCTAGACTCCATCTCCCAGAAGCCCTCGGTGTCTCCTCCCGGTGGGTGCCAGGGGAGGGGCGGGCTGCCAACCATGTGTGCACTTCTTTCCCTCCTCAGGCGCAGCAGTTGCTTCAGCCTGCTGCCAGTGCTGCTCTTGTGTTGTAGGCAGGGACACTCCGGGGTCAGGGGGCGGCAGGTGGGAGCCGGGGGACGCTATGGGGGAGGTGCCTGGGGGCAGCAGGCAGGGCCAGGGGAGAGACCTGGCTCCGAACATTGGTGGAGTTGGGCACCCGGGCCTTGAATATTCCTGGAGTGTGGGTACCGCGGGCCCATACAACTTGCCACCCTCGTCTCATTCATATTTCAAAATCCCACTGCTGCTACTGGACACCTAGTATGTTGACTGCAACTTTACCAGACAAAGAATCCACAGTGTCCCAACAATTCAGAACTTATGAACATGATATAATAGGCTAACAGAACTCATGTTTGTGTTTGTAAAACTAAAAGGCACAAATATAGAGCATTTTATAACTAGGAGAGGAAGGTCCAGTGGTTAAGGCACTGCCTTAGATCTGGATGACCTGGGCTCAATTCCCTGCTCTGCCAGAGGCTTCTGATGTGACTGTGGGCAAGTCACTTAGCCTTTCTGTGCCTCGATTTCCCCCATCTTTAATGTGGGGTTGGTATCACTGCCCTACATCACAGGGGTGTTGTGAGGATATTTCTTTAAAAATCGTGAGGCACTCTGGTAACTGTGATAATCGGGCCATAGAAATGCCTAAGATACTTAGACAGACTATATGATGAACTCAGAGAGCATGTATTGGCTCTTACATTTTGGCTGGACCACAGAGGAGTCTTATCTTCTGCAGTGTGCACTTGAATGCTTAGAGAGGATATTGGTACTAACATTTGGAAACCTTTTTAAAGAATCTTTGTCATATCCTAAAAAAAAAAAAAACGACCTAAGCCTGTGTGAGGCAGTTGTGAAATAATGGTATGGTGCATGCTGGCGCACCAGAGGGGAACTGAAGCCACCAAAGTGCCGTAACAGAGGCATGAAATAAAAAGACAAGTACCTTTTTTAACACTGGTTATTTATACTTTGTTATTCAGACCGGTCCATTTGGCAGTCCATTCCTCAAGTCCCATTGACTTCAGTGGGACTTAAATGTTTGCTCATATTTAAGCACATACTCAAGTGCTTTTGCTAAGTAGAGGTAGACCGTAAGTTTTGATCTGAATTGCTGCAAAGTCCAAAAGAGTTCAGCTACAGATGTTTGTTTGTGACCCATCTCTAGTTTCATTGGCATCCTGGAAACTATTGAATAAGTATTGACAAATATTTATTTTTCTCTGTTTCTGTAGGATTTGTGTGTAATCTACAATCTGGACTCTAACATACCAAAGGGCATTTGTTCACCCCAAAAGGCTTCATAGTCAAGGATCATGGTAGACATTTTAATAGTATCTTTGAGGTAAGTTGTACAATAACATTTTTTTTAATGATTTAATATGCTCTTGTCACAGTGCAATAAGTATTGATTGACTGTATATCTGTAGACTTTAAAAGCAAGTGTTGTTTTAACTATTTGGACCATTAATAGTTTAATCCAAAGTCCAGTCTAAATGATCGAATGGTTAAGTGCATAGATCACTTAGAACAATCAGGCAAGGGCAATCTTTGAGGGGAGGGGAGAGGAGAATTGGAAAGTTCCCAATGTCTTGTTCCAGGAGGGCTTCTTTTTACCTTGTGTCAGTGTCCTAGCAGGATTTCTTGTAATTTGCAGATCTTTTTTACCATTTTTGGTGAGATCTAATGACTCCTATTTATAGTAAATGCCTTTTAAATAATTTTTATTCTTAAACTTTGAATTGTATGCATTAAAGTTGAAAGTTGTATGTTCTTGGAAAGATTGACTCACATGTTCATGACTGCTAGGGCATTGTGTGTTTTCTTTCATTTGTATGAAAATGGACTGGAAGTGACCCCTCAGGTCCAACCCTCTCTCTTCTGAATTTCAAATGCTAGGGTTTGGACCCAAATCCCCAGATCCAGACCTGCTTCTATCTTGAGCTTTCAGCTCGGATTTCACACTCCAATGGATCTTCTATACATTGCAGCCTATAACAGTGCTACCTTTTCTGTGGAGACTTCTCCCAGCCTCCCCTCACACAGACAGACCAAGAAGCCACCATGCTCAGGGAAGTCACTCACCATGGCTGCCAGAGGCACAGGGTATGATACAGAGTGGCCCCACAGCTTATACCATGAGGAGACAACCATCCCCCATACTATAATCAATAATAGGGGAGAAACTCACTGAGGGGCATCCCCACTTGGGCTTTCTGTGGGGGAGGGGGCCTTTTGGGATAGCTCAATGGTTTAAGCATTAGCCTGCTAAACCCAGGGTTGAGAGTTCAGTCCTTGAGGGAGCCATTTAGGGATCTGGGGCAAAAATCTGTCTGGGGATTGGGCCTGCTTTGAGCAGGGGTTGGACTAGATGACCTCCTGAGGTCCCTTCCAACCCTGATATTCTATGAATTCTATGACAGTTCTCCCCAGATAAGAGCATTAGTGTCTTTAACAGGAAACCTCCCTCCAGACATTGATTTAAACAAAAGATGGCATTGCCACTATGGGGGAGTATGACTGTGTTCTCCACCCAGTGTGAGATGGATGTTTTGGTTTGACAGTTTGATATATCCCTACATACTCCACTTCAAATGTTGTGCCTAATTTTGATGTGTGCTTGGTATTTTTTTGGCTTATTTACAACATCTGTAACAAATCTTCAGAGCAGGATAAACCTATTTTTTGTAGTTTAGGGAACGTAGCACTAGTCAAGCATGATACATAAAATTACCAACTCCAGAGAAGCGGCCAAAGTCAACTAAGTCAAAGTGAAATAACACAAAATTAAAAAAAAAATCACAACCCCTCAATCAACCCAGAGGGTTTCCTCAGGAAGGCTTAAGTATTCCTGCCAGATTTCCTATGTGCTTGAAACAGTAGGTTGATAACAAATATTTTTGGCAGACCCAAGCATACACACAGAGACAAACTATAAACTACCCTCATTGTCCCTGCGCGCATGTGCACACACATGCTGAATTGTAATCCCCTTTTTAGAGACTGGTCAGGAAAAGCTTGGCACAGAATAATCACACACGTGCTAAGGAGTTCAGTTTTGAAGTGGGAACTTTTAATCTGGTAAGTAATTTGCTTTGAAGATTATAGTCCTTACTCACTTTACAACTGCCACCCTCATGCAGGATTTTATTAAAATGTATTCATAGAAATGTGCTGCCCATCGACAGAGCCTGGCCTTTTGCTGTTCATGAAAGTTTGTTTCCCTATGCAAATACTGAACTTCCTATTGCACTCTCTGAGGGAACAGGGAGAGTAGAAGCTAGACAGAGGGTGAAGACCTCTGAAAAAGTAAAACGGGTATTCTACTGGAGCAAATCAGAAGTTCCGAAACTATTAACGGGGATCATATAATATGAGGCTGCCCGGAGGTGTCTGTGATTTGTGTTCTAGCTAGGAGTTTGTCATATTTCTATTAAAACTTCATTGAAATGGGGCACTATGAAGGAGATCACGTGCCCATGGGAAAAAGCATACATGGCTCCTGGATTACAGGACACACTTGGGAAAACAGCATGTTCCGTGGTTAGGGCACTAGACTGGGAGTAGGAAGATCTGAGTTCTGTTTCCAGTTTTGCCTTTTATCTACTATATGACTTTGGGAAAATTATTTCCCTTCTTTATGCCTCTGTTTTCTCCCTCCATTTGTCCGGAAGTGCCCCGTCTTCAGGATGGGGACTGTCTCTTACTGTGTATGCAGAGGCTCTGAGTGCTAATAACAATAAAAGATGCAACATGGTTTTTAAAAGGGCTTTAAAATGTTCTTTTTTAAAAACAAAGAAAACAAGACTGGCACTGCCTAATGATTTAGCTTTAGTTTTTATCCTTTTTCATGGTTATTGCTTTGTGCAAGAGGACTAGAACATGATAATGAGGTGGTGATAAGCACTATATAATATTATCCAATGGCCAGTTCCCCTACCCCCAGTATGTTAGTGAAGGCAAATAAATATCTTTCTAATGTAGAGAACTTTTTTTCTTGAGTTTTCTGTGTTTGTGGTAACGAAATGGCAAGTGCAAAAAAAGTATCTCTGTTTGATAGACCCCTGTGACAGTGTGTATCAGGCCTTCTCTGCCCCTGTTGGAGCCACTGCCCTGACACACCCTCTCGAAGGAGACGTATGACCCGGGAAAGAGGGGTAGTGAGTTTAGACCTCCAAACACTGCCTAGAGAAGTGACTCAAGCTTGATACTGGGGGAACCAGCAAGATCTGCCCCTCTGTCAGTTAGAAGAGCCAGGAGGAGGCAGAAGGCAATCAGGATCTACCAGACAAGATAAGATGGCTTGCTTGCTTCTCCTAAGGAGGAGTGCTGGGTAGGGTTACCACCTTTTGAAATGCAAAAAACCTAGCATGCTCCCCACAAGGCAAGCCCATCACAACCTCAACCAAAAGTAACTCCACACACCCACATCAACAGTCACTTTATAGTATCTAGAGAGAGAGCACCTATAGATAAGATTTATAACATCATTTTCTTACCTTGGTCGTGTTTCTCCAAGCTCGCTTTGTTTGTTTCCATCTTCACTGAGATTCCTTTTCCCCCCTAAACTTCATTGATTGTATATTTTTAAGTGTATACTTGAATGTGAACTTTCTGGAACTTTATACATAAAGAAAATCCATTTAGTCTATTTCTTGAATTTATATTTGCTGTTTGAATTTGCCATTTGCAGCAATTTCTTATTTTTAACAGCAACATCGTAGCATTGTTAGCTGGACACAGAAACTTCTAACATTAGATATCCCAGTGTATTGTGATGATGAAAAACCCTGGCAGATTAAAAACCCTGGCAGATTAAATTCTGTTTCTGGCAATACATAAAAACAAACAAACAAAAAAAGGCCAGGCTGGTCAAATACCAGCCAGGTGGTAACCCTAGTGCTGGGTGAAGATGGGTCAGGAGAGGATTTCCTGGGACCTAAGTCAGAATGCTCAGGCCTGGGTCAGGACTTGACAACTCAACAGCAGTTTTGGTTTGAAGCTTGTGACACGTTGTTCATTTCTATTGTGGAGTTTAAATGCCTAGATGGCTTTTTTAGTAGAATTTCAGTTAACTGTTTCAAGACTACCAAGGGATCTCTGTACGAGACACCTTGCTCCTGATGAGATTTGTCAGCCCCCCTCTGAAAGTGTCTGAAACAATGTAGAATATTTTAAAGGGTTGTGGAGAAGGGAGCTGTGAGTGGGAAGTGCAGTTGAATTCTGTCTGATCCATTAGGACTTGTCTTCATGATGGGGTAATATGCCTTATGTGGTGACGATTTCTAAAGCGCTCTAAGATGTTGCACATTAATTGATCTGTGTGTATCCTGCTGGTGTGCACTAAAGGTTACCTAGGGCATGGTGCACTTTAGAAATATCACCTCTGTAAAGCAAATTACCTGACCATGTAGATAAGCCCTTAGTTTGCAGCTGGATTCTTTGTGGTGTACTATGTTTCATCATCTCCATCATTTTTGTCTTTGCTTTTGAAATTCATCAGACTACTCGGTGTTCATAGGACCAAGTTAATTTTTACTGTAAATTCAGTGGCCTCAGTCCAAGTGAGTGTAGAGAGAGGTAAAGGTGGCCATAAATTGCCTGTCTGCCTTCCCAGATCCTAGGGCTTCCTAGGGGACACACCACTCTGGTGCAAATTAGAGCAGCCAAAGGACTGTTCTAATTTAGGCTAACTTGTAATGGCCACTTAAGAGGCATTGTGATGGTGAGGCTAGACACAGCAGAGTTTCTCTGAGCTTCATTGTCATTGGGGTCTCCTTAAGGCTGGATAAGAGTGTGATTGTAAGCACCCCTGTATTCACACTACTGTAATAATCCTTGTGTAAAATATGCCTTGTGCGGTATGATATGAAAACTGACTCACCGATCATTAAAATTCTTGCGTGATGTACATATGCAGTGGGCATTGAGAGTTATGAATATATGGTGGAATTACAACCAAAGTGCAGATAAACCAAATGTGTCAGGGGGAGTTGCTAAACTGATCTGCCCTAAACAAAGGAATGTGTTTTTCCTACGGGGAATTACTTTTTATGTACTTTTAAGGACAATGAGGATGTATTACATATCACATAAACATACCCAACGAGCTAACAGGGGGTGGAGGCAATCCTCATGCTAACAAGTGGGTGAGGAGACAGCATGGTGTCTACACCCAGCAGGAGAGAGAAGCTTGGTCTGGATTTTACTTTTTGGAAGAATCCATTTAAAAGGTTTACTGGTTTATAAAGACAGTTGGCTGAACCTCAGATGTTAAGCAATTGAATCAACTGATCGTATACAGTATTACTGTATTAATGAAGTGTATAGAGTGAGGTCTTTGCTGAAAGCTAATGACACACTAATTAATATTATTGTGAAATGTATGTATTAAAAGTATAGGAGGAAATATGGATACTTAATGATATTATGTTTTAAAGTCTGTGGAGAAACAGGTTCCCTCTCAGACAGGAGGGCAGGCAGCTGTCTCCTGAGATTAAGCCAGGTGTGACCAAAACCAATGGAAGCTGCATTTACGCAGAAATCAGTCAAGGGATGGGAAGGCCACAGGAAGGGGAAACATAGCATGAAGTCATCCTGGCTCTTGGAATAGTCATTGGACTTTGGAAGATAAACAGACAGAAGGTATCAGAGGGGTAGCCGTGTTAGTTTGGATCTGTAAAAGCAGCAATGAATCCTGTGGCCCCTTATAGACTAACAGACGTTTTGGAGCATGAGCTTTCGTGGGTGAAAGACCCGTGGTGCCCAATACATGGTTCAGTGTTTATGAGCCCCATTCCCACTGCCTCTCTCCATCCATGACATGTCAACAAAGAGAAAGATTTGCAGATAGCATCTGAGCAACCTCTGCTCCCCACTCCAAGTGGAGCTACAGGCCCCAAAGTCCAAGCTGTTTTTGAGCCTCTCTGGCCCTTCTTCCACCAACCAGGCAGACACTGATCCACCATCAATAAGGGGCTTACTTGTCACATCTATATGGGTCCAAATTTAGCTCAGTGAGGGGCCTCTTTCTTGGCCCTGCTGCCAGCTATATTGTGGTGCTCAAAAGGCTACACAAAAGGGATTGCTGGTCTGACGAACTGAGTATTCACCCATGAAAGCTCATGTTCCAAAACGTCTGTTAGTCTATAAGGTGCCACAGCATTCTTTGCTGCAAAGACAGAAGCCATCTTTTGCATCTATAACTAGACAAACACACAGAACAGAGCTCATGCAAGCTGAGAAAGATGGGTCCGTCAACCAAGGGGTGGTTAAACTGTCTGGAAACTGATTATAGGTGAGAAACTTGCATAGGTGAAGGTTGCACCTTGATAGATTAAGTTTGACACTTTTTAGATCTGAGTTTTCATTTTTATTTGCTTGTGACCCTTTCTAACTTAATCATAGAAGTGTGAGACTGGCAGGGTCCTTGATAGATCATCTAGTCCAGTCCCCTGCACTCAAGGCAGGACTAAGTAATAATTAGACTATTCCTGACAGGTGTTTGTCTAACCTGTTCTTCAAAACCTCCAGAAATGGAGATTCCACAACCATAGGCAATTTGTTCCAGTAATTACCCTGACAGTTAAGTTTTTTTCCCTAATATCCAACCTATACCTTCCTTGTTGCAATTTAAGCCCTTTGCTTTTTGTCCTATCCTCAGAGGTTAATGAGAACAATTTTTCACTTTCCTCCTTTTGTACCCGAATTCCGTTAAAATCCTGTCATCTTTTGTAAATAAACTTGTTTTAACATTAATCTAAATTACCATTGCTGTGTTTGAATTAAAGTGAATCTTAACTCCGGTTAATGTGGCAAGCTGGTTGGTTTTGTGTCTTTAGAGGAACAAATGGACCTTATTTCTCTGAGCTGTCCAGGAGTGAGCTGGGCATTACAGAGCGCACTGTTTTGGGAAAATTTGGGACTCGGAGTGTGCTGGCTGTAACTAAAGCGGGTGGAAGCGAGCGTGTGATGGTGTGTTGCTTCAAGCTCCTGGGGTCAGAGTCTGCTAGACCAGGGCTGCAGCTATACACAGACACTGAGGGTATGACCCTCCTGCTTGTAGGCTGGTTGAGAGCTACAGCAACAAAGTATTGTGAGGCACCCAGGGTTACAGGGTAGGTAGTGACACAACCTCTCAGTGGTCTGGATTGCACCCCTGAACCGAACCCCATCACAGAAAAATATTAGGTGCAACTGGTGTGCCTCTGACCAGCAATCCCTTTTGTGCAGCCTTTTGAGCACCACAAAATAGCTGGCAGCAGGGCCAAGAAAGAGGCCCCTCACTGAGCTAAATTTGGACCCATATAGATGTGACAAGTAAGCCCCTTATTGATGGTGGATCAGTGTCTGCCTGGTTGGTGGAAGAAGGGCCAGAGAGGCTCAAAAGCAGCTTGGACTTTGGGGCCTGTAGCTCCACTTGGAGTGGGGAGCAGAGGTTGCTCAGATGCTATCTGCAAATCTTTCTCTTTGTTGACATGTCATGGATGGAGAGAGGCAGGGGGAATGGGGCTCAAACACTGAACCATGTATTGGACACCTGGATGTGGTGAGAGTCTCTGGAGAAAGTGACAGGTGAGTTGTCTTGCTGCCCCCCAGGTCTTGTGCTATAAAGTCTAGTCAGTCTCCACAGCTGACTGGAGAGGAACCTGTTCCCTTGCAGTCATGGAGGTTCTGTGCGTCTCCAGTGCTTCCTCAACACTGTTTTACACAACTGTACTGAGGAGGGAGGAGTCACGTCCCAGGAAGGAACTAAGAAGTGGGGTTTGGTTTTGTATGTTTACAGTCAAATTTTCCTTTGCACTTTTGAAAATCAGGGGAAATGTATCTGGGCACCCAAAAATGGAGATGCACAAAATTAATGGAATGCTTCTGAAAATGTTAGCTTTCATCTTCATTCAAGCATAAAGTGGGATACAGTTTGTAGTAATAAAACTGTGTGTGTGCGTAGTTGTGTGGCTTACCCAGTACTACTCTCTTTATTATCATGCTGGTAAGTTGCTTGGTATATTTTTTTCCTTTAAGAAGGACACATGAACACAAGCATGCTGCAGAAATACACATTATGTGGTCCAAGAAATGTTGTGTTATGTGCATGTTTCATGTGAGACTACTCATGTCAGTAAATTTTATTCAAGTGCCTAAGCTTTTGTAGGCTCAAGCTTTAAGACAGGTAGCTGGGGTACGTGGTGTGGTTCAGTGATTATCTGCAATACATACACAATCAATATTATTTATTTTTTGCAGACTTCTCAGTTTCATAGTGGTATTAGGATTTCAGCTGGTCATCCCACAGACATCAATTGAACACAGAAAGGTGAGCTACAGAAATTCGGGTTTTGTATCATTAGAAGTAATATGTGTGGTGTGTAAGTACAAGAAACATACAGTAACTTGGTGCAAATACCTCTGCTGTTAGGCATTATATGCAGGATCTTATTTAAAAAAGATGGGAGGCTGGCTGGCCCTGTGCCCTTGTGTTGGTTGGCATACTCTGTTACCAGATGCAGGTTGGATTCCCAGGCTGGGAGAGAGACTGACTAATGCCTTCCATACTGGGTGATTGTGGACTAGTGTTGGATGGGCTCTGTTATTCACTCTCTGCAAACTCAAAGAAGTGGCCTTCAAGGTGGGATCTTAAAGTGCAGAGAGGAGGGGAATGTCCCTGCTAAAATGACATCATAGGGAGGAAGTTTCCCCAACCAGCTAGCGTTCTTCCCTAGAGGCATTTTCTTCCTTGCCATGTCACTAAAGGTGATAATTTGACAGAGTTCACTTACTGGGCGTTTCACCATTGGGAGCAATTTGTGATGTAGTTTCTTACCAGTTTTCTGGGATGCGTCTGGTTTTACATGTTGTCCCTTACATGCAACAGATCGTAGGCTTGCCAACCCTCCAGATTTAAACTAGAGTACTGTATATGGTGGATTCTCTGTAACTTGAAGTCTTTAAATCATGATTTGAGGATTTCAGTACCTCAGCTAGAGGTTAGGGGTCAATTTCAGGAGTGGGTGGATGAGGTTCTGTGGCGTGCAATGTGCAGGATGTCAGACTAGATGCTCATGATGGTCCCTTCTGGCCTTAAAATCTATGAACTTCCCCAAACCCCTCTAACCCCACCTATCGGCTGCCAGACAACAAGACTGTTGTTAGCCTGAGCAGCTAAGAGAGACATCTTTTTAATTAAGTGTAAACTCTCAGCTATGTCACTGGGGCAGTTGTTCCTGCTTGTATGTTGAGATTCTGGTGTATGTTTGCTGAGGGAGTCACTTTGTCCCCCTGCTAGCAGCTTCTATGTGTATTTCTGTGTTGAGCTCCTTTTGTTTCTGTAGACAGAAATTGCAGAACAGCAGATATGTTCGGAGAGAGGTTTTCTGCAGTGGAGTAGTAGCTGTTTCTAAAATTCTAGTGAATGATACAACTTAACATTGTTTGGCATCTTTCTTATGTACTCTTACAAGGCTTTATGGAATTAAAAATTAGGGTACACATTAAATGGGTGGATCTGAGCCTGTTTAGACACTAGTCTAAAGAGACTGTTTAGACACTAGTCCTTATGCATGTGCCTTTGGCATATTCATAAATCTTTGGTGCTTTAGTCTGTGGTGCTGGAAATAGTATGATTGCCAGGGGTGAAAGTAACTTAAAAGTCTTATCAGTACGGGGACCCAGCTCTGGGCCCTCGGGCAGAAGGGGTGGGGCCTCAGGCGGAAGGGATGTGGTTGGAGGTCAGCCTCCCCCAGCCAGCCCTTCCATGTTGCTGGGGCTCCGGAGGAGATTTAAAGGGCCTGGGCCTCTGGCCACTGCTGCAGTAGCACCGTCTGGGAGCCCTGGGCCCTTTTAAATTGCCAGGCCACGGGACAGCTGCTGCTTTTGCCCCCATTCCCCTGGGCAGGGCAAAAGGGGCAGCATTGTTAAAGTGCTGCCGTGGTAGCCCTTTAATGTCAGTTGTGTACGGGCCTACACTGGCGGCCACATCTTACTGGTACGCTGTACCAGCCTGTACCAGCCCACTTTCACCTCTGATGATTGCTCAGTTTGCACCTTGCACAGTTGTTTTTGGCTCTGAAAGGTAAAGACAGGAAATATACTCTTGAGTCTTGGATGTGAATACTTGGGTGAATGTTCTGCTAAAATATTTGGAAATAGTCCAGTTATTTTCTTACTCTGAAGCTTTCTGGAAAATGAAGAAACTCCCCAAAGCAGCTGATGGGAATCCAATTTAACTGCACCTCAGTGCAGTTAACCCACTTACAGTGCAGCTGAGACCTTGTAGTTTATGACTTTATAGGCAGAGGTTTTGGGTGGTGTTTCTCTCTCTCTCTCTCTCTCTCTCTCATTATGGGAGGTTTTACTATTTTATTTTATTCTTTATTTCTCTTCCTTGACACCCTTTCCCTCCACCCGTCCCTCAAAGGTGTCAGTGGTAGGAATGTTTTTTTCCTTCAAAGCAGCTTGGAAAGGGTTCCTGCTGGTTTGGAAGCTTACATCATACTTTAGCTTGTTTGGAAGTAATATTGCTTTTGAACTAAAGTTCACCTGTAGTTTTCCCATGTACACTAACATTTGTTTTAATTAACTTGAGTCACTGCTTTGGATATGTTTCTAATAGGTTTCGGCTTATTGGCTGTGTTACTATTAGGAGAGAAATGAAAGTCTGGTCCTGCATGCCAACATGTAGTAAAAAATATTTTAGAAGAGAAAAACTCTTCAGCAAATCCTGCAGGAGCTGAGCTGAATAGTTTACTTTGCTCAGAAACACAAAAATAATCCATTTTTGGCACTCTAGCCTAAATTTAGCTAGAGAGGAAAATTAGCCAAATTACTTAAATAGTGCAGAAGTGCAAATGGAAACAGGCTGCAGGGACAACAGTGCTAGTAGGGAGAGTTTTTCTTTTTGTTTGCAGTTTCTTATTCTGAACTTTTGTTGCCTTAAACAGAAGTTTTGCTCTTGATCAGAAAACACATTAGTTGCAATTGAATTTCACTTAGAATTTTTGTGGTCACTAGAAACTGATGAGCACTGTTAAATTTATAGACCCCGTGAACTAAAAATGAACAACGTATTCACGTGACTTTAGGAGCTAACATGCTGTTTTTAGTAGAGCTATTTGTACTGCTCTGCTATTAACTCTGAATCTGAATAAAATAGAAAGTTATTTTATTTTTATTTAAGGTTTCAGAGCTGAGGATCCAAGGCCATTCACATCTCTCTAAGCTATTGTTCCAGGCTGTCTTTCGACTCAGGAACAGTTTTTACATTTGAAAATGTTCCTTAACTCAGAGACTTATCCGTAGGGTAAAGCACAAATGTTTGCATATTCATATATTCCATACATATAATATGCACTGTAGAAGAATTTACCACTGGAACAAATGTAGGAAGAATCCACACTAGCCTTTACAAATATAGTGAGTACCTCAAGTTAATTAACAAACTATTAGCTAGATGCTCAAAAGTCTAGTGAAGATGAATTATGGAGAGGTGGGAGAAGTTCTTTGTTTCTTTCTGAGTGAAAGCTTAGATTCTAGAGTATAGCTTGACAGCAGCAAGAGGTAGATTATCAGCAAATTTCCCATCCTTTAAGTTGTGGGATAGAACTGGTGGAAACAAGCCACACACTTTTTTTCACATAATGTTTGTGAAGAATGTTATCCCTCATCTTTTCATCAACACTTGTGACAATCAGGGATTATTGAACAGCTTTATCATGGAGCTCTGAAAATAGTTTTCATATACACAGAACTGTAACTACTTTAAACCTGGCACCTTCCAGGGCCTACAGCAAGTGCTGTGACTGGAAAGCTGGAAGATTCTCCTTTCCAATTGTATGAATCTCCCGTTTCTAGACTAAGTGAGTTGTGAGATATTGGACCTTTAAATATCTCACAGGTACAAGTAATGGTTGGCCTGGAGTCTCCAGGAATTAAAAAATTAATTTTTAATTCTTGAAGACTGTCATTTGATGAAGTTTCCAGGAATACATCCAACCAAGACTGGCATCCCTAGGTACAGGACCTAACTTTGTCTTTCCTAGCCTTGGGGCCCAGTGTAAATTTAGAGGAGGGAAGTTAATCAGACTGCCTACGTTGGGGGAATTGCTAGTTGCCCCTTTAGGGCTGCTTTAAGCCCCTTTTTTGCTGCTGGAATTATGCAAAAGGGACTTAGCCAGGGCCATGGATCTGTGCTTATGTGTTCATAAAAATAAAATACTTTGGGGGTCCACGTGAATAAACACTGTGCAGTGACAAGAGCATCATTTTGGCATAGCAGGATTGATCCTGCAAGGTACTGAGCTCCAACTCCTACTAGGGGTTGAGTGCTGATGGCTTCCGAGAAGGTGTTCAGCAGCGTAAATGGTCAGGGACATGTGATCATCACTGACAGGGAAAGAAAGAGTTTTGTTAAAATATTTTTGACCGATGGCCTGAATTTGGTAGTGACTTAACCTGAAGAAGCCTCTCAGTTCTAGAATCTGAGAGCCTGATGCTGATCTCCTTTACCTCAGTGTAAATCAGGAGGAGTCAAGTTGCATTAGTGTAAAATGGCTGCAAGTGAGATCAAAATTGGGCTGTGAGTTTCTTTGAAAGTATATGATTTCAGCTGAATTCCCAGTGGACAACATTCTCTGTCTTGAACACTGAGCTCACAGCCAACAATGGATGTGCTCTTGGTGTGAAAGATTAGGCACAATTAGGAGGAAGTCTCAAGCTCTAGTCACACAAAGACTGTGCTAAATTGATTCAGAGCAGTTTACTTTCTCAAGTGTTTAGAAAATATTTAAGTCCCTTCAGATGTGGATGAAATCAGTTGGTGGGGTAGTTAAGCTTCTTAGGCATTGTAGCTCTCTGCAGTGACTCATGGATACAAAAATCTTCTATTTCCCGGGTTTTTAGCCCTTTGATCTTCACAGGCACAGATGTTTCGGCTCGGTTTTTTTAATACAAAGAACGGAAACCCAAACCATTTAATCTGGTAGTATTTACACTTACCATGTACTGTAAAAGTCAAACAGTTTACTGCATCTCTGATTAAAGGCTTCCAAAAATGCATGAAAGGATTAAAATAGCAGAGCTCACTAACCGGGCAGACATGTAGACATCGTGTGGTGATGTTTTAGTTGGCCTGTGCACCATTCTTCAACCACTCATCAGAGATCTGAGCAACTGCTATCTAGAAGTGCTTGGACTAGTTTGTCAGGCACTCCTGAATAAAAGCCACAAATATTCAGTGTGTTTCTTGTAATTGTCATTAAATATTAATGCTGCTGTTCCAAGTGAACTTGTATAATGTAGACTCTGCAGACTTAACTTAAATTGCTGGCTATAAATTGTGGCCAATATATGCATGGCCTGCATTACATATAGCAGTTAATTCATTAGAAATCAGCTGGGCTAAAAGTGGGATCAGATCTTTCCATGGAGAAGAGTAGAATGGCGAGAGAACTATACTGTGGCGTTGGATCAGCGCACAACACTGACAGTAATGAAAAGTGAAGTGAAAAAATCATCTCACTGTTACTTTGCATCTTCTGCTACTTGTGTCCACTTGTTCTCTCTCATTTTATACTTAGACTGTAAGCTCTTCATGGTAAGTCTTTTTGTTAGGCATTTGTACAAGGGCCTAGTGCAATGGGGCCCTGATCCCCGAGTGGGTCCCCATTGTGCTACTGCAATATAAATAATTTATATTGCCACTTTGTGACCCAAAATTATTTATTTCTAAATATTTGGCTTGATTTGATTCTTGACCTGACCCAGGAAAAATATGTTCACCTCTACTAGTCCTCTAACCACTACCATACTTCCTCTCTTTCCTCATGACCTTGAGATCCCTAAATTGTTTAACTCCCAGCTAGCGTAGATGCTACATCTTGTGTGGTACAAAGAAAGAAAATATCCAGTGAGGCTCTTGAGCTACCAGGATCCCAGTTTAGAGAGAAGGGAAATGGTGCAATGTGTTCTTAGTAAGAAGTCTTGTTTCAGAAGCCTTAGAAACCGCTTACCCTCCTCCCTGGGTCTGACAGAGCTACCAGGTGATAGACTGGGTTGAAGAGTTACTTGTTCTCCCAAGGTTTTGAAGAGGAGTGGAGAGTGAGCTGATTTGAGGGAAATAAATGTTAGTCATCTTGGGCTAAATGGGTAGTAAGGATAACTCAGCTCACTGGCATGAGAAGCATGAATGAGCCAGTTGTGGCTCTCTGAAGAGTTGAGGCCAGTGGGTCATGCAGAAATCACAAAACAGAGGTCTAGGCCCTTTAGTGCAGGTAGTGAGAATTTACTAGATTACTACAAAGATAAAGCTAACATGTTTATTGCTGTGTGAGGTGTTTACCCAGGTGTTTATTCCCATACCTGTTAAGTTTTTTAATATGACCAAATATTATAAAATATTAGGAAATTTTCATTTATGAAACATTACTACATCTTCAGTTTTTTGCACAACCAGTTAGATGTGAAGTATTTCTGGCTTAAAATACTAGTGTTATTTCCTCTTTTGGGACATTCTCACATAGTTTCAATAACTGCTGTCTAAATCCCAAGATGTGGATCTTGTTTCTTCTTTGTCTAATGGAGGCAATGTTAGAAATTGCACTGGATTTTTAATAGCTTATGGACTGCTGGTTGCAGTGAAATTTTTGATTCAAAGCCAAAGTGATTATACATACTGGAAATATATGAAGGCATGAGAAACTGCTTTTCTGTTCTACAGGCAACCTATGTCAACCCACCGAGGGCATATTTCATAAAATATAAACAAAGGTTAATTATAACATGGCATAAGGGGTGAAAGTCCTCTGAGAGCTCTGATAAAGATCTCTAAGTATTATTAGTAAACAACAAAATAGTTTTAGGTTGTATCAATGGAATCTGCCTTAAAAGCCAGAAAAGTATTCAGATTTCCATAGAATAACTTAAAATCCCCAAATCCTCAAAAGTCGGGAGATGAACAATGAAGGGATACAGCTACCTAACTCAAGCCACATATTCTCCCCATATTATTAACCAATGTAACTTATACCATTCCACTCAGTCTCAACTTTGCTCCCTTATAATTTACATAAATATATGTAAAGCTAGAAAGATGTGAGTAAGTGATTGTAAAATCCTCTTATCTTATCAAGAGGTCCATTTCCAATTTGCTACAATTCTAACTTGTAATAGTATTGCTACTTTTTGAGAGGCAGGGGAAGAATACAAATATTAATTGATTATCTTAAGAATTAGAGCTAAATAAATAGTAGATTTAAGTAGACTTAAATAAATCCCCATATGCTCAACATATTTCATAGCTCCAAAGGTGACTCTTTTGACTTTTATTCACGTCCCCCTCCTGTGCCTCAGTTTCTCAATCTGTGAAATGGGGACAATGATCTTGACCTCCTTTATAAACTGATTTGAGATCCACTGATCTAGCTATTATTGCTGTTATTATTCATAAAAACCTCTCGCTACACAGTTAAAATATTAGTTCACACCCTTACTCCTCTCATCCTCTGGAGTGCCACAGACATCTATTTTATATCTGGGTGGAGGAATCTGCACTAGTGAGTCAGCAAGACCCACTTGACACCTGCTGATAGAGTGGGTTTTCAGGAGAACGCTGCCACACTTTTACAGTAAGATGTCTGTCCAATTCCCTGTTGTCGTATCATTCTTCATCACTTACTGTTTCCACCTCTGATTTACACCACCCGCTTAAACTTAACATTGTCTACCAGTAAAATTTTCAAAAGTATATGCAGTAGTAAATATAATAGATGGGGTTTTGATAATCTCCTACTAATTAGTTTCACCTTTTTGCATATTTGTACAAATTTTCTTTGAGGCAGTATTGGGACTGCATGAGCATTATTTATGTGTGTGCAGGGGTGATGGTGATGGAGTGTGTGGCAGTGGAAACTGGTTGGCTCCATAGGTGTTCGTTTCCAGGCTTTTTCTAAGTCTTTGGTAAAAGATTCCCCCCTCCCCCCCTAAAATATGTAATGTGTTTTAGGGACTGTTGTCTGGATTCTGTGGAATGCACTTTTAACCCTGACTTTTTAAAAAAAAAAAATTTAAAAAGAAAAGGAAGATTTGTAAATGGAAAAAGCCAAAAGTTTAAACTGGGTTGACGTTTAAGATGAACAAGATGAGAGCCCTTCTTGACAGAGTTTGTGGCCCACCAAAGCAGAGCTTCCCTCCTCTGGCTGTAAGCGTAAGAACAGCCATGCTGGGTCAGGCCAAAGGTCCATCTAGCCCAGTAGCCTGTCTTCCGATAGTGGTTAATGCCAGGTGCCCTAGACGAAATGAACAGAACAGGTAATCATCAAGTGATCCATGCCTTGTCGCCCATTCCCAGCTTCTGG
>NC_133777.1:57190226-57338233 GCF_003597395.2 Chelonoidis abingdonii
TCAGACCAGCAATCCCTTTTGTGCAGCCTTTTGAGCACCACAAAATAGCTGGCAGCAGGGCCAAGAAAGAGGCCCCTCACTGAGCTAAATTTGGACCCATATAGATGTGACAAGTAAGCCCCTTATTGATGGTGGATCAGTGTCTGCCTGGTTGGTGGAAGAAGGGCCAGAGAGGCTCAAAAGCAGCTTGGACTTTGGGGCCTGTAGCTCCACTTGGAGTGGGGAGCAGAGGTTGCTCAGATGCTATCTGCAAATCTTTCTCTTTGTTGACATGTCATGGATGGAGAGAGGCAGGGGGAATGGGGCTCAAACACTGAACCATGTATTGGACACCTGGATGTGGTGAGAGTCTCTGGAGAAAGTGACAGGTGAGTTGTCTTGCTGCCCCCCAGGTCTTGTGCTATAAAGTCTAGTCAGTCTCCACAGCTGACTGGAGAGGAACCTGTTCCCTTGCAGTCATGGAGGTTCTGTGCGTCTCCAGTGCTTCCTCAACACTGTTTTACACAACTGTACTGAGGAGGGAGGAGTCACGTCCCAGGAAGGAACTAAGAAGTGGGGTTTGGTTTTGTATGTTTACAGTCAAATTTTCCTTTGCACTTTTGAAAATCAGGGGAAATGTATCTGGGCACCCAAAAATGGAGATGCACAAAATTAATGGAATGCTTCTGAAAATGTTAGCTTTCATCTTCATTCAAGCATAAAGTGGGATACAGTTTGTAGTAATAAAACTGTGTGTGTGCGTAGTTGTGTGGCTTACCCAGTACTACTCTCTTTATTATCATGCTGGTAAGTTGCTTGGTATATTTTTTTCCTTTAAGAAGGACACATGAACACAAGCATGCTGCAGAAATACACATTATGTGGTCCAAGAAATGTTGTGTTATGTGCATGTTTCATGTGAGACTACTCATGTCAGTAAATTTTATTCAAGTGCCTAAGCTTTTGTAGGCTCAAGCTTTAAGACAGGTAGCTGGGGTACGTGGTGTGGTTCAGTGATTATCTGCAATACATACACAATCAATATTATTTATTTTTTGCAGACTTCTCAGTTTCATAGTGGTATTAGGATTTCAGCTGGTCATCCCACAGACATCAATTGAACACAGAAAGGTGAGCTACAGAAATTCGGGTTTTGTATCATTAGAAGTAATATGTGTGGTGTGTAAGTACAAGAAACATACAGTAACTTGGTGCAAATACCTCTGCTGTTAGGCATTATATGCAGGATCTTATTTAAAAAAGATGGGAGGCTGGCTGGCCCTGTGCCCTTGTGTTGGTTGGCATACTCTGTTACCAGATGCAGGTTGGATTCCCAGGCTGGGAGAGAGACTGACTAATGCCTTCCATACTGGGTGATTGTGGACTAGTGTTGGATGGGCTCTGTTATTCACTCTCTGCAAACTCAAAGAAGTGGCCTTCAAGGTGGGATCTTAAAGTGCAGAGAGGAGGGGAATGTCCCTGCTAAAATGACATCATAGGGAGGAAGTTTCCCCAACCAGCTAGCGTTCTTCCCTAGAGGCATTTTCTTCCTTGCCATGTCACTAAAGGTGATAATTTGACAGAGTTCACTTACTGGGCGTTTCACCATTGGGAGCAATTTGTGATGTAGTTTCTTACCAGTTTTCTGGGATGCGTCTGGTTTTACATGTTGTCCCTTACATGCAACAGATCGTAGGCTTGCCAACCCTCCAGATTTAAACTAGAGTACTGTATATGGTGGATTCTCTGTAACTTGAAGTCTTTAAATCATGATTTGAGGATTTCAGTACCTCAGCTAGAGGTTAGGGGTCAATTTCAGGAGTGGGTGGATGAGGTTCTGTGGCGTGCAATGTGCAGGATGTCAGACTAGATGCTCATGATGGTCCCTTCTGGCCTTAAAATCTATGAACTTCCCCAAACCCCTCTAACCCCACCTATCGGCTGCCAGACAACAAGACTGTTGTTAGCCTGAGCAGCTAAGAGAGACATCTTTTTAATTAAGTGTAAACTCTCAGCTATGTCACTGGGGCAGTTGTTCCTGCTTGTATGTTGAGATTCTGGTGTATGTTTGCTGAGGGAGTCACTTTGTCCCCCTGCTAGCAGCTTCTATGTGTATTTCTGTGTTGAGCTCCTTTTGTTTCTGTAGACAGAAATTGCAGAACAGCAGATATGTTCGGAGAGAGGTTTTCTGCAGTGGAGTAGTAGCTGTTTCTAAAATTCTAGTGAATGATACAACTTAACATTGTTTGGCATCTTTCTTATGTACTCTTACAAGGCTTTATGGAATTAAAAATTAGGGTACACATTAAATGGGTGGATCTGAGCCTGTTTAGACACTAGTCTAAAGAGACTGTTTAGACACTAGTCCTTATGCATGTGCCTTTGGCATATTCATAAATCTTTGGTGCTTTAGTCTGTGGTGCTGGAAATAGTATGATTGCCAGGGGTGAAAGTAACTTAAAAGTCTTATCAGTACGGGGACCCAGCTCTGGGCCCTCGGGCAGAAGGGGTGGGGCCTCAGGCGGAAGGGATGTGGTTGGAGGTCAGCCTCCCCCAGCCAGCCCTTCCATGTTGCTGGGGCTCCGGAGGAGATTTAAAGGGCCTGGGCCTCTGGCCACTGCTGCAGTAGCACCGTCTGGGAGCCCTGGGCCCTTTTAAATTGCCAGGCCACGGGACAGCTGCTGCTTTTGCCCCCATTCCCCTGGGCAGGGCAAAAGGGGCAGCATTGTTAAAGTGCTGCCGTGGTAGCCCTTTAATGTCAGTTGTGTACGGGCCTACACTGGCGGCCACATCTTACTGGTACGCTGTACCAGCCTGTACCAGCCCACTTTCACCTCTGATGATTGCTCAGTTTGCACCTTGCACAGTTGTTTTTGGCTCTGAAAGGTAAAGACAGGAAATATACTCTTGAGTCTTGGATGTGAATACTTGGGTGAATGTTCTGCTAAAATATTTGGAAATAGTCCAGTTATTTTCTTACTCTGAAGCTTTCTGGAAAATGAAGAAACTCCCCAAAGCAGCTGATGGGAATCCAATTTAACTGCACCTCAGTGCAGTTAACCCACTTACAGTGCAGCTGAGACCTTGTAGTTTATGACTTTATAGGCAGAGGTTTTGGGTGGTGTTTCTCTCTCTCTCTCTCTCTCTCTCTCATTATGGGAGGTTTTACTATTTTATTTTATTCTTTATTTCTCTTCCTTGACACCCTTTCCCTCCACCCGTCCCTCAAAGGTGTCAGTGGTAGGAATGTTTTTTTCCTTCAAAGCAGCTTGGAAAGGGTTCCTGCTGGTTTGGAAGCTTACATCATACTTTAGCTTGTTTGGAAGTAATATTGCTTTTGAACTAAAGTTCACCTGTAGTTTTCCCATGTACACTAACATTTGTTTTAATTAACTTGAGTCACTGCTTTGGATATGTTTCTAATAGGTTTCGGCTTATTGGCTGTGTTACTATTAGGAGAGAAATGAAAGTCTGGTCCTGCATGCCAACATGTAGTAAAAAATATTTTAGAAGAGAAAAACTCTTCAGCAAATCCTGCAGGAGCTGAGCTGAATAGTTTACTTTGCTCAGAAACACAAAAATAATCCATTTTTGGCACTCTAGCCTAAATTTAGCTAGAGAGGAAAATTAGCCAAATTACTTAAATAGTGCAGAAGTGCAAATGGAAACAGGCTGCAGGGACAACAGTGCTAGTAGGGAGAGTTTTTCTTTTTGTTTGCAGTTTCTTATTCTGAACTTTTGTTGCCTTAAACAGAAGTTTTGCTCTTGATCAGAAAACACATTAGTTGCAATTGAATTTCACTTAGAATTTTTGTGGTCACTAGAAACTGATGAGCACTGTTAAATTTATAGACCCCGTGAACTAAAAATGAACAACGTATTCACGTGACTTTAGGAGCTAACATGCTGTTTTTAGTAGAGCTATTTGTACTGCTCTGCTATTAACTCTGAATCTGAATAAAATAGAAAGTTATTTTATTTTTATTTAAGGTTTCAGAGCTGAGGATCCAAGGCCATTCACATCTCTCTAAGCTATTGTTCCAGGCTGTCTTTCGACTCAGGAACAGTTTTTACATTTGAAAATGTTCCTTAACTCAGAGACTTATCCGTAGGGTAAAGCACAAATGTTTGCATATTCATATATTCCATACATATAATATGCACTGTAGAAGAATTTACCACTGGAACAAATGTAGGAAGAATCCACACTAGCCTTTACAAATATAGTGAGTACCTCAAGTTAATTAACAAACTATTAGCTAGATGCTCAAAAGTCTAGTGAAGATGAATTATGGAGAGGTGGGAGAAGTTCTTTGTTTCTTTCTGAGTGAAAGCTTAGATTCTAGAGTATAGCTTGACAGCAGCAAGAGGTAGATTATCAGCAAATTTCCCATCCTTTAAGTTGTGGGATAGAACTGGTGGAAACAAGCCACACACTTTTTTTCACATAATGTTTGTGAAGAATGTTATCCCTCATCTTTTCATCAACACTTGTGACAATCAGGGATTATTGAACAGCTTTATCATGGAGCTCTGAAAATAGTTTTCATATACACAGAACTGTAACTACTTTAAACCTGGCACCTTCCAGGGCCTACAGCAAGTGCTGTGACTGGAAAGCTGGAAGATTCTCCTTTCCAATTGTATGAATCTCCCGTTTCTAGACTAAGTGAGTTGTGAGATATTGGACCTTTAAATATCTCACAGGTACAAGTAATGGTTGGCCTGGAGTCTCCAGGAATTAAAAAATTAATTTTTAATTCTTGAAGACTGTCATTTGATGAAGTTTCCAGGAATACATCCAACCAAGACTGGCATCCCTAGGTACAGGACCTAACTTTGTCTTTCCTAGCCTTGGGGCCCAGTGTAAATTTAGAGGAGGGAAGTTAATCAGACTGCCTACGTTGGGGGAATTGCTAGTTGCCCCTTTAGGGCTGCTTTAAGCCCCTTTTTTGCTGCTGGAATTATGCAAAAGGGACTTAGCCAGGGCCATGGATCTGTGCTTATGTGTTCATAAAAATAAAATACTTTGGGGGTCCACGTGAATAAACACTGTGCAGTGACAAGAGCATCATTTTGGCATAGCAGGATTGATCCTGCAAGGTACTGAGCTCCAACTCCTACTAGGGGTTGAGTGCTGATGGCTTCCGAGAAGGTGTTCAGCAGCGTAAATGGTCAGGGACATGTGATCATCACTGACAGGGAAAGAAAGAGTTTTGTTAAAATATTTTTGACCGATGGCCTGAATTTGGTAGTGACTTAACCTGAAGAAGCCTCTCAGTTCTAGAATCTGAGAGCCTGATGCTGATCTCCTTTACCTCAGTGTAAATCAGGAGGAGTCAAGTTGCATTAGTGTAAAATGGCTGCAAGTGAGATCAAAATTGGGCTGTGAGTTTCTTTGAAAGTATATGATTTCAGCTGAATTCCCAGTGGACAACATTCTCTGTCTTGAACACTGAGCTCACAGCCAACAATGGATGTGCTCTTGGTGTGAAAGATTAGGCACAATTAGGAGGAAGTCTCAAGCTCTAGTCACACAAAGACTGTGCTAAATTGATTCAGAGCAGTTTACTTTCTCAAGTGTTTAGAAAATATTTAAGTCCCTTCAGATGTGGATGAAATCAGTTGGTGGGGTAGTTAAGCTTCTTAGGCATTGTAGCTCTCTGCAGTGACTCATGGATACAAAAATCTTCTATTTCCCGGGTTTTTAGCCCTTTGATCTTCACAGGCACAGATGTTTCGGCTCGGTTTTTTTAATACAAAGAACGGAAACCCAAACCATTTAATCTGGTAGTATTTACACTTACCATGTACTGTAAAAGTCAAACAGTTTACTGCATCTCTGATTAAAGGCTTCCAAAAATGCATGAAAGGATTAAAATAGCAGAGCTCACTAACCGGGCAGACATGTAGACATCGTGTGGTGATGTTTTAGTTGGCCTGTGCACCATTCTTCAACCACTCATCAGAGATCTGAGCAACTGCTATCTAGAAGTGCTTGGACTAGTTTGTCAGGCACTCCTGAATAAAAGCCACAAATATTCAGTGTGTTTCTTGTAATTGTCATTAAATATTAATGCTGCTGTTCCAAGTGAACTTGTATAATGTAGACTCTGCAGACTTAACTTAAATTGCTGGCTATAAATTGTGGCCAATATATGCATGGCCTGCATTACATATAGCAGTTAATTCATTAGAAATCAGCTGGGCTAAAAGTGGGATCAGATCTTTCCATGGAGAAGAGTAGAATGGCGAGAGAACTATACTGTGGCGTTGGATCAGCGCACAACACTGACAGTAATGAAAAGTGAAGTGAAAAAATCATCTCACTGTTACTTTGCATCTTCTGCTACTTGTGTCCACTTGTTCTCTCTCATTTTATACTTAGACTGTAAGCTCTTCATGGTAAGTCTTTTTGTTAGGCATTTGTACAAGGGCCTAGTGCAATGGGGCCCTGATCCCCGAGTGGGTCCCCATTGTGCTACTGCAATATAAATAATTTATATTGCCACTTTGTGACCCAAAATTATTTATTTCTAAATATTTGGCTTGATTTGATTCTTGACCTGACCCAGGAAAAATATGTTCACCTCTACTAGTCCTCTAACCACTACCATACTTCCTCTCTTTCCTCATGACCTTGAGATCCCTAAATTGTTTAACTCCCAGCTAGCGTAGATGCTACATCTTGTGTGGTACAAAGAAAGAAAATATCCAGTGAGGCTCTTGAGCTACCAGGATCCCAGTTTAGAGAGAAGGGAAATGGTGCAATGTGTTCTTAGTAAGAAGTCTTGTTTCAGAAGCCTTAGAAACCGCTTACCCTCCTCCCTGGGTCTGACAGAGCTACCAGGTGATAGACTGGGTTGAAGAGTTACTTGTTCTCCCAAGGTTTTGAAGAGGAGTGGAGAGTGAGCTGATTTGAGGGAAATAAATGTTAGTCATCTTGGGCTAAATGGGTAGTAAGGATAACTCAGCTCACTGGCATGAGAAGCATGAATGAGCCAGTTGTGGCTCTCTGAAGAGTTGAGGCCAGTGGGTCATGCAGAAATCACAAAACAGAGGTCTAGGCCCTTTAGTGCAGGTAGTGAGAATTTACTAGATTACTACAAAGATAAAGCTAACATGTTTATTGCTGTGTGAGGTGTTTACCCAGGTGTTTATTCCCATACCTGTTAAGTTTTTTAATATGACCAAATATTATAAAATATTAGGAAATTTTCATTTATGAAACATTACTACATCTTCAGTTTTTTGCACAACCAGTTAGATGTGAAGTATTTCTGGCTTAAAATACTAGTGTTATTTCCTCTTTTGGGACATTCTCACATAGTTTCAATAACTGCTGTCTAAATCCCAAGATGTGGATCTTGTTTCTTCTTTGTCTAATGGAGGCAATGTTAGAAATTGCACTGGATTTTTAATAGCTTATGGACTGCTGGTTGCAGTGAAATTTTTGATTCAAAGCCAAAGTGATTATACATACTGGAAATATATGAAGGCATGAGAAACTGCTTTTCTGTTCTACAGGCAACCTATGTCAACCCACCGAGGGCATATTTCATAAAATATAAACAAAGGTTAATTATAACATGGCATAAGGGGTGAAAGTCCTCTGAGAGCTCTGATAAAGATCTCTAAGTATTATTAGTAAACAACAAAATAGTTTTAGGTTGTATCAATGGAATCTGCCTTAAAAGCCAGAAAAGTATTCAGATTTCCATAGAATAACTTAAAATCCCCAAATCCTCAAAAGTCGGGAGATGAACAATGAAGGGATACAGCTACCTAACTCAAGCCACATATTCTCCCCATATTATTAACCAATGTAACTTATACCATTCCACTCAGTCTCAACTTTGCTCCCTTATAATTTACATAAATATATGTAAAGCTAGAAAGATGTGAGTAAGTGATTGTAAAATCCTCTTATCTTATCAAGAGGTCCATTTCCAATTTGCTACAATTCTAACTTGTAATAGTATTGCTACTTTTTGAGAGGCAGGGGAAGAATACAAATATTAATTGATTATCTTAAGAATTAGAGCTAAATAAATAGTAGATTTAAGTAGACTTAAATAAATCCCCATATGCTCAACATATTTCATAGCTCCAAAGGTGACTCTTTTGACTTTTATTCACGTCCCCCTCCTGTGCCTCAGTTTCTCAATCTGTGAAATGGGGTCAATGATCTTGACCTCCTTTATAAACTGATTTGAGATCCACTGATCTAGCTATTATTGCTGTTATTATTCATAAAAACCTCTCGCTACACAGTTAAAATATTAGTTCACACCCTTACTCCTCTCATCCTCTGGAGTGCCACAGACATCTATTTTATATCTGGGTGGAGGAATCTGCACTAGTGAGTCAGCAAGACCCACTTGACACCTGCTGATAGAGTGGGTTTTCAGGAGAACGCTGCCACACTTTTACAGTAAGATGTCTGTCCAATTCCCTGTTGTCGTATCATTCTTCATCACTTACTGTTTCCACCTCTGATTTACACCACCCGCTTAAACTTAACATTGTCTACCAGTAAAATTTTCAAAAGTATATGCAGTAGTAAATATAATAGATGGGGTTTTGATAATCTCCTACTAATTAGTTTCACCTTTTTGCATATTTGTACAAATTTTCTTTGAGGCAGTATTGGGACTGCATGAGCATTATTTATGTGTGTGCAGGGGTGATGGTGATGGAGTGTGTGGCAGTGGAAACTGGTTGGCTCCATAGGTGTTCGTTTCCAGGCTTTTTCTAAGTCTTTGGTAAAAGATTCCCCCCTCCCCCCCTAAAATATGTAATGTGTTTTAGGGACTGTTGTCTGGATTCTGTGGAATGCACTTTTAACCCTGACTTTTTAAAAAAAAAAAATTTAAAAAGAAAAGGAAGATTTGTAAATGGAAAAAGCCAAAAGTTTAAACTGGGTTGACGTTTAAGATGAACAAGATGAGAGCCCTTCTTGACAGAGTTTGTGGCCCACCAAAGCAGAGCTTCCCTCCTCTGGCTGTAAGCGTAAGAACAGCCATGCTGGGTCAGGCCAAAGGTCCATCTAGCCCAGTAGCCTGTCTTCCGATAGTGGTTAATGCCAGGTGCCCTAGACGAAATGAACAGAACAGGTAATCATCAAGTGATCCATGCCTTGTCGCCCATTCCCAGCTTCTGGAAAACAGAGGCTAGGGACACCATCCCTGCCCATTCTGGCTAATAGCCATTGATAGACCTACCCTACATGAACTTATCTAGTTCTTTTTTGAACCCTGTTATAGTCTTGGCCTTCACCTGTATTGCCATGGTTGACTGCTCAAGGGTATGAGCCATGTGACATTCCCCACCTATTGTATTGCTATGATTCCTTAGGGACATTTTTTACAGTGAAATTTAATCCTGGAATAACTGGTTTTTGCACCCAGCACCAGGACTGAAATTCTGCTCCAAAGGGAGTTTTGCCATTGGCTTCATAAGGCCTAGGATTTCACTCAAGGACTCTTCTCCAGACTATAAACTCTCTAGGGTGGTGGTGGTGGTGGTTTGTTTTTTTTTCTTCTCCTCTGACCCCCCATCATTTGTACAGTGCCCAGCACAATAAGTCCCTGATCCCTTGTTGGCAACTTTAGATACTATTGTAATGTCAATTATAGTTACATATAACCCATTTCTAGATGCTTTGGTTTCATAATGTCTTTGAGAATACTGTATAAAGTAATAAAGCACACACAATCTATCATATTAAATTTTCTTCTATAACATATGCCAAGATTGTACACATTAATAACAATGCTTTAAAGTTTACATTTTACTAGGAAAATAAGAGAACAAAATACTATATATGAGCAAGTTTTGGGAGTTAAAATTGTAAGAGAAACTAAATCTTGAAATCTCTTTATCTTTTTTGAGTGTTCTGTTTCACATTTTTAACATAGTAGTAGGATGAGCGTGTGTTCTTTTCATTCCCCTGAGTTTCTCAAGAGAAAAATCAAGAGATGTGCAGCTTGCAAGCTCTGTAGCCTTCATGAATGGAACTTTGTCCATAGGGCCGGTCAAGAAATATTTTGTAAAATAATTCCAAGTTTTGAAATTGTTTAACATGAAACAAAAATGAGACCTTTAGAAAACTCGTTTTTTAAACACTGTCCCCTCTACCCAAATAGCCAACAACCTGTTTGGGGTACTCACTCCAAATCAGGCTGAGCAGGGAGTTGAACTTGGTTCTCCCACATCCCAGACAAACATCCTGAACACTAGGTTATTGCCTATTTTGTCACTCTGTTCCTCTGCATCCAGAAATTCAACCCTGGACCTGATGAAACTATTGTCCATAATATTTCTTTTAAAATTTTCAGTCAGCTGTATGTGTCAATTCCTTACATTGCAGCTATTTGCTTTATGTACTCAGTATGCATTGCCAGAGGAGCTTGTAAATTTCTCTGAAGCTAATGAATTTATGGAACTACTATACAAAAGTCCTGTAAATTCTTTGGTCTGGAACTTGGCAGCTGGCTGCATCTTTACAAGACCCAGTACCCCTTGCTCTGAAGTGATTAATCCTCGTGATCTTACCCTCTCTTCCAGCTTCAACAGCTGAACATGTAAATTCCCCTAACATACAGGGTTAATTAGCTGCCTGTGTACTACATTAGCCTTCATGTGCATAGTTAAGAACTTGAATTTATTAAGGCCAAGAAAGTGTGTGTTGGGGTTACTGGCCCCTTTAAGGGGAGATGGGCCCAGCCCCATATGTGACTAATTAACTGCATCTCAGCTGAGGCTGTGGGGCTAAGGGTCACTTGATAGCCTGAAGAGGACCTGGTTCTTATAAAAGCAAGCACTCAGCTGGGCTAGAGAACTGCCAGAAACCTTCTCTAATAGGGGAAAAGAACCCAGCTACTAGGTGACTCCCAGGTAGATGGCCTGGAACATAAGAATTGAAGGAGAAGATAGGTGCCTGCAGGAAGTCCCTGAATCAGGGCACAGATCTGGAGGGGCTGAGACAGGGGAGGAACATGTCTCTGAGCACTGTAGCCAAGGGGGGTGGGGGGGCAGAGGAGCTACTTTAGCTGGATATGTGTCCAGGTATTTGGCTTAACCAATGAATTAAGGCAAGTGCCTGAAACAGACTTGGCTCTGGTGTTGGTTCTTTCCTTGACTGACGAAAGAGCCCACCAACCTGCACAAAACCTAGTGTTAGGCTCTTAAATAAGTAACCTGATTCTTCTGAAGTGCTGAGCATCCAGCAGCTCCTACTTAAATCAACAGAGTTGCACTTGCTTAAGTTGGGGTTGAGTTTGGTCCTGAGATCTAGTTCGTGCTTCTATTTCAACCTGGTTAAATAGTTCCTTTCATCAGTTTCAACTTTTGCAGATATCTGCTGCTAGTTATACTTAAGATAAAGACTTCCCACAATATCAGCCCAGCACATTAACAGTTTCCCTGACTGCATATTTCATAATGTTGGGGTATGTTCATGGCCTTTTTCTCTGTTGCTATAGAGAGAGAGAGAGACTTCAGTTTGTTAATCTTGGGCACATTTTTAGTCTTATCTTGGGCACAGATCAAGTCTCATGATTATACTTGGGTGGGTTCAAATACAGCTGAAGGCTATGTGGGATTTGTCCTCTAGCTTAAGAGCTGTATAAACACACACACTCATTCTTTCAGTTTCAATTAAGAGATACTGGTGACATGGTCTTAATGACCCCTCTCTCAAAAAAGTATAGTTTTCTACCACAGAGTAGACGGTGGTGTGGGATGGTGTCAGTCTTACCAGCATGAGGTTGGGAGACGCATGTGAATTATAAATGCGTAATGCAAATAACCCTAAATGCATGCTGATAATCTTTACTATTCAACTTCATTATATATTCTATATGTTTCAGAAAAACTGTTTTAAGCGTTGTCTTTAGCTCCAAATAAGATAGTCATGCCTTTGTAATTAACTACAGTGATTTTATTGAATAAAAATGATTAAATAAAACACAAACGTGTTGAGTTAGTACAGTTCCTTTTTACAAACTGTCACCAGCACCTCTTTGTTGTTCAGTTTGGTATCCACCTCAGCTCCAGAGGCAGCTGATGGCTTTGAACTTTGCCATACTCTGTCACAGCACTTAAAGGTCACAGCCACATTTAATGCTCCAGACCCCACAAATGTGTTTTATAAAACCTTTTAAAATATTTTATAGGGACTTTTTTTTTTAAATATCCCTGAACCTATAAAATGAGGTGCCTTAGTTACCATGAGTCCCACTATACCAGGCATAGAGGGCTTTATTAAATCCCTGTACACTTTAAGGATAGACGACCGTTTTCAGATCATTTTAGAGGTGTTTAACCCCACAAATTTAAAGTCCCAAATCTGAGTCTTTCCAGGACCAGTGTGTGCTGGATTCTGTTGGTGCCTGAGGACCTCTCTTTTTCCATGTTGCAGAACCCCTGTTTTACCTCTCACAAGGGCTACAAGAGACCAGACTTTAAACTTATGAATTTTTAATATGTTGAATCGTGCCCTGATTGTGCATTTGTAATTTTTTTGAGTGGTTACATAAAACATCTGTTCAGGTATCAGTCTAAGTTACAGTAGTCCCACATGCCCGAGTAATTCTCATCCAAACAATGGCTCGGATTTCCAAAAGAGCTTAAGGGTATTAGTGGACAAATCATATTCAACTGGGTGCCTAACTCTTGGGCTTTTGAAAATTCTACCTTTATTATTATTTAGTAATAATGAACTGTGTTCAGTATGCATTTCCCCTGCACTCTGCCACAGCTTCCTCTTTGCTGAAGCTAACTGAACAGTCTAAATCTCTGAGCTGCTTTGAGTAGCCACTTGCTTTCCCCCAAATATGGAATTGCCAACAATATTTCTCTTAGCTGATGCCCAGGACAAACAATTGTCTGTTTGCTGTGACATATCTAATATCTCACAATCCAGCAGAGTAGAAATGGGAGATTTATACCCCTGAAAGAGGAAAATCTAGCCTATCTTTCTTTGCATTTGCTTCTGGCCCTGGAAATTCCTGATATTTTGGAGTTTAAATTAGTGACATTTTTATATGTAGAAAAGCTATTTTAGGAGGGTGAGGAGGGGAGATTTTAGAAAATCCCTGACCTTGGGTTTTAAGAAGCTGTTGTTTGTCTGGATTGCAGCATTTGTTTCAGAAAGGTGATAGATTTTTTTTTTCATGAGTAAAAGTAAAACGTTATTTATTAATTTTACTTGTGTCTGAATTTGTCTGAGAGTTCATACAAGGTGATTCACTCATACGGTATGTTCTCCCCTGAACTCAGTTAACAAGTATCACAAAAGCCAATATGAAGGAGTAACATGTGAAGGAAATCACTGACTCTGTTTTCTTACTCACATACAACCGACTGATCAGTCTTTAGTGTGTTCTGTTTCCCTGCTCATCCTCCCCTGTACAGGTGTGCTGCCGAGGCGTGGTAGAAGACTTCACTCTTACCCTGTACCCATTTTCTGGTTGCATGAGAGCAGCTTCAGGCAGCCTGCTACCACACTGTAGCAGAGCTGGTGGAACTGGAGATGGGAAAATGTTATCTTTCTGAAAGGTTTACAGATCAGGGCTGCAGCCTGGAGTAGCATGTACTGCAGCAACATGAGGTCCCAAGTCTGGAAGCAGGCTGGCTCTGGGAGTTCAGGTTGTCCCACAACTGCATTACATGAACTTGGAACCCCATATCAAAAAGGCTTTTGGTTCCAGGTGGGGGAAACATGGACAGAGAGGAAGTAGTCAGTGTGCTTCCTGAAGGATTGTGCCTATACATCTTAAAGGTATTAAGAGAGTTGACAAATAACTTTTATTGTAGCACTGAAATTTTTTTATATAAATAATGGACAGTTGGGGAGCTACAAGAAGATTGGAGCAAGGCATATATGGTACAGTAACTCTTCACTTAACGTTGTACTTATGTTCCTGAAAAATGTGACTTTAAGTGAAACGATGTTAAGCGAATCCAATTTCTCCATAAGAATGGGAGGGAAGAGGGTTAAGTTCCAGGGAATTTTTTTTTTTTTTTTGCCATACAGTACTATACTTGGAAGGTTCCCCCGCCTTACCCCACACAGGTACAGCCCACTGGCACTGGAGACAATGAGGCAGGCAAGGAGGCTGAAGGTATTGTAGGCTAGGAGAAGCACGTTGCACAGCAGCAGTGGCAGCTTCTCCTATTCTGCAAGCATCGGAACAGGGGGCTTAACCCTTGGCCCGTCCACATCCCTCCTTCCCCCAAGCTCCTACCCTTAACCTGCCTCTTCTCCCCACTCCACCCTCTTTACTCTGCACGCCGCATCCTCCTGCCCGTGGCAGTCAGCTGGCTTGCGATGTTCAGAGGGCAGAAGGGCGGGGGGAGAAGCAAGGACTCGACTTGCAGGCTCCCCTCTCCCTCCCCTGCTCCTGCTCGCTGCAATCAGCTCGTTTGTGGCATTCGGGAGGGATGGGGAGCCTGCACGTCAAGTCCTCGCTCCTCCTTGCTCCCTCCTGAACGCTGCAAGCCAGCTGATTGCCATGGGTAGGGAGGAGGGGGTGAAGGCACTGATCTGTGGGGTCTGCTGGTGGGCAGGAGGTGTTGTGGGGGAGAGCTGATAGGAGGTCTGCCAGCTGTGGACAAAGCAGGCAGCCAAATGACATTCTAGTGAAGCATTGCACAACTTTAAACTGAGCATGTTCTGTAATTGAGCGGAGACGTAAGATCGAAACAACATTAAGCGAGAGGACCTTAAGTGGGGAGTTACTGTACTGATGTACAATAGAGGGAAAAGGAGAGATCATGGCAATTACCATCCTGCAGGGGTAACATCTGTTCAGTTTGGCACCTCTACTAGAAAGCTACCAACAAATTGAAAAATAAGTTCAAAGGAGAGCATAAACCTGATTACAGTTCCGAATGAAGCAAGATTACAAGAGATCACTTGGCAGTATCTTCACCTGAAAACTTGAGGTCACATGTTTAGAGTGTACATACCAAGGAGAGAAAAGGGAATAATTTAAAATGCTAAAAGGGGATATAACTAGGAATAAGGGTATGACAGTAAGAAAAATTTTAGTGTAGACATCCTGGCTGTGGAGTAATCTCCTGAGGGAGCAGAGGAAAACCTCTTCTGTTGGTGCATTTACAATTAGACTGGATAATACTACTTAATATACAGTAGGAAGCAATCTTCTGTGTGGGAAGAGGGACTAAATGGCCTAATGGATTACTTCAATTTGTTGAATCTGTAGACAGATGGATTTAGGTTAGTGGAGAAAGGTACTAGGTTCACCATGTGTTTCGCATTCTCCCCTGACACACATGCAGGGGAGGAAATAAATGCTATAAGAACTCTAGATAATTTTAACTGCAAACGAAAGGTCATAGTGATAAAGAAAATGAGGCTCCCACTATCTTTTGTTAGGTTCTTCCTTCAGGCAAATACATATTACACAAGGGACAACTGAAATCTTGAAGGGAGAGTAACAGACATGGTTAGAGCACAGGATTCGGAGCCAGGGACCTCTGAGTACATAGGTCATCTTAAGCTACTTCTACATAACTCTGCATTTAGAGCTGGGGGCAGGTGTGTGTGGGTGAATGGCAGCACATGCTAGTGTGCTGTATGGTAACTGTGGGTGTGAACTAAAAGGTACATAATTTAAATTAACGTAGTTCAGTTTAAAGAGGTCTGTGTAGTCCAAACTGCGGTGCTATGTACACGAGCCCTCAGACTCCAACTCCTTTGCAGCCTTGGGCAAATCAAAATCTGTTTTCCCAGTCTGCAAACTGGGAATTATACCCACTCAGTTACCTGCTGGGACTGATGTGAGAATTTAGCTAATATTTGTAAAGTGCTTTGAAGATGAAATATGCTATGTAAATGCTGTCAGATCTGCTATCTAAACTTCCCCTTTTCCCAGAATTTCCCCAACCTGTGTGCGTAAGTCTCATTAATGAATATACCAGAGTATAAGACTTATTTGTTTTATTGCCTTCTGATTTAAATACCTAGATTAAAGCCCCCGGTGCTAGCTCAGCAGTAAAATTAGACATGAAGGTGGGTGAAACTACTTTCCTGCTGCCTTTAGCCAGTCAGAGTTTCATTTTGTCTGAAACAATTCAGAGTCAGAGTTTCATTTTGTCTGAAACAATTCTTCCTATATTGAGGTCTGACAGATCTTTCTCTGGCAGGTCAACACTTGTCACTTTTATGTCTGTTTCTCTTTCTACGGAACATAATGGTTCATTTTTAAGTGGTTGTTTGAGCTTGTTTGCAAACTGATAGATTCTAATCATTGCCTGGATGAATGCCTGTGGCTTTGCAAAAAGTTGCAGTGAATCCCCATAAAAATGATGACTAAGCAATCCAGACAAATTAAATTTGATGTTTCTGATGAGAATGAACGTTTACTTCCATGACAAGGAAATTTCACTGCAAACTAGGGCCGAGTGCAAGAAAGATGATGGATGATTATCTTAATCTAACATGTGGCAGTTTTATATTTATGATAGTGCTGTGTTAACTCAGTGTTTATATATAAATAGTAAGTGTTCAGTGAAGAAACTGAAAACTGATGAATGATTTAGTTGTTTGGTCATATTATAAGCCAGTGCTTTTCTATTATTGGAAATAGATGCAAATATAACTGCCAGAAACCAGTACCTTGTTGCATATTGTTCATAATTTCAACATTATGTAGTTATTTGGTTGTACAGACAATTGAATTTAATAGGCTGATGCCAAATGGGCTACCCATGGAAAAAGAAATATTAAATACAGAGACATCTGCTCCTGTTTTCTAAGTAACATTGCAGAAACATCACATTAATACAGATGCTTTTTATTATTTGCTAGTTACAATTAAATGCAGGGTTTTTTTTTTAATGTGGTTGGTGATGAAAGAGTGAGAAGAACCTCGGAGGGGGGGAATGTTTCAGATTATATAAACCACAGCTGACAGTTACATAGTCCACCACAAACCCTGTTCTGGCTTGGGTTTTCATTTTGTAGTAGTGTATTCAAGCCATATTTGCAAACCACGTTCCACTAAAGCCTTCCCATGTTTATAGCTATCTTTTCGGTAATGTGCTCTGACTGGCTGAGGGGGTTTGCAGTTCAAGCAGACTTTGGCTGGAGACAAATATTTAGTTGTTAATCTCTCCCCTACACATAATGATGCATGGAACAAAACCATTAATGGCAGTTAGGTTATTAAGAGGCCATCCTTTGAAAAGAAAATGTGACTTAGAGAGAGATCTGTGAGTCTATCTTTTAAAGATATGAGATGGCTGCATATTTGTACATGAAAGAGTATAAAAAATTATTCAGACTATTCCATCTTTACCATTCCCAGTGAAATGTTCTTTGGAGTGTGTGGTTCTTGTATTCTTGTTCAGTGGATAGACCAGTGAACAAATTTATTGACAGGAATGTTACCTGAAACAACAAGTTTCAGCAAACATTACAAGATATTTGTGTAAAAAAAGACTTCTGAATATCCATAACCATAAGTATTTGCCTTGGACAGTTGATTAGAAGACTAAAGGCTCATCCATTAAGAGCAAATAAACTTGTCATGAACTATGTCTAATCAAAATGCCTTAACTCTTGAATTTCAAATATGAAATACTCAACCCAGTACTAAAAGGTCTCAGTCATGACCCTGGGCCATACAGAGGAATTAGGAAACCCATTACTGCCCTGCACAGGCTATCCTCATTGCTAGACGCTGCACATGAGGAAGAACAGGCCTGGGCTGTCTGCTGCTACTCATGCCATGCAGGTGAGCAGGGAATAGACTGTGCAGCTGCTTGAACTGCAAACCCCCTCAGCCAGTCAGAGCACATTACCGAAAAGATAGCTATAAACATGAGGAAGAATAAGCTGCATCATCTTATTTCTCTCTCTGAACAACACAGAAGTAGATTAATAATCCAGTTCCTGACCTGCTTCTGAAGTTGTAAGATTAAAATCCAGCCCATAGCAGATTGGATTAATAGAAAAAGAAGAGGATATAGTGCACTTTTTCAGTAATGCAGCTTTCTTGTCGTCTTTGGTTTTGCTGCTTCTGTAAAAAGTTCAGTCTGAAATGTCATGTAAGCCACAATCTTGTCTTTCAGTCACTGTGTGGTAAGTGACTTGAGGTTTTTTTATTTAACTAATTTCCCCTCCTATCTGACTTTGCTGTTGGTGTGGAGGAAAAAAATAGTTTTCCATCTCCACGCTTCTGAACTTTGCACTGAGCAGCATTTTCCACCATGGAGGCCAAAGGGAAATCCAGCCCTGTCCAGAAAGTCCAAAAACAACTTTTAGTCTGAAGGGTTGATGGTTCTAAGAGGGATGCTACCTTGTGCTAGCAGAGTGAAGCAAATGTCTGACATAGCGTCTGAATAAATATAAATTAATCAGCTCTCAGTCAGCATGGGTTCAATGGCTTTTAAAAGCCAAAGTATAGCTTTCCTTTATATTGCAGTGTAATTTTTAGTTACCCTAATTCTGTTCATCTTTGTCCTCAGGTTCCCCAGAGGATAGAAGAACAAAGTTCTGAAGACAGCAGTGCAGGAATCCCAGGCATATGGGGCAGTTGGGGCCCCTGGTCTGCTTGCTCTCGAAGTTGCAGTGGTGGGGTGATGGAGCAAACCCGGCCCTGCCTCCCAGGCTATTACCATGACAGGGCTTATTCTAGACTGGGGCAACCGTATCCAACCTTGGAAAGAACCCTTGCACCCCAGCATTCCCACCGTCGTGAAGATCCATTGATCCCTTATTCTGTCCATGTCATCTCTGCCATCCGTACATCCGTGCCACTTCACAGAAACGAGGAGCAGCTTCAGAGAGGTCTTTGGGCTTCAGTTTCCTCCACCGGCCGCAATGACAGCCATCTGCACAGAGGAACATTGAGAGGCAGCCGGCATTCTCAAAGGCACAGAACCAAGCCAGAGAGGAGGTACTGTTCTTGCATGTGTAATTGATTCCATAGCTTGGTGTGAATGGTGTGTTTGAAGAATGTGTCTCTTCATACCAGATATTAAATTAATTGATCAGGGAAGAATAGCATGGGTCTGTAATATCCACAAACTGTTTTGGAGGGCTGTCTCAAGAGAGAGCTTGTGATACTCTGGGTACGTCCAGACTACCCGCCGTATCAGCAGGTAGCGATCGATTTATCGGGGATAGATATATCGCGTCTCGTTGAGACGCAATGTAGAGATCCCCAAACGTGCTCCTCATCGACTCCGGAACTCCACCGCAGTGAGTGGCGGCAGCGGAGCTGATGGCGGAGCCACCGCCGTTGATCGCATGCCTTAAGAATGGGAGGTAAGTCGGAATAAGATACGTTTTCAGCTACAATATTCCCGTAGCTGAAGTCTTCGTATCTTACATCGACACCGCCTCCTCTCCAGTGTAGACCAGGCCTTAGCATATTATACTTCAATATCTGCTGTTTATGTTCTAAAACAAAAAATGAGTGTGATAATTTTGCCTGCAGGCAAAATAAAACTGCAAGCTATTTTAATATCTCCGCTTAAAATATAATTTTGTGATTTAGTAATTTCCCCCCATGATCCATTACTGTTTGCCAACCTCATAGTAAACCTAGTAAGGATAACCGTGCTATGCCCCTCAGGTACCAATCTCATCAGTCTTTTCTAATTAGAAGTAGTTTGAAATTTTGTCTTCAAACCTACTTATGATGAAAAATGACTTTTAAACCAAATTTTGCATTCTGATCAAAGTTTCCTGTCTTTCAATAAAAAGGACTTTTTGGTTTTCTGGTTTTTTGTTTTTGTCTCTTCCCTTTTTCATATCCTTTTTGCTTTTTCTATAGAAAAACTGATTATTTTTTTTAAATAAATGAACCTTTTTTTAAAAAAAAAAAAATGCTTACCTTGACTAGCTCTTATTTTAATATCCACTGAAGTCAGTGTATATCATTTTAACAATTCAATCTCTAACAGCTCCCCTCTTCTGATTTAATATTAGCTCTATGTTCCTGTCACTCTCCAGAGACAGAACTTCATTAGTTCATGCCAGAATCTCAAAGCTTAAAATATAGTTGAGAATGCACTTACCCTCAAACAACCTGTGGCCCACCTTTGAGGCCTAATTTCTTGAGTAGACCTGCAATCCTGTGCTACCTTGTCAAAGTTTGCCTTTCTATGCTCTGTTTCTTTGCTCCTTCAATTTCAGCTGGCTTGTTGGTAGAGAACCCTTGCACTTACCCTGAGATAAACCCAGCAATACACCTCTGGCTCTCCATTTCTGGGGAAAAGGGGCTGACTTGACAGCTTGCAGGAAACTCTCCCCAGTCAAACAGCAGCAGCATACTTGTTCCCCCTATGTTTGTCTCAGTGAGGCCTGCATATCCAAACTTACTTGGAACCAGACTAGGTTCAGATGCTGACATTTCTAGTTCTGGGCAATTTCACTTTATTCTTGTTTCTCCAAAAATATAGAAATTAAAGACATAAAATATATGAATGTCCCTGAATCAGCAGTGCAAAGCCATTCTAAAACTGTCTGTCTGATCCAGCTTGTGGGGGGCCTTCCCTGCCCAGATGGAATCCTCTAGTGAGCTACAGCTTCTGTAGCATTTCCACTGTCAACCTGCTGGACTTGTCTGGTGTTTTCGTCTCTACTCTGGCTATCCCTAACTGTGGTAGCAGCTCCCGGGGGGCGACTGGCGCAGCTTAGAGCAGTCTCTGCAGTTGGAAAAGGAGATGAACAGAACATTTAGGAGAGGAGAATGGGCAGAACTCAGTATTGAACATTGTGTAGAAGTTAGGATACAGTACAACAGCCTAGTAATATGGAATCTTAAAATGAGGATAAAGCCTAATTCAGCTCTGCTTTCCTGGCAACCAACCAGGAAAGTAGAGAAATCAGCAAATGTGAATGGTCTCTTAATGCAATTGAGAATGTAGAAACACTGAACTATAAATGGCTAATCGGGTAGCGTTAGAAAATTTAAATAGCGGGGGCGAGGGAGTGGAGAGCTTAGCCCAAATTTTGACCTACTTTAAAATTTTAATTGGATTCCTTTTTGGAAGGGATGAATAAACCAGTTTGGACCTTAGTTCTCAATTGTGGCTCTGGTTGTGTTGTGTATATGTGGGGAGAGAGGTGTATTGCTCCAACAGGAATACCTAGAGCAGTGTTTCCCAAACTTGGGATGCCGCTTGTGTAGGGAAAGCCCCTGGCGGGCCGGGCTGGTTTGTTGACCAGCTGCATCCACAGGTCAGGCCAATCGTGGCTCCCACTGGCCGCGGTTCGCTGCTCCAGGCCAATGGGAGCCGCTGGAAGCGGCGGGGACGTACTGGCCTAGGGAAATTATACAAGTGAAGACAAATGGCAAGCATAATGCCTATAGGAGGATGCGCAGCAGCAGCAACTACTGCATCTCTTCTACAGCTATAGATGGCTTGCCCCTCCCTGCATTTGTGTCCTGCACATAACTGCAGGAAAGAGGGGCCAAAGTGAAGTCCTTCCCTCTTTCAATCATGTCAGGGGTTTGCATCAGTGCCAGTAGTTTTGAATGGTCTCTCTTCACATTACGGATGCCTTTTTTGTGGGTATGCTGGGGGAAAAGAGCTCTGAAAACATGCTTTGCCCTCTCCTGATGACTTTGGGGCAGAAATTCTTCTCTTACTATACTGTTATTTTAGTTGAGACAGGGTTATGTGGCCTGTCCCAATTAAGAGAAGAGGTAACTAAAGAAAGTGTCTGAATTTTTTTTTTAAAGTAACATAGTACACTCAATGAAAATGATATCCACAGCATTTGAACTTTCTTCTTAGACTTTGGCAACTTCTGCACTGTATATCTGGATGGTAGGATTTCATATGTGTCTCATGCAAAGTGACGATTTGATGCTGGCAGAAGCTGTCCCCATTAAACATAAATTGTTCTATTACTATCGTAATTAAGTAGTAGTCATTTAGGCCCTGATTCTCCTGTTCAGGAAAGCACTTGAGCTCATACTAAAGGCTTTTCTGAATTAGATTCTTTCCTGGGTTGTCTCCTGAGAGTACATTCCAGCCTCAGTAACTGATCACAATCACTTCAGCTCTTCTTAACCACCACTCAAGTATCAGAGGGGTAGCTGTGTTAGTCTGGATCTGTAAAAGCAGCAAAGAGTCCTGTGGCATCTTATAGACTAACAGACGTTTTGGAGCATGAACTTTTGTGGGTGAATACCCATTTCGTCGGATGCATGTATCCAGCGAAGTGGGTATTCACCCACGAAAGCTCATGCTCCAAAACGTCTGTTAGTCTATAAGGTGCCACAGGACTCTTTGCTGCTTTAACCACCACTGTGCTTTGTTATATATAGGTTTACAATCCGTGGTCCGCTTCTCCACTTGCTTCTGGGGTACCGTAGAGTAATAGCAGCAGCCAATCCTCCCTACCTCTCCCTTCCTTAATCTCTCTATCTCCTTCAGGAACTTCCTGTTTGCTTATATAGCCCTAGCTTCTGGGGAGTCTTCCACGCTGTTAGCCCCTCAGCAAGATCTCCACTCCATTAATTGACTTCCTCTGCCAACTCCTTGTCTTTCAGTTGGAACTCAATTAATGTAAACTGGTGGTGAATTGAGTGACAAGGTGCTGAGTTAGTTCCTGAGTCAGCACATGCTGTTACAGGACATCATTGCCATTTATTGTTCTGATATTAGCTCTGTTCCCTAGGAGAGCATAGAGGGGCTTTTCAGTTAACCATTGTTTTGATTAGAGCTAATCAGCAAATGGAATTTCAAATTGGGATGAAAAGTCATAATTTATTGTGGAATGAAGATTCCAAAAATATTTTCTTTTGGAAAAACTGCAACAACCTTATCAAAACTCATCCCTCCCTGCTATCCCTCCCTGCTATTCCAGGTGTATTGCGTATTTTTGTAAGTAGTGAAATTGAAGAAGGAATACTACCATAATAGGTGCTATGTGTAGTAGGGGTGTGCAGGATTAAACCTTCTGTGGTGGGAAGCAAGCAAATTGCCTAGCACAGACTTAAGTGCTATAAAAATAACAGAACACTACTGGCTATCATGTACAGCCCCCAGCTAAAACCTCTCCAGCGCATCAACAATCTACAACCTATTCTGGAAAACAATCCCTCACTCTCACAGACCTTGGGAGGCAGGCCAGTCCTCGCTTACAAACAACCCCCCAACCTGAAGCAAATACTCACTAGCAACTACATACCACACCACAGAAACACCAACCCGGGAACCAATCCCTGTAGCAAATCTCGTTGCCTACTCTGTCCCCATATCTACTCTAGTGACACCATCAGAGGACCCAACCACATCAGCCACACCATCAGGGACTCGTTCACCTGCACGTCTACTAATGTGATATATGCCATCATGTGCCAGCAATGGCCCTCTGCCATGTACATTGGCCAAACCGGACAGTCCCTACGTAAAAGAATAAATGGACTCAGGAATGGTAACATACAAAAGCCAGTAGCTGAACACTTCAATCTCCCTGGACCTTCTGTAACAGATTTAAAAGTAACTATTCTTTGAACAAAAAAACTTCAGAAACAGACTTCAAAGAGAAACAGCAGAACTAAAATTAATTTGCAAATTTAACACCATTAATTTGGGCTTGAATAGAGACTGGGAGTGGCTGGCTCATTACAAAAGCAGCTTTGCCTCTCCTGTAATTGACACCTCCTCATCTATTATTGGGAGTGGACTACATCCACCCTGATTGAATTGGCCTGTCAACACTGGTTCTCCACTTGTGAGGTAACTCCCGTCTCTTCATGTGTCATTATATAACGCCTGCATCTGTAACTTTCACTCCATGCATCTGAAGAAGTGAGGTTTTTTACCCACAAAAACTTAGGCCCAAATAAATCTGTTAGTATTTTAGGTGCTGCTGGACTCCTTGTTGTTTTTGTGGGTACAGACTAACACGGCTACCCCTCTGATACTAAACAATACTAGTGAGAGCTCATTGGACAATAAGGTTTTCTTCCACAGAAAGATTGAACTTATTGGTAGAAAATAGAAAACGCGAAAACTTTCAGCTGACCACTGAGCATTTTTATTTGGAAGTACAGTTGTGGTGCCTCATGTGAGTTGTAGTTTGGAGGAGATCTGTCCCCACTCTTCTCTATAGGCCAGGCTCTCTGGCAAGAGCACATCTTCTATGATGCACTATGGTCTCTTCTCTTGTTGTGGTGAGTCATAGGAGATATGGTCTAGCTGGGTAGCCTGATCCATGGAGAAGGATGAAGGCATGAGGCATCCAGTACTCATTGCCATGAAACGGCAACTTTCAAGTGGAACCAGAGCATAATTCTGAATAATTTTTGATTTTTTGGTGTTAGACTTTTTTGATTGAGAAGTGAAAAATTTGCTGTGGAAAGCAGACTCCTTTCATGAAAAATTAGTGTTACTTGAAAACCTAATTTTTGACAGATTTTTTTTTTAAACGGGCCCTAATGAAAACCTTGAGGCTGCAAATAAGGGAGTTTTTAAAAAGCTGCTTTTAGCAGCACTGATGGTCACTAAAAAGTAATCCTGTTTGAAATGGAAAGACACAAATTCTCCTTCAGAAATGGCTTTGAAAAATACTGGATGTTATGACTGTTGAAGAAGCTGTTGACAATAAAAATAATACATTTTCTTTAAAATGTGGAGCAAAGCAGTTAAGCATCTCCAAAATACAGTCCTGCTGACTTGCTTTATCTTCCCAGGTCTTGTGGAGGAGCACTGATATTGGATTTTGTTCTTTTCTTTCCTTTTTCCCCCATCAATAATCCTTCAGGAGAATGCATTTGTATTAGAGTTTACCATATGATCTTGAGGTCCTCTTGTTCCCCTAATGCAGGTCCTATGTGGATCTCATAGGCATCAATATATAGTATTGGTATGTTACCTGCATTCCTTGTCTTGTTCTTAATACTGTTTTGCATACTGTGCAATCCTTACTCACGCTGAGTAATACATACTTTTCAAATACTCTGTAGGACTATAGCATGATTCAGTGGTACAACAGAGCCCCAATCCAGGAAAGGACTTAAAGTTAACCACATGTATAAGTATTGGCCCTAAAAATGGAAGTTTTCTTGAATCGGAACCCATGTGAATAAGGACTGCAGAACTGGGCCCTGTATCTTTTAAAAGGAATTATGGTACTGATTATCAGAAAATTGATAATAAAAATTAAATAACATACATTTAAAAAAACAAACCAAAGTTGCTTACAATCTGTTCCCACTTGAATGCAATTACATTATTTGGCATGAAATAAAAATTCTTGTGAAACTGATTGGAAAAAAATACTTTTCATATGCAATGGCCAATTTTTAAACCTCAATCTTGGCCATTCTAATTTGTTTTAATTCCAAAGGGCTCAGATTTTATTGGTGATTAATGGGCAAGCCAAAGTCCATTTTAAAATCAAAGCTATCTTTGAGTTATACTACAAAAATGTCCCAAATCACCTCGATTTGTCTTTTTTTATGTTTATACTAATGTCTGAAAAAAACATTTGGGCAGGGGGCTTCTTTATGGTATGTTTGGATAGCACCTACCACACTGTTAGTGTTAACAGACTGCAAATAATACATTTCATTAACAATTGCTGCTCTCTTGGAGCATTGTAACTAGAATTTCTTCATAGTACATGTATTTATCCGGAAGCCATGAATTCAGTAAGTTGAAAGTGGGGTAGGAGTTAAAAATGCTGCAGATCCCTTAGTTGCTAACTGTAGAATAGGGAGCACACTCGCTTTGTCTGGAGAGCTAGGTGCCCATTACAATTGTTTAACTGTATGATAATCTTACGTAATTATTTTACTTCTTAAAGCATCATCTCTGCCAGCTGAGGTACTTGGAGCACTTCACAGTTAAAACAATAGGAACAGGAACAAACCAGCATAAAATCAGTAGTGTAAAAATCCAGGTACTAAAGCATCTAAAAAAGCAGCAGCCACATTAAAAAGGGGGCTGGACCATGCAGAAAGGCAGAGCGTTGAAAAAGGAAAACACTTTTGCAATAGAAATAGCGTTGACAGACTAGTGTTTAAAGCTCTGAGAGCTCTGCATTGCTCACCAGTGAAACTGTGGAAATGAAGAGAGTTGAGGCCCCAGTCATGCAATTGATAGCACCCCACTGGCTTCAAAGGGACTCGAGATGCAGGGGCCTGCTCACATGTTTTAAATTTGAGGATCGGGGCCTAAAAGAGCAATTCAAATCCTAGCAGCTATGAAAGTGATAAATATTAAAGAACATGGGTAGTTCCACTGATGTGGATACTGGAAGATGTCAATTATCTCTGGCACCAGAAAGGACAAGGGATTCATCTTGAGTGGAGAAGGTGGGGTTGCCGTTGCCTGCTCTCCCGTGAGGGGATTTTCTGAGCCTGCTAACAAACTGTGCAGAGTCAGCATATCTTTTAGTGGCACCCACAAGTTGGGCTGCACTGGCTACCTACACACCCCCATGCAGTCAAGGGACAATTGCAACTTTTCTGTCACTGCTACTTCATCTCCCTCTGCAAGTGGAATTTTTACTGTGGAGCCCTGTGGCTGCATCAACATTGGCAGAAGCTGATGTGGACTCTGGGCTGAACTAAGCGCATATGTGTATTTTTATTGAAAGAAGGAAAAATTGCAAATGTCAGTGAGATTTATGAGACATTAATGAGGTGGGTTGGTAACGCAGACTTAGATAAACAGTGCACGTTGAAAGTAATTACATCTCCCCATCCCCACACAAATGAAAAATCAGTCTCACTGTAGTTTTGGAAACCTATTAATGGGGGAAGAGTTTCCTTAAGGCATTTCTGTATGTGGAAAGGGCGTGAAAGGGAGGATTTATACTGAGGAAAGAATCCAAAAATTATCAACCTTTCACATTGCTACGGCTGCATTTCCTTTCTTCTGGTGCCAGCAGTTGAAGTGGAAAGTCTGCTGTGCTTCTTTGTACCACGTAGGTTCTGCCTGAGGTTGGGTAGTTCTAACACTGTACATAAGGGAAGGGGAGAGAGTATAGGTGATCAAAAGTGGCTTTTCCTTTCTGAAGCTACCTATGTTGTCTCATCTGCTAGTGTATTTGGTGTGGGAAATGTAGGTCCCTTGGTTGGAACATCTAAACTTAACCTAAGTCCCAGTAGGGACAATACAGCTGTTATGCCCTTAACCAATTTACGCCTCACTAACTATGTCTTCTGATGTGACTTACCTTGACCTACTCTTGTCAGCTCCAGTTTGTGGAAGTGAACACACATCTCATCGCCTTGTTTGAAACAATACAAACTAACTTCTCAAGTTGTTTACATTTCTGGACTAGAAACACAGCTCAAATACTTCCCCAGTGGCTAGCATTATTGTTCTATTCTAATGGAATAAAATTTTGATGTATTGTAACCTACATAGAGTCTTTGTATGTGAAAATAGGATTTGCTGCTTTACTGGATGTAAGTTCTTTAAAAGTATCCAGGTCAACAGCATCAGCATTATTCAGAGAAATCATTTCCACGACACTCGGGAGGCATGACAACACCAGGAGGAAAATGTTTACTTTCCTTCTGAAAAAAATTCTGAACAGGTTCTAATAGCAATAAAGACCTCAGTGCAAGTTATTTCCTGGGAAATTAATAGCTAACTGAGGTTATTTTGGCCTCAACTTGACTTTGTGCTACCCCATCTCCCATCCAGCTATTAATTCAGGAAGTACCCTGGGCCTCAATTGTTTTTGCCTAATTAATATTGGTTTTTATTACATTACTGTGAGCAGACTTTGTACAGTGCTGTCAAAAATTTTAAAAAGCCCCTAACAATTGTAAAGCACTTTGGAATGCTTTAGGGGAAGGCACCGTTGCTGGGGTGAAATAAGGCAAACATGTCTCCCACTATAATTTGAATAACTTGTGGATGAACCCCATAATACAGCTGGAGGCTGTATGCATTTAAACTCCTGCTCTCGTTTCCCTGCTCCCCCAATGCACTTTTTCTGTTATGTGGCTGCAGCTTTGATATACACGATATACAAGGACCTGAGTTGCAAAATTTGGAGACAGATTTTGAAAACAAACTCTCAGGATGTTGGGATTTGGGGTTTTATTCAACCTGTTACAGAAATGGGGACCAGCTGTGAAAATTAGATCTGGATCTAGGTTCAAATTCTGATGCATCGCCTAGCCCTTGTAGTCGCGGGGTTTGGGTGAGCTCACCTTTACATGTAGTTATTGGAAAAGCAGCATAACTCTAGTGTAGTGCTTTATCTTAAGGTTCTTGATGGGAGGTTAAGAAGGACTCGAGAGTCTTTTTAAAATTTTATTAGTTTTTCATTTTCTCGGAGTATAGTTTAAAAAAAATGCAAAGGAGAACTCTGTATTAAATCGAAGCTATATTATATCTATACCAATGCCTGCTGTTAATGCTCAGATCAGTGGATGCTTAACAGTGCAAACTATAATTAAGCCAATGAAAGTTGCCAATGCTTATTACTTCTGAAAATCAGCCCATTTTTATATGGATTGAGGAGCTTGGCTTTAGGCACTCAAGTTTAAAATTATTAAGCAACCTGTTTAGTTAGTGGTATAATTTTAATTACACTTCAGTAATTAATTATTCAAATGCCTGCATTGGGCTAGTAGCAGTGAAATGTGATATTAATGTGCAAACAATGTTATAAGGGGCCAGAAAAGTGTGGTTACTCATAGGAAGATGGACTAGTGTTTTCCCAGGGGCTATAGATTAATGTGACCAAAGATTTGTCAAAGGTGGCTGTTCATCACTTTGAGCTATTGTCTAGGTTAATGTGCATATCTACACATATTTTTACAACACAAAACAGAGTCAAAGTTCTACCCTCTTTCGTTCATGTTTAAACTATTTCCTCCTGATTGATTTAAAGCTGGTGAAAGGCGAGTGTGTGGAATGCAAAGCTGTGCTGTGCTGTGGTATAGTACTGTGAGGTGATATATGGTGGTCTTTGCCTCAAAACAGTGGTGCAAATCCACCTGGCTCTTAAGAGCTCTCCCTTTCTAAGGGGAGTAAATGGCACTACACTCTCCAAGACTACTAAATCAGTTATTTTCAGTAAAAATATGCTGTATGTGTCAGAATCTGCTGAAATACTACAAAGTATAAGCTTGACAGAAGTAGACGGCGTTTATCTTGTGACTTAAGATTTTAAGAAAACAGGGCAAAAATTTGTGAGGTACGGTTTTTCCAGACTAAACTTTTATTTTTGAATCGGATGCTTTAAGAGTATTTAGAACACACAACAATGCAGAAGTAGTAAAAGAACTGGAGAGTGTGTATGAGTGGGAAAATTTTAGAGCAGTTGTAGTTTTGAATCATGGAGTTGACAATGCCAAGAAATAAAGCCTGGTACCACTTGCGTAATGGCACTGGTTCAAGATGAACATTTTTTATATGGAGATATATATATATGTAAATCTTATGTTTACAGGAGTTTAAACATTTTTTTTAAAAAGCCCTTCACTGTATTTACTGCATAATGCTGCATCTTCCTTATTGAAAATAAGTATCCATCTTCCTATTTTTTTTAGATAATTGTGTTTCAAGTTTTTTAAAAAAAAAAAAAGATTATCCAAAGCACAGGACTTGGTGGTGATGGGGGACTTCATCTACTCAGACATCTGTTGGGAAAATAAAACAGCAGAGCACAGATTATCCAACAAGTTCTTGGAATATATTGAAGATAATTTTTTATTTCAGAAGGTGGAGAAAGCTACTAGGGGAGAGGCTGTTCTAGATTTGATTTTGACAAATATGGAGGAATTGGTTGAGATTTTGAAAGTGGAAGACAGCTTTGGTGAAAGTGATCATGAAATGGTAGTGTTCATGATTCTAAGGAATGGTCGGAGGGAGAACAGTAAAATAAAGACAATGGATTTCAAGGCGGCAGACTTTAGCAAACTCAGGGAGTTGGTAAGTAAGATCCCATGGAAGCAAGTCTAAGGGAAAAAACAATTGAAGACAGTTGGCAGTTTTTCAAAGAGACATTATTAGGGGCACAGGAACAAAGTATCCCACTCCATAGGAAAGATATGAAATATGGCAAGAGACCACCCTGGCTTAGCCAGAAGATCTTCAATGATCTATAAGTCAAAAAAGAGTCCTACAAAAAGTGGAATCTAGATTAAATTACAAAGGGTGAATGTAAACAAATAACACAAGTATGTAGGGACAAAATTAGAAAGGCCAAGGCACAAAACAAGATCAAACTAGCTAGACACATAAAGGGTAACAAGAAAACATTCTACAAATACTTTAGAAGCAAGAGGGAGACCAAGGACAGGGTAGGCCCATTATTCAATGAGGGGGGAAAAACAAAAACAGAAAATGTGAAAATGGCAGAGGTGCTTAATAACTTCTTTGTTTCGGTTTTCATCAAGAAGGTTGGTGGTGATTTGACATCTTGCACAGTGAATGCCAGTGAAAATGAGGTAGGATCAGAGGCTAAAATAGGGAAAGAACAAGCTAAAAATTACTTAGACAAGTTAGATGTCTTCAAGTCACCAGGACCCGATGAAATGCATCTTAGAACACTCAGGGAACTGACTGAGGGGATATCTGAACCATTAGTGATTGTCTTTGAAAAGTCATGGAAGATGGGAAAGATCCCAGTAGACTGGAAAAGGGCAAATATAGCGTCAATCTTTAAAAAGGGAAATAAAGACAATCTGGGAAATTACAGACCACTCGGCTTATCTTTTGTACCTGGAAAGATAATGGAGCAAATAATTAAGTGATCAGTTTGCAAACATCTAGAAGATAATAAGATGATAAGTAACAGTCAGCATGGATTTGTCAAGAACAAATCATATCTAACCAACCTGATAGCTTTCTTTGACAGGGTAACAAGCCTAGTGGATGGGGGGGACATAGACATGGTTTATCTTGACTTTAGTAAAGCTTTTGATACTGTCTCGCATGACCTTCTCATAAACTAGGGAAATGCAACCTAGATGGAGCTGCTAATAAGGTGGGTGCATAACTGGTTGGAAAACGGTTCCCAGAGAGTAGTTATCAGTGGTTCAGTCATGCTGGAAGGGCATAACAAGTGGGGTTGAGCAGGGATCAGGTCTGGGTTCAGTTCTGTTCAGTATCTTCATCAATGATGTAGATAATGGCATAGAGAGTACACGTATAAAGTTTGTGAACGATACCAAGATGGGAGGGGTTGCAAGTGCTTTGGAAGATTAGGATTATAATTCTTCAGTTTGTCCAGGTCATTTTGAAATGGTCTGAAGTAAATAGGATAAAATTCAATAAGGACAAATGCAAAGTACTCCACTTAGGAAGGAACAATCAGTTGCACACATAATAAAATGGGAAATGACAGCCTAGGAAGGAGTACTGTGGAAAGGGATCTGGGGGTCATAGTGGACCACAAGTTAAATATGAGTCAACAGTGTAACACTGTTGCAAAAAAAGCAAACGTCATTCTGGAATGTATTAGCAGGAGTGTTGTAGGCAAGACATGAGAAATAATTCTTCCGCTCTACTCTGCACTGATTAGGCCTCAACTGGAGTATTGTGTCCAGTTCTGGCACCACCTTTCCGGAAAGATGTGGACTAACTTTCAGAGAAGAATAACTAAATGATCAATGGTCTAGAAAACATGACCCATGAGGGAAGATTGAAAAAAATGGGTTTGTGGAAAAGAGAAGACTGAGAGGGGACATAATTTTTTCAAGTACATGAAAGGTTGTTACAAGGAAGAGGAAAAAAATTTGTTCATAACCTTTGAGGAGAGGACAAGAAGCAATGGGCTTAAACTGCAGCAAGGGAAGTTTAGGTTGGACATTAGGAAAAACTTGCTGTCAGGGTGGTTAAGCACTGGAATAAATTGCCTAGGGAGGTTGTGGAATCTCCATCATTGGAGATTTTTAAGAGCAGGTTAGACAAACACCTGTCAGGGATGGTCTAGATCAGTGGTTCTCAAAGCTGGTCCGCTACTTGTTCAGGGAAAACCTCTGGCGGACCAGTTTGTTTACCTGCCACGTCTGCAAATTCGGCCAATCGCGGCTCCCACTGGCTGCGGTTCACTGCTCAAGGCCAATGGGGGCTGCGGGATGCGGTGCAGTCAAAGGGATGTGCTGGCTTCCCTTTCTGCAGGCATTGACTATGCCTCAATTCTATAAAACGCTCCAAATTGCCTCTTGTTTTAAAAAATTAGATGTAACAAAGTATGACAACCTTAAATTGGTTTATAAACAACAACAAAAACCCAATCAAGCTATCCCCTGAATATTCCCAAGATATTTTCATTTAAATAGTAACAGAAAACTATGCATTTCACTTTTCCAGTTTTTTCATGTGTTCTAGTTCATTCATTTTTTTTACCACATTAACTCAAAAATATAATGTATATTAACCCAAAAATATTGTGTATTAATGGCTTAGAATGGTCAAGGAGGAGGTGTTACTTGATTCAAAGACTGGAGGAGACAAAATGTAGCATTTGCAATCCAACTGGCTCAGTAAAGGCCAATCATGATGATCGTGCATTATGTTCTGTATGAGATACATCCTTAAGCATATGTCTACATTGCAATAAACAGCCCCATCTGACCCGTGTCAGCTGACTTGGGTTTGAGAGGCTGGTACTGCACGGCTATAAAATTGCGGTGTGGACTATGTGATAGCTATTTGTTTTGGGGCACTGTTTAATGATGTACATTGGGAATACTGGAATCTTTGTTTTTTTTTAAATTGGTCCTGGAAGGTTTGTACTGGGTCTAATTCTGCAATTCTTATACTCAGAGTGACATCAGTGAAACTGCTGAGTCAATCAATGTGGAGGGTGAAGCACTGAAGCATGTGCTAAGCTTTAAATATTCTAGTCAATGGGATATAAGCATGTGCCTAAACTTAAACATCTACTTAAGTGCTTTGCTGAAGTGAAAAACTGCAAGGTAAAGTCTGTGCTGTGGAAATATTTTTAAAGGTGTTGAAATTCACATCAGCATTCCAAGGGACCAGAAACGGTGGATCCCTCACTATATCACTGACTGAGATGTGTTTAATATTTGTTGCTGTCACATTAGAGCACAGATTCCTTTTAGTAAGGAAATGTATCTGGTTGGCAGCAATTTTATGATTTCAAGAATAAATGTGTTTAAAAATAATCCTCCCCCTTACCCGCACCAAAAAAGCAACTGAAAACCATTTTTTATTAAATGTATGCATCTGATGGGATGTCTGTTAATAAGAGCGATAAATGTAGTGAATTTCAATTACGCTTTTTAGTTATCTATCCCTCTTCTCTTTCTATGACAGTTACTATTGCACTACCGCCTTTTGCTGCAAGGAGTAGCTGCAATATAATTCATGGGTCGGTGAGAATCCCAGAAGGTGCTGATAGTTAAGTTTCCAGGAATACCTTTCAAATGAGGCATAGCCAGCTTTTCTTTGTTCATTTAGGCTGCTTGTTGCTGCAGCGCTGCCAGTGACTACTTCAAAGGCCTGGTCTACACTACGCGTTTAAATCGATTTAAAGAGCGTTAAATCGATTTAACGCTGTACCCGTCCACACTACAACGCCCTTTATATCGATATAAAGGGCTCTTTAAATCGATTTCTGTACTCCACCCTGACGAGAGGAGTTGCGCTAAATTTGATATTAACATATCGGATTACGGTTAGTGTGGACGGAAATCGATGTTATTGGCCTCTGGGCGGTATCCCACAGTGCACCACTGACCGCTCTGGACAGCAATCTGAAACCTGGATGCAGCAGGCAGGTAAACAAGGAACCCCGCAGAACTTGTATTACTTTCCTGTTTGCCCAGCGTGGAGCTCTGATCAGCACGGGTGCGATGCAGTCTCAATCCCAAAAAGAGCTCCAGCTGGACCGTAACGGGAGATACTAGATCTGATCGCTGTATGGGAAACAAATCTGTTTATCAGAGCTCTGTTACAGAACACGAAATGCCAAAGTGTTGATAAAAAAAATCTCCAAGATACACAGCGCTGCGAGACCAAGCGTAAACGGGAAGCCAGAGACTCAAATGGACGCTCATGGAGAGGGGGGTACTGAGGACTTCCAGCTATCCCACAGTCCACAGCAGTCTCTGAAAAGTATTTGCTTATCTCTTGCTGAGCTCCCAATTCTGTAGGTTCAACACAGGTCTGGCGTGTTCAGGGAACACTCCTCAGTTCTCCCCCCACCACCGTGAAAGAAAAAGGGAGAAAATCATTTCTGATACTTCATGTCACCCTAATGTGTACGAATGCTGGTGTACCAATGCGGCAGCTCTGAAAGAGCAGTATCCGCTCCTCCCCTCTCCCCCTCCCGTGGGGACAGTGCAATAGGACTAGTAACCGTCCTCATGAATATCTAATATGTTGACATCGAGGCCAACATTGCGGTTGACTTCCCAGTAGATAGGACATGAACGGCTAATAGCCAGCTTCGATCATAGCACCTGGGGGCTCCGCCCCCTCCCTTCTCTGTTAAAAACAGATTCTGTACTGCCTGACTGTCATAGCAGCAGCATGCTGGGAGCTCCTCTCCCCCACACATGTAAATGTCTGCTGGACTATCATCGCGCCGGGAAGCTGCCTCCCCCAATTTATGTCACTAAACACTCAGTGTTTCTATTCCCTGCATTCTTTATTACTTCATGACACAATGGCAGGACACTGCCACGGTATCCAGCCAGGAAGGTTGGGGGAGGAGGAAGACAACGGTGGGGTGTTGCAGGGCACCCCTGTGAATACTGACACCGGAGCAGCCTGTGCTTGAACACCGGTCCTCTAATACACTTGGCCCCTTATCTAGGCAGGACTGACTCTTTTTAGAAAACCATAAGGGAGGGATGACTCAGTCCCAAGTGAAGTCAATCCAATTTGCTTTGGCGATGCCGCCCCAGCCGATTTCAGCCAGGGGCACTCATGATAGCAGGGACAGTACAGAGGAGGAGAAATAACCGTCATCTCATTCCAGTTTTCTCCGGCAGAGACGGTACAGAACGACCGTAACGCATCTCTGCTATCATGCAAAAGCAAGTGAATGCTGCTGTGTAGCGCTGAGTATCGCTCTCTGTCCGCGGCATCCAGTACACATAAGGTGCCGGAAAAAAAAAAAAAAGCTGAACGGCTCCATGGTTGCCGTGCTATGGCGTCTGCCAGGGCAATCCAGGGAAAAACGACGCGAAAGGATTGTCAGCTGATGTTTTCCCAGAGGAAGGAATGAATGATGACATTTACCCACAAACCACGCGACAATACATGATCAGAACCCAGATTCCAAGGCGGGGAGACTGCAAGGAACTTAGGGATACTTAACGGAAGAGCTACCCACAATGCAACGCTTCAGAAATCGACGTTAGCCTCGGACCATGGACGCACAACGCCGAATTACTGTGCCTAGTGAGGCTGCATGAAATCGAATTTATAATATCAGTTTTATAAAAGCAATTTTAGCTAATTCGATATTATCCCGTAGTGTAGACGTGGCCAAAGACTCTTGAAACAATCAGAGACCCTGCAAGATCTAGGCCACATGTGCCTCTTGCTCCCTCCTGCAGTATGTATGCTGCAGTTTCAAATAAAATGGCTTTTATTGCCTGATCTTTGTCTCTTTCCTCTGCCAGCACATTTTAAGTTTCTAATAATTTTTTTTATTGCTTATTGTACTATTTTATGACCTATCACCTTCTGTAACTTCAGCTTTTTCTCCCTTAAAATAGTAATCAACATTTCAAATCTCTCTCTCTCTCTCTCTCTCTCTCTCTCTGAAACTGAATCAGAAGTGGCTCTGTTTTTGGCCCCCCCCCCAAGCACGGCGGGCAGGTAGCTTTCGGTGGCGTGGCTGCAGGAGATCCAACAGGAGAGACTAACATCCAAATATCTTATAGCTCAGTGGTTAGAACACTTTCCGGAGAAGTGGAAGAGCCCTGTTCAAATTCTTTCTCCCCATCTTGTGGAATGGGGAACCAGACCTGAGTCTCCCACATCCGAGGTGAGTGTGCTAATCGTTGGGCTGAAAGTTATCGGGGGGCAGTGGTACCCTCCCTCCCCCCACTCTCCAGCCCCATTTCATGTGGAGTGAAGCTGGCATCTAACTTGTACTCAAAAGGAATGACTTAGGCACCTAAGCTACCTGATTCCAAGACAGGAGTTCCCAGTTGTGGATCACTATCAGAGCTGGGTGCCTCGCTGTAGCCCACACTTGGGCATGTTTCTCTATGAGAGGGCACACCCCTCTTATCAGCATCTCCCAATGGCTAGCTGAGGTGGCTCCATGTCTAGTTGCTGGCCTTTGTGGATCACTGGCTTAGGCTTCTCTCTCTCCCTATAGCGTAAGCGTCCGGTGTTCAACCAGAACGCCCAGTCAAAAAGAGACCCTGGTGGCTCAGGTGAGCACTGCCGAGGGGGGCGGTTAAAAGTCCAGTTGCAGGTGCAGTGGGGCTAAGGCAGGCTCCCTGCCTGCCATAGCACCGCGTGGCAGCTGGGAGTGACCACCAGGTCCCTGCAGCCCCATGGCGCATGGGTGGCCACGGAGACTGTGTGTGCTGCCCCTGTCCCTGGTGCTGGCTCTGTTGCTCCCAGTGGCTGGGAGCTGTGACCAATGGGAGCCGCAGTAAGCGCCATCGGGACCTCACACCCTGAGCCCCCTCCCGCACCTCTGTCCCAGCCTGAAGTCCCCTCCTGCACCCAAACGCCCTCCACCTGCACCCCCACCCCCCTGTCCCAGCCCAGAACCCCCTCCTTCATCCCAAATTCCTCATCCCCAGCCCCACCCCAGAGCCCGCATCACCACTCTGAACCCTTGGCCCCATCCTGGAGCCCCCTCCTGGACCCAAACTCCTTCCTGAAGCCCACACCCCACACTTGCCCAACACCCTGCCCCAGTACTGAGGCCCCTCCTGCACCCCAAACCCCTCATCACTGCCCCCTCGAATTCTTCTCCCCCCAGACTCTAACTCTCTGCCCCAATCTGAAGCCCTCTCCTGCACCCTGAACCCCTCATTTCTAGCCCATACCCCGCCCTTCACTCTGACTCCCTATCCTAGCCCAGAGCCTCCCTGCACCCCAAACCCCTCATCCCTGGCCCCAGCCCAAAGCCTGCACCCTCTGTTGGAATACTCTTCCCCCTCCCGCACCCCAACCCAGCGCAGTGAAAGTGAGTGAGGAGTGGGAGAGAGCAAGTGACAGGAGGAGGAGGGATGGAGTGAGCAGAGGCAGGGCCTCAGAGAAGGGGCAGGGCACGGGCAGAGGTGTTCAGTTTTGTGCAATCAGAAAGTTGGCAACCTTATGCCTCGCTCAGGCTTTGTGGATCACAGTGATGTTCCTGTGATGTTCTGGGCACCTAACTTATAGGCAGTATGCAATGCTCATTGTCACAAGGCCAAGACCCTTTGTGGATTCAGGCCTGGGTGACTTGTACAACTGGTCTCTCTGTGATGAGGCTGAGGGTTTTTTTCCCTGTTTCAATAATACTTAGGGCAAAGCTCTCTTTCTCACTGGCAACATTTCCATTCCACAAAAGCCAAAGCAGGGGACTATTCATGTAATCAGAAAACGGTCAAGGCATCATTTATAAAGAAAATAAAACGTTCTCTCTCTCACATGTTTTTAAAACAAAAACTGCATTTTTTAAATATAAGGAGTTACCCTAAGATAAAGAAAAGATGATAAACTTTAATGGCATAGTAATACAATTTTAGTTAAAAGTAGGAAACCCTAGATTGCATGTTTCTAGCAAAAAGGTATTTTACAAGCTATTGGAGTCTAGTGGTGCATTAAAATATCCATGTATTACAGAAGGCTTAGGGATGGAATTACTCTGATATTAAAGAAGGCTCCTGGTACTGAGTTGTGTACATATTGCACTATAAGTCCTTGCTGATCATTTTGATTGTCTTTTTATTAAGTAATATACGAGAGTGGAGATTTGTTTACCCTAATGGAAGTCGAACAACAAACTCAAATAATTTTTTTCCTCAGTTTGTATCAAACACTTTTAATGTTCTTCCTGAATTGTGTGTTACTCTCATCAGGTCGGGGGAAAAAACATCTGATTTGGGATTGAAGATTTAATTGCAATCTAAGTCTGAATTCCAATACAAATGTTTCATTTAGCTCCTGGGTCTCATTTCCAAGATGTGATAAACTAAAACTAATTCCAGCTTTGGAATGTAATACTGTTTGGGCCTCAACTAGACTCTAAAAGTATTTTTTTTTTACTTAGACTTTGTGCTTGAACTGAATTTTAGACATAGTTCTGAAAACCCAATGTGTCTTCCTGGGAAATGATTGTAAATAGCACATCCTGGCTTGTCAGTTGCTGAAGAGGTTGCACAATGTTGTCTTAAACTGTGGAAAGTGTCAATATTAATGTACTTAGTGGTCAGGAATACAGGCAGTCCTTGACTTTTCAGTGTTTGAATTATGACGAACAGCACTTACACCGCTTCTACACTGACACTCTGATTCAACTGACAACTACCGGGTTCAAGTTTACGACGCTCAGTACTGCAATGATTGCAATTCCGAGTTACGACGTTCCGATTTGGACGCAATTATAAGGAACCAATTATGTCGTAAATCCGCGGACTGCCTGTACCCTACATTGATGATGACAGTGGCTTATATGTGCCTCAGGTCAGTGTTTGATCAGATTTAGTATCCCAATGTTCATTTAAGTGTTAAGTTAGAAAACTGAAATAGTAGCTTGATCCTGTAAGGTACTGAGCACTCTGGCCTCAATCCAGCAGAGCACTTAAGCATGTACTTAACTTTAAGCACCTTTAATAGTCTAAATAGTCCCACTGAAGTCAATAGCCAAGCATGTGCCTAAGTGCTTTGCTGGATTGAGGCCCAAGTGCTCAGCAGCTTGTAGGATCAAGTTACCATATGGTTGGTGTGCATGTATTGTTCTGAACTGCACTGAACTGGCACATGTCTGTAAGAATTAAAAGGCACATCAGAGCAGCAGTTTGGAAACTTGGTAAATTCTAGGCTATGCACCTGCACTGTTCCAAATCTCTTTCCTACTTTCATTCCCCTTGAGCCTTGCCTACCCAAGGAAAGGTAGCTATTGCTGACAATAGGTGTCAGTAGCAGGTGTGAGTAAAACCGGCACTGAAAATGGGTTAATTGCAAGTCTAGACAGATCTAAACCATGGACAGCACATTTCAGGAACCATAGTTTCCTCTTGTAGATAGGTCTGTACATACCCTCAGGTAAGGAACATAAACTGGTGGGGGATTGATATGACTTTGTGGTAGGGAGACTGGGCCAGTCTCAGAAAGTTATTTGCTTTAGTTTCCATTTATGTTGTTCTTCTCTGGTCCCTTTCCATCTTCCCCACCCGACCCCCCACAAAGACAGTTAAGTTTATCATTAACTTAAATGTAATTACTTAAGACACTTCCTTTGTTCTGTTGAACACAAGTCCTACATGTACCTGCCACAATCAGCAAGTTATTCTTGGCAGTGCTATTACTAAGGCTCTGCTGATGCCACCCATGATTTATATGGTTGTATCATTATCACTGATTGGGAAACCAGCACAGCTCACCCCATACTCTTCCCCTCCACCCCCATGGGAACTTGCGAGTATATTAGAGGAGTTGTGATCAGGGAGTCAATGAAGCCCAGTGCTTTTGCAAAGCTAATCTCTGAAGAAGCCTGTAGTAAATAGGATGCTACCACCATTGTCAAGCTACAAATTCACTCAACTATCAATCACATCTCTTTGCTTTGGGGTCTATTTGAATTCTCAGTGGGAAGCGTGCATTGCCTGTTCTGAATAGCTGCCAATCTGAATTGAATTGCACTGTGGCTGTACCACCAGGCAAGGGCAATGTTCCCGGGCAAGGCACAGCAGCCTCCCCTCAGCTCATGGAGGAGTATTTTGTGAGTGGAAATGAGAAGATCTAGGAAAGGCACTACTGAGTCTGGTGCTCCCCCTTCAGTTTTTCCTCCTCCTTCATGATGGCCTAGCAACTTGGGGGTGTTACACTTATGGTAATGTTTCAGGAACAGAAGCCTCTGAAAAATAGGATGAAAGGTTATAAACTGAAAGTGGGGAAAATTGGAAGTTTCTGTGCAATCTTGCCAAGAAAACGTTTTGACTACAGTACAACAAATCTGTCATTGGCAAAAATCCATTAGTGATACACTGTCCAGCTCCCATATTTGTCATTTCCTGTGATAGAAATGGTAACCAAGAATAGTGATGATGAATGGTATAAAAGGCTACATTGTGTGACAGACCCAGACCAGTGGGGTACAGGAGTCTGGTAGAGGGCAAGTATACTGGTCACTGGATGAGTAGTTTTCTGTTCCTTGAGTGACCAGAGCAGGGGCTGCAGTAGAGTAATCAGGAACCTGCTAGAACCAATTAAGGCAGACAGGCTGATTAGAACACCTGCAGCCAATCAAAGCAAGCTAATTAGGGCACCTGGGTTTAAAAAGGAGTTCACTTCAGTTTGTGATGTGCATGTGAGGAGCTGGGAGCAAGAGGTGCAAGGAGCTGAGGATAAAGAAGGTGTTTGGAGGAGGCCATGGGGAAGTAGCCCAGGGAGTTGTAGCTGTCATGCAGCTGTTACAGGAGGCACTATAGACAGCTGCAGTCCACAGGGCCCTGGGCTGGAACCCGGAGTAGAGGGCGGGCCCGGGTTCCCCCCAAACCTCCCAACTCCTGATCAAACACAGGAGGAGTTGACCCAGACCAGGGGCGGCTCTAGGGTTTTTGACACCCCAAGCAGGCTGTCTTCGGCGGTTTGCCTGCGGAGGGTCTGCTGGTCCTGTGGCTTCGGTGGACCTCCCGCAGGCATGCCTGCGGGAGGTCTACCGAAGCCGTGGGACCAGCGGACCCTCCGCAAGCACGCCGCTGAGGGCAGCCTGCCTGCTGCCCTCGCGGTGCTGGCAGAGCGTCCCCCGTGGCTTGCCGCCCCAAGCACACGCTTGGCGTGCTGGGGCCTGGAGCTGCCCCTGACCCAAACTGTGGGTTCCACCAGAGGGGAAGATCACTGAGATGAGCAAACCTGCCAATAAGCGCAGGACCCACCAAGGTAGAGGAGGAACTTTGTCACAAGTGTTAATGGAAAATATATTCCCTAGCTCATGCATATGAGAGATAGTGAGAAATCAGTACACTTCAGGTTTAAGCAAGCCAGGTAGGATATGTCTAGGGAACTGGAAGAGAAACGAAAGGAGAAAGGGAAGAGGCTGAGGAAAATGAAGACAGTATTGAGGTTTGGATGAGTCTCTAGGGGGAGCAACCAAAGGAACAGATAGGGGTGGGGAGGGGAAAGCTTTACTGATGCATTTCATTTAAAGTTTTTTTTCTGAATAAATGATTCAGTTCAAAGAATACTTGTTTTCAATGTAAACAACAATCCCTCAATTCAATACACAACTTCATTACCTAACAAAACTCAAGAGCACTTGAGTTTGACAGCATTGTTCCCAACCTCGATCAAAGCTCTGTGAGGAAAGGACCATGCATTTTTTGTCTAAAAATGGCCATGCATGTCTATGGTTCTAAGTAAATAACTAAAAACAAGGGGAGTTGCCTTGCTACAGCTGTAGATCAGTTTAATCCTTTGGAAATTTACCTTTAGAGTCAAATTCTTAGGATTGTGATTGCAGCAAGTTAATGGCGCTACCATGATTTACCCCAACGTCAGAGGAAGAATGGTCCAGTGGTTTGGGGGTTACCCTGGAAGAGTCTGCTCCACCATGTGTGACCATGGGCAAGTCACTTAGTCTTTATATGCCTCAGTTCCCCATCTGTAAAATGGGGATAATAGTCCTTCCCTACCTGACACAGGTGTTGCACATTAAAGATTGTGCACTGCTCAGATACTACAGTAATGGTGGTAACTAAAATAGATTTTGCTTTTGCTCATTGCTTGCTCTGTTGTTTTACCTCTGTGAACTTTACTGAATTATCACGTCGAACAATGTAGTACTCTATATTTTAAATACATAGTAATTTTAATACACTTACTGTAATCCTAAAACTAAGAACACTGAAACTGATCTGTCAAATTTGTCTTCTGTCACTCATCTGTGAATGTAAATGGTACTTATAATTTGCATTAAGTTTTAATGTGTCAGTCATTTAGGCTACCATGGAGAGTGACTAGATTTGTCTGAATACTCCTGTTGGGCAAATTGTCCTGCAGGAAGGATATTTCCAGATTTAAATTAAACAAGTAGATAATGCCTCTATTTGTTTAAAGCACAGTGATAAGGGATGCTTGATGGCTATTGTCTGGCATGAAACACTTGATGGCACTTGTTTTCTGTTAAGCAGCAATTTGTCCGTTGATGAGAACTATATCCCTGACGGCACTTTCTTCCCATATTCAGTTGTGCATATTAGATGTATTCTCAACACTGATTGTGAAGGGCACTGAACTCTTGCCCTTGCAAAGGATTGTACCACAAGGGCAAGATTTTACTGTCAAGGGTTTATTTGAGACTAAAAATAGCAGCATAATCAGCACTTATAACAACTCAACACTATTACCACAGTTGGTCTGCAAATAGATAGATAGAATGCACAAGCTTTATAATCCTTAGGCAATGGGTACCTGTTTTTCTGGGATTTGTTGTATGTTTCTGACTCTTGAACTGGTGCTTGATGTCTGTGTCTATCCAAAACACTGCAGAAAATTGTTGATTAATATTAAGTGTTTATTAGAAACAGTTAAATAAGTGGGGCCTAGTCTACGCTAACAAGTTTTACTGACATAGTTATGTTAGTGAGGAGTGTTTTAAAAAATAAAACAAAAACAAAGAAAATCCTTCATAACTATGCTAATAAAAGCCGCAGTGTAGATGCGGTTATATCAGCAAAAAATCCGTTTGCTGGTGTAGTTTATTCCATTCAGGGATCTCTTTTGCTGCTATAATCTGTATCGCCACTAGTAGAGCTATACTGATACTCCATCTGAAAATTCTTTTAAGTATAGAAAAGGGCTAACTTTCTCACTTGATGGCCAGTGCCCTAAGCACTAGGCTTGGGATGAGAGACCTCCAGGTGCAAAACCCTGCTTGTCTGAATGGTCTGGGGTGAAAAATTCTGCTAAATCAGGTAGGGCAGGGACTTGAACCTGGGTCTTCTATATCCCTGGTTGCTGGCTTGACCATCAGACTAAAGAATGTGTGTGTCAGTCTTTCTTTCTCTTTCCTCCTTCCAACCAATGCACAACAAAAACAAATTCTGAAACCTCAAAATTTGCCCCCAAAAGGAAAGATCGTCCTTTGGACAGCTCTAACAGTGAGACCATCACTGGACTGCACACATTTTACAATAAAAGATTAACAAATTCACTTATGACTAGTACAATAAAATTGTGGCTGTTCTCCAAGTGCTAAATCCACCATTGGACCCAGATGAGGATGGGAGTGCCTTTGAGGAAATTTATGTAGGAGGTAAACTGATAACCAAGTGTGCTCTGAGATACAAAAAAGCATGTGCAAAAGAGCCCTGAATTTACAAAACAGAGGAATTCCATTGTAAGGATGCTGTAATTGTAAGGGAAGGAGCTGGAATAAAATCAGAGGATGCTTTAGTGACCTTCCCATGCCTCTCTCCTTATTACCTGAGTTGTTTCACCTTTTCAAAAGCAGTTTGAGCTTTCAGATGCATGTTATATGGGGTTTTCTCTCCTGTTGTATTTTAACTGTCTGTTATATAGTTAAATTAGCTACAAGTGTTTTTTTTTTTTAAACAAAGCAACCCTGATCATGGAAAAGATCATCCTTGACTTAATGCCAGTTATACACTCCTCGAATCTACTTGAGTTCAATCCTGCAATCAATCTCATGCTTAACATTCCAGCTTTTAGTTTTAATACCTAAATGAATGCTCCTATACACAAAAGCTGTTCTGTACTGAATGTAGCAAGCCATTTTGCCAGGAGAGGCTTACAATATGTACTTTAAAAGGTGTAAATATGACTGTGAATGCCTATTTTAATGGGAGTTATGAGGAATTTCTATAGAAACATTAATACCTCTTTGATATGTCAGTACATTTAACACGATTAGGTGCAAGCCTCTGAGATAGATAACTATCTTATGTCAGTACAGCTTGGCATGGCAAATCTTGTCCTCAGATATATCCAAACATCTCCTATTGATGCACTGGGAATTGCAGTTGTGGGTGAAGGCAAAATCTGGCCTCCTGCCAAAAGAGCTATGCTAAAGCTTAGACTAATACACCAAATCAGGCTGGCTTTGGGTTTCTAGTATACCTATGAACATCTGTCTGAGTGGCTGAAAGTTCAGCAGATCTGGGCTGGTGCAATTCACACAGCCATAACCGCTACTGCCAGTCATCTTCTCTTCCCAAGCTCCAAGGATCCCTCTTCTTACCATTGCTATCTTCAGAGGGAGTGGTGGTCTTTTATACATGTGCTGTTTCTGCAAGCTATTGGCCCCCACCCTGGATTTTCTGGGTGTGCTGGGTGGCTATGCTCCCTGTAACAACATGGGGAATATGTCTTCTGTTTTTATGAATTCTAGTTCATGTTATGAAGAAATTATTGTATCGGGGAATGCCAGTATATGGATGTGGAATCTACCATTTGCTGACAAGGGACATAGCACATCCCTACCAGACAGAGATGACTATGTGACCCACCCTCCCCAGATTTCTGCCAGGGTTTATATGTCCTGCTCTGAACTCTGCTGCCTACCACCAGCATCTTTAAATTGTGGACCCCCTCTCTGAACAGAGATGTGTCTTCTCTGCTGCCAGAACAGGGACAATGGAGAGTAGTTAACCTTAACGAACTATGCTCTAACTCAGTAGTTCTCAACCTATTTACCATTGTGGGCTGCATCCAATACTACCTGTATGGTCCTGAGGATGTCACATGGGCTGCAGCTGTGTGCTGGTTGGGCTGCAGGTTGAGAACCACCGCTCTGACTGAATATGGACATGCTAAGGAGGTTGGTTGAGGCAGAGAGAAACTAGTTCCTCTAATTTGTCAACAGGAGCAAGAAGTGGAGAGTGGAAAATTCCCAGAAGCAGAACAAAGGAACCAGGTGCTATTGATCAAACATATTCACTTGAGGGACTCACTGGGATAGGAACAGGAATCTGTGGGCTGGAGAGGTCTTGTTCAGCTGCAGTTAGGGAAAGCTAAGTGAGCTCAAATGGATTTATGGTTCTGAAGGGAAACCAATGAGCTGCAAGGAAAGGAACCTGGACACTCAGAGGGCTCTCTCCAAACCCAAAGAACTTTCTCCAGTGGTGAGGAACCTGAGGCAGGAAAATGTATGTATGTGTTTATAACTTTATATAGAGCTATATATTTCTCATGCTTCCTAAGTGAAAAGGTGTGATGTTTTAGAATCCTGTGTAAAGTATGTGTGTGCTGTCTTTCAAACTATCTCACGCACTTTTAGAGTTAAACTAGAAACCAGAAGGCTCACACATTTAGTAGCATTCTGAGGAATACGCAAGAGCAACTGGGGAGGCATGAGAAAAACAGTACTAGTTTCAAGGCCTGTGCAATTTGACCACAGAGTCCCCAGGGCCAAGAGGGTTATCATACATATGGTATGCACCTGGAGTGCACACTTACTGGCCAAAAGCGAGGGACAGTACCTAAACAGTGCCCAGCCTCAGCAAACTAAGAGCAGGTGGGATTCAGCATTTAGATCCCCTCACAGCAGCCTGGCGAGTATGCAGCTATTGGAGCTTGACCATATCTGACACACACCCAGGGGTGAAAGTAAAATTGAAAACTTACCAGTATGGGGGACGGCTCCACCCCTCCTGAAAGGGGTGGGGCTCCAAGCCGAAGGGGTGGGGCTGGGGGTCAGCGTCCCCCAGCCAGCCATTCTAGGATGCCTGACCCACATGCCACGCAGGGCTCCAGTGGCAATTTACAGGACCCGGGGCTCCTTCTGCTGCTGCCACCCATACTGCCTTACTTTCACCCCTGCACACACCCATCTTCTTTGCTTGCGGGGGATCTATTGGTAAGCACCAGTGCTCTGGAATCTAACTCCCAGTGGTTCCCTGCTAACTGTGCGCTGTGCTTCAGGCGGTGCCACTCCCTGCTGACTTGTTTTTTCTGTTGCTCGCTACCTAGGGTGAGGGCATATCCTAACTCCCATCTTTGTTATGATGGAAGGGAGTGGCAAAGGCCTTAATTACAGACTGCCCAAAAAAGGATAATGGGAAGTGGCCATCTGGTTTCTTCAGAATAACTGGGAAAGGAGAGCACTCAAAAGCAGGCTGTGGTGAGGAATTAGAGGCATGTAGTTTATTGGACCCTGAGGATTTGTGGGAAAGAGGGGTGTCCTCAGTGATTGGGCCATCCTGTTGATGGGTCAAATCACAAAGCAAGCCATCTAGGCTTAACCTACTTTCATCCCCTTCCAGCAGATGCTTGGGAGTGGGCTCAGTTTTGGGTAATGAACATGGCCCTTATCATTCGATAAGTAATGTTGTTTTCTTTTCGTGGTTCTTGTATCTGCATGAATCTAGATATTATTCTCTCCCACAGTCTTGCATGACATCATAAATTATTCCTGACACTCCCCAAGAAATGTAAAAAGCTAATTGCATCCAAGTTATTTTTTTTACTAGCATCTTAATTACATCTCTTAATGCAACAACAAACCGCATTCCTAACTTGTAAGGATGTTGCCAAGAGTGAGTGAAAAATGCTTTAAGGCAAAACAAACAGTGCTGTGTGGTTTCATTCTAAACAGTATCAGTTAAAATGAGGGCATGAACACTGATAAAGATGTTAATAATTAGAAGCTGCATGTTAAGCTTTATACAGTGAAATAAATGTGGTATGTCCTGCCATGAGAGAGACACCGACTCTCACATTAAGGGCAATGTCATCCTCTGGCCTGAGCTTATGTGTAGAATGTCCATCCCAAGACCTGGATCCTAACAACCTCGATTCAGATCTTGATCCAGCTCTAAACTGCTCAAGTCAGTCTTCGAAGTTACTGTGACTTTGATTTTAATAACAAAGTCCAAAGTTCAGTTCAAGGACATTTCTATCTCCTCTTTTTCCTTTCAATGCACAAGAGTGGACTGTGTTTTGGTGGTATGGTGAAGACAGTGGCTCTACGAGAGCATTAGAAAGCAGGCAGTTTGCACTCTGATCAAGTTTTTTTTTGGCGTGTAGGAGTAATGAGGAGAGCTGGTGGAAGCAGGCCCCATTATGAAGTGAGGAACCTCTCTAAAAACTCTCCCCAGGTAGATGGACATAGCGATGTTTTGGAAGAAGCTTGGGGCCATGTAGGGGGAGTTACTGTGTTGTGAGAGAAGACACTTATTTTTCATTAAAGCCCCTGGGATTTTTAGTTTAGTTTTGTTAAAGCTGGTTGAGACTTAAAATGAGAGAATGAAGACATCGAATTAGTTAAAATGGGTATGGTGTAGGAAGAAGAGATTACCTTTTTAAAAATCAGTAGCCATGAAAAATAGACATAAAATATGAAATGCTTAAGGAGAGGCTGGATCAAACTCAGTGGGAACCATGATCAGTTGGACCTGCGGACAGGGCAGGTAAACAAACCGGCCTGGCCTGCCAGGGGCTTTCCTTATGCAAGCAGCGTTCCACGTTTGGGAAACACTACTTTGGAGGAAAGCTGTCTTGGTAACCTACAGTTCTGTTATTGGGTTATGTAGGTAGGCTCTCCCAATTGATAGGACGGTTCTCACATGCTATGTGCATAAAATTGATAGGTAAAAAGTTTTGGAGGTTCAGCTTGAATAAGAGCCACAATTTCAGATGTTTTGACCACTAAAGTACTTGACTCTCTCCAGTCTGCAAAATATGTTTGGAAATATCATGTAACCACATTTACTGGTTCGTCCTGTTTTTTTGGTTTTGCTCAGAATTGGGAAGTGAGGAGGGATGTGAAAATGAGAAGTAACGGGAAAAATCTGATGTAAACTTCTTTAATCATCAAAAAAGAAGTTTTTAGTTCAGTTAAATTCAGGTTCTGGATGAAGGTCTGCTTATACCTTGTCTTGCTTTATTTGAACTTCTGAATTGGTTTGTCCCTTTCTGATACACACTCCTGTGTCCTCCTGATATGTTATCTTAGTAATTACCTTCCTTTCCACCCCCGTCTTAACTTTACAAACCCATAATATTTTAGTATGTTAAGGCAGAGAAATAAATCTTGCCTCAACGATGACCCTCAGTCTCACAGAGCAGATTAACTCATATAAACAACCTGAGTGCTAGCTACTTATCTGGCTGGGTAGATCAACACTCTCGTTCATCCTTGAGGCATGAAGATGGATTAAAACTCCACATGGCCACTAAAGTTAGAATGTAAAGTAATTTATTTCATAGGTTTTTATGTAACAAGAGTCTTAGGAGACAATAAAAAAGAGAGGAAGAAATAAACACAAGGCAAAATGAATCCAAAAAGCATCTTTGATTTGGGGACTAATGCCTGACAGATTTGTAACTTCCAGTTTCCTAGAAAATATGTGTTAAAATATAACGTCATTTTCATTGTAATCCAAATTTATATATAATATGTAATAAAACAGGTGAATAAATTTTACAGACAGGAGAGATGTTTCCTTCTGTGAAAAATGTATTCCTCACTGACCTGTGGAGAGGCTATTCATGAACAGCTGCATCAGGAGATAAGCATTTGCTGTACAGTTGGAAGAAAACTATTGCATCAGCTCTAGCTCTCCAGGACTGCAGCATAAAAAAAACCGAACAGACCTGAAGTGATTTTGAGTTACAGTGAGTGACAAGGGGGAAAAAAAAATAGCTGCTGCCTACAGTGATATAGAATACTGGGATTAACATATATACTGTAGTAAAGTCATATAATGTGACATTCTAAGTGTGGGATATGTGTGTGTATTATGTGACTTCTGCTTAACTTGTCGTTACATACTTAAAATAAAAGTTCAGTTCCAATGGATCTTACAACAGGCCAAAGATGAAGATCAAGTTAGCCATGAACTGGACTATGTTAAAGGAGAAGGTTAAAGCTTATATAAACTTGTTCATCTCTGAACCAGAGATTTGCATGGGTTTGCAATGGTGAAATGTAGTTAAAACTGAACTACACTGCAGCCAATCAGAACACTCAATTTAGGTGTGCGGTTTGACTGACTGACATTGCTCCAGATCTCAGTCTTTACCTCTGTTGGTATATACTCCATGACTTACCACAAGACCGCTTATAGCCAAAGAGGAAGCAGGAGTTGTTGCACTCTCTGAGGGTATGCCTTCACAGCCTGCAGAAGTGTGCCTCCCAGTCCAGGTCAATAGACTTGGGCTAGCAGGGCTCACTCTAAAAATTGCTGTGTAGATAGCTCTTTGAAGTTGAGGCTTGCATGGGAGCTCAGGCTCTGAAGCCCAACCACCACCCTAGATTTCAGATCCTGAGATCCAACCCAGGCCACAATTCCAAAGCGCTGTCTACACAGCAGTTTTTAGCATGATCCCCGCTAGCTCAAGTCAGTTGACCTAGGCTGTGTAGATGTCCAGTATGCAAAATGAGACCAGAGCTTAATGTTGTTAAAAATAAATGAAAGCTTTTGGTTCACCTGTTTTTGTCTAGTTTATTGGCTGTAGATAAAGGTCATATGTGTATTTAAATGTTCATACATTTATCAGTGCAATAGCTGTTTTATTTTACCTTCCTTTAGAAACAGAAACCAAAGTCCCATAGGCCCAGGGAAATATGGATTTGGAAAAGTGCCATATATATTACCACTGCAAACTGACACTGGGCAACTGCCTCAAAAAACACGGAAGCAGCGACAGTCAACAAGGAATCAAGTGTATGAGCAGAATCAGAGTCTTGGGAACACACACAATCATCCATCTAACCCTTCAGTCCAACATGGGAATCTTTACCAAGAAGAACGTGGACCTCAGGTGTTGGGGCCCTCAATTTATCAGCAAGCTTCAACCCATTCACAGGCCTTTCCTGTATCTCAAAGTTTGTTTCATGGGACTGACTCAACCCACCATGCATCCCACCAGCCCTTCCAAGGTCAACCTCACCCTCCAAGAGCTGGAGCTATTGTGTGCATTGGAGCCTACAAGCAGTACAAACTCTGCAACACAAATGTAAGTCCATTCTTTTCTCTCTCAATTTTAAAGACAGCTCCCTGAGCATGCTGGATTTCTATTCTTCCTGTGGCTTAAAATCAAAAGAGATATATATTGATCTTTTTAACTATGGAAAAAATGCCCTTCATTCTGTTAGTTAGTCATGGAATAAAAGAACCAACTGTATGTTGATTTAAAAGAAGATTGGCTTGGGGGGGTGTCCATAGTTGCTATTTAATCTACCATTTGCATAGCAGCATCCATCCGAGGGGTATCAAATGGTTGTTAAACCTCACACAAGTATAAGTATGATTCCTGTTAGATAGATTGGGAAACTGAGGCACTGACTTTGCTTCACAGACAGGAGTAGGCAGATAATAGGATGGGATTGGTATTCAGGTTTCCCAGTTCCCAGTCCCATGCTCTAACCACAAGACCACATGGCCTTTTTGTGACAGACCTTCCTTTTTGCCATATTTTGGGAATTCATATACCCCAAACGAAGGTTTCTGATTTTAAGTGCCTATTTTTAGGGTAAATTATAGCTTTTTTAGAAGTAAAAATCTATTGTATTAGAATTTTTTTTAATAACATTTTTCTTAAAGCTGTTTTAAAATATTTGGCTTTCGTGCTACTCTGTGTTCTGGGATGACCTCCCAGTTAGTTGTATGAGACCCCTCAGGGTCTGCTCTTCTGCTCTACAAACAAATTTCAACATTGTAAGAGCTGTAATTTTTGGCTGTTTTTCTTGAAAATTTCTTAAAATGTCTTTCTCCAATGTTTGTCTTGGCTGGATTTTATCAGCATTTAACCTAAAACAAGAGGCTGCCTTTCCAATCTCTAGTGAATTAATATTGTTGACGTCAAGAGCCATGCTATTTAGATATTAATAATGTGTTTTTTCTAAACTATTAGTGCTGTTGTACGTTCATGTAACAGAGAATTCGGCCTTAGGGTGCATATGTGAGTCCTAATCTGCCTTTATAGCCTTTGGGCCTTTTAAAACTGGGAGATGTAGTCATGGGGCACATGACTAGGGACAAGCATGTGACCTTCAGGAAGCCAGATGGACACTTCCTGTTTCTTAGGTGATGGCAGCATACAAGAGAGATCCAGTGTCAAGGATGCTTTGCTGTATGTTTCTCCATCAGTAGGCAAGAAAAAGTTACCAGAGGAGAAACATGTTTCCCCTTCCCAGTTGTGGCAGCCAGAGACAGCAGGAAGAGTCTGTTACCTAGTGTGTTGTATTATTTTGAACCTTTTTTGCATTTTCTGTTAATTAATAAACTTGCATTGGGGAATGGGATGTGGAATGGAATTTGGGCTTTAATTTGAACTGCCGTGGCTAGTGAATCTGCACACTGGTGCACAGGTAGAGTAGTAAATACATCTCAGTCAGTCATCTAATTGACTGTAACCGCAGGTAAACACAGTTTACCACTTCTCTTTGGGGAATATGGAGTTTAGCTTAGATTAGTTTACCCATTTTTTTTGTTTAATTTCTTTAATTTTTTTTTTTACCATTACACTCTGATCCCACTGGTTCAGTACCTCTGCTATGTGCTTTTGTAACACAGCCCTTTCTAAACCCTGTGTTACACTGGTGTCCAAGACTCCAGTTTCAATGATGAGAAGTTCTGCTTCTAAGTCCTTTCTAGTTGTGTTTTTCTTTGTAGTAGGTCCTTGCTTTTTCAGCCCTGAATCCTGCTTCCCCTTGTTCTTCCCTCTATTTCAGCCTCAGTCATATCAGGGCAGGAAGGCACATAGTCATCATCCTCATGACTACGCATAAAGCATCAGAAGGGGCTTTTTCAATAATTATCTCTTGACAGGCTTCTCTGTGGAAACTTCTGTTTAGTCAATACTATAACCAGCACCCTCCCAAGTCTCAGTCTGTCCCTTGTGTGGGAGTGTTATGTGGGATAGATGCACCACTGGTTTTTCGTTTGTCAAGTTATTGAATAGTTAGAAGAATTATTCTGTATTGTACACAGCCCTGCCAGACACACAAGACATGGTCCCAGCCCAGAGGAGCTTAGAATCTAAACCAGGCTGACAAATATGAGAACAGTGGATAACAGCTCAGACCTAAGAAATGGCAGGAAGGGAGCGAGGGAGAGAGGGATAGCTTAGTGGTTTGAGCACTGGCCTGCTAAACCCAGGGTTGTGAGTTCAATCGTTGATGGGGGCATTTAGGGATCCAGGCCAAAATCAGTACTTGGTCCTGCCTAGTGAAGGCAGGGGGCTGGACCTCTCAGGGTCCCTTCCAGTTCTATGATATAGGTATGTCTCCATATATGAAGAAGATGGGTTGATGTCATGGAGATCAGAGTTGGAAGGTTCCGTTAAAGTAGTGAGGTGTAATGAGGGTAGAGGAGTTTGCAAGATGGATGTGAGACAGGCTATTCCAAAGATGGTGAAGGGCAAAGTTGGAAGTGAGGACGCTTCTATCCTTATTATTATTGGTAATGCCCACAATATACAAGGGACTTTCCAAACTCAAAAGAAAAGGAGTTTTCTATTCAAACGGGTTACTAGAGTAGCACAGAGTAAGGGAAAATCAGAGCACAGATTAGGTGGGGGGTGAAAATGTTTATAGTAAAGCCATGAAAACAAGTGCAAAGATCTTGATTTTACTGTTTGAATTATATTAAGATCATGATGCAAAGCACCAAGATGGGTGATGTGGATTGAGTGACATGAGGGGAAGAAAATTACAGCAGAAATATTTCAGATAGAGTTGGTGATTGGAGAGGGAGTTAGAAAGGAGGAGGTAGCTAAGAGGAGTGATCAAGGCATGGACCCAATGTTCTAATAGTGAGGATGATGAAGAAAGGTCATTATAGAGGAAATTTGGCAAGAAGTGGGATCCAGAGAATGGGGTGAAGAAAAAGTTGTAAATGTGGGCTTGGGAGATTGGGAGGACAGTGAACAGGTCAGCACTGATGGAGAAGGAAGGGAGAAATTAGCTCTGGTGAAGTTTTGGATACTGGCAGGACATACAATTCAGTGTAACTTAAATATGGTTCAGTGTTCGTGGAGGAGCTAGAGTGAATATGCATTCACAGTAAATAATTTTAAATTTTGAAGCTACATTTAAGGATAGGACAGCAACAGGATACCAAAAAAAAAAAAAAAAGGTGTGAGCATATCCCCATGATTTCCTGCACCTCTGAATGTAACCAAATTCTAAAGAAACAGATGTGACTATTCAATGATCTTTTTAACAAGAGAGAAATTGCAGGTGATGCAGCTAGAATTTTAAGTCCTAGCAGGCACATAGCCCTGTATTCCGATGACGACGTACTCAGGAACCAAGTGGAAGCTGTAATTGCCATCAGGGATCAGTTTCTCCCTAGGATGTGGTATTTAATAGCTATAAACAATAATTATGGAGGAGCAATCATAGGAGTCAAGGGCAGACCAGAGCAAAGCAAAGCTGATAGTGTTTGTCCTTATTTACTTGTTCTTCCTGTCTCTCCACATTTATACATGGACTTTTGATTTAATTTATCTTCAGCGATGTGTTCCAGAGCTGCTGCTGGCATCTAGAGAACACTAGCTTCTTTTTTCTTTTCTTTTCTTTTCTTGTATGTTCCAAAAGGTAAACATAATTTATCAAGAGGGAAAGATTCTATTAACTGGTACCCCAGTCTTTTGTTTCTCCTAAGGGTAGTTAATTAATTACAAATTAACTCAATGTGCCTTGGCCTGTTAGGTCATTTCCTCATCACTGTGCATTTGATGTGCTTTCATTTATAGCTGAACTCTTTTTGCATGACTGACAACTTTGTTCATAAAAAGTTAAGCTTTTAGATTTTGGTTAGTGAGAGGCTGGGAAGAGCTTCTATTTGTTCAAGTGTTTTTGCAGATCACTAAACTCATTTTCTCATTGTTCAAATGGCTTCATCTCTTCAGCACTTGCATGTGTGTTTCCTGCCAGTCAGCCAGCTGATAGCTGAGCAGTCTCCCCGGTCTGCCTGCTGGGCTTCCAGACTTCCCATGTTGCTCACCTCCATGGGACACTAGCCTGCCTTGCTCCCCATATGCCTAGCCCGATTGAGAGCTGGCTGGCTCCTTGCCCAGAATTTTTTGAAAATTTTTCCATTCTACAGAAATTTGCATTTGAGGCTTTTTGTTCTGATTCAGAAAAAACATTTTTTTGGAAATGTACAATATTCCGTGGAGTGGAAATTCTGTTTCCTGTATTGCTTTGTTCACTACCAGCACAGGGGTGAGGTGAGGATGTGTTCATTAATATTTGTGGGATACAAAAAGTGGCATGTAAGAATGTCAGCGAGAACTTTTGTTATTAAAAACTTTTTGTTTGAGACATCTGTGTGCCTTATTTTTAGTAATTTTGAGCATTGTGTGGGCTCTGTATTTGATATAATTTCAAAATGAGGTTAAGATCTTTTTCCAAGGAATTTAGCTTTGACTCTAGTTTGGGAGTTTCCTTTTGAACTGTGTAGGATTGTATGTGCATTTAACAGTTTGACATTTCTAGATGTACAGGAAAGCTCATAAGTTTACATTACTTTAGGCTGTACTGTGGTTTCTTTGATTCTTTGAGGTTTGGGGTGGGATTTTTTAAAGTATTGGCTTAAAGGTCATTAGTGCTAGTGGCAGAAGTAACATGCCAGCCATTGCTATGGGAATAATGGTTAAACGTTCTCCTGTTTGTACATCAGTTGATGATTTGTCCCTTCAATTTAGATGTTACCCTATATGTCACTCTTTAGGGTATCTTCACTGAAGATACTGGGCCAAATTAATTTCTGTTGTATCTCTATAGCTGTGGCTATAATGAGATTACTCTAGGGATAAACTGGGCTCACTGTGTTGAATCTCTTTACCGTATTCCATAGAACACAATGTCTTAGGCAGGTCTCATTAGAGTCTGACTAAATAACAGGGACTTGGCTGAGTTAAAACACTGGGGACAATGTTTGCAGGGTTGCAGTTCAGAAGCCTTCACTTTAATGTGTTTTGTCTAATCTAAACTTGTTTCATAGCAAGAAGTGATCTATCCTATAAAACCAGCTCATGGTCAGTCAGTCAGTCATCACAATATATTGTAGCAGCAGATGTAATTACAGATGAAGACAGGCCCGAGACTGTGGATCATAACAAATGTAGTTAACCATTTGACAGTTTTGTGTTGACCTACCTCCCCACCCCCAATAGGACCATAAACTCCAAAGGTGGGCATGTCCATTACACAAAATGATCACTAACATAGGTCGAGGGATGGGGACTACCCATGTGTTAAGAAAATAAATTAAAAATACTTCTTCACCAGGGGTGTACATTTATTATTTTTATTGACATAGTGCTTGGGAGATCCAGGCATTGTCTAGGATCCCATTGTGGTAGGTACTGCGCAAATTGAGAACAAAATAATGGCACCAACACCAAAGAGCTTACAATCACGTAGTGTATGCATGCCTATTACAATCCTAGGCAAATTTATGTTCTCCAGGCTGGAGAAGAGTAATTAGTAGAGGAACCTCTAAAGCTTTAGCCAGGGCTTTCTGCACCCCAGATGACAGGATTTCAGTCTTCTCCAAAAATATTTTAGGTATTGTGTAGAATAATTTCAAGGTGCACGTTCACACTCACAACCAAAAAACTATACACCATCAACACCCTCCATTTTAATGTAAAGGTTCAGAGTGCATATCAATAACTGAAGGATAAATAAAGATGTTATAGGTGGCCCAAAACCAGTATATGCATTTATATGCCCAGAAAATTCAGAGTTAAGATTACACTTAAATTTCATACATTATGGTAAGAAATTACTAATTAAGAGAACCAAGCAACCTTAACTTTGTCCTGTAGTGATATTATGCAATAACACCACAATTATCATTAAGGCATTTTATGGCATGTTGTCCCAGCTTAGATTTATAAAGAGACATTTTTAATATTTTTCTCCTCAAGGTGTCATGAGTGAGATGCATTTTCTACATTTTGTACAGATGTAGCAAATGCCTCTGAGTGTGCTTACTGCAAGTCCCCATGGGTGTAATACCTTAAGTGGACATTATTGTTACTCCTCCTCTTACGTGCTGCAGCTGATAAAATCAGGATCATGCTGTCAAACCTGGCAAAATCTTCCAGTTTTCCACTTTAAATAGTTGTTATAGATGGTCACTTTTAATTTCAATATTATGTAGTTCAAACAAATCTGTCCTTTAAAACTCAGTGAAATGTAACAAGATTAGATTCCTTTCCTCGTGAAACCCCTCCCTCCTATTAAAAGTCCAGACATTCTTCTTAGTATTCACTCTGTTTTCCTTTTTTTCCTTTTCATCCTATCGCTCCTTGGTATAGCCTCCTTGAACCAGCCAAAGGTTCCCTTGTCTCTTCTTGGAGTTTATACCTGGTAGACAGTTACCATATCCTCCCATAAGATTAGCCAATTCACACACATGTTTAGCTCCTTTAGTCTTTCCTCGAGTCACTCCTTCCACACTCTTCTGTGAATTATCTTTAAATAGTTTAAATCTTTCTGGGACTTGTTGTGAAAGTCAGACATTTGGTTCATATTCTATGTCTGAAAATATTTCATTGGCATCCACACAATATTGGAAGCAGTTTGAATTCAATGTACAGAATCCATTCTGTTTTTGGTGGAAGGGTTTCAGGTACTTCATCAAATTCGCATATTGGCATTCCTGCTCTCCAGCTATTTTGTAAATCCAGGCGTTTTCAATTACATATCATTGAATGTACATGGCTATAATCCACATTGCATTTATTCTGCTACATACACAATGTAATTGGGACCTTTTAGAGAGTAATAGTCATTATGATGCCAGAGAGTGCTGTGTGTGGCTGAGGAAGTGTTTTCATCCAGCCCAATAGAAGAAAAGTCAATTGTTTTCTTGTGAGGTGGTGAAAATTAACACTTTTTTGGGTTTCTGGTTACCTTGAGTTAGCATGTACATTTTCTGTATTGAATCAGCAAGGAAGAGAATGCATAACACTCCTGTACCTCATCCATGCTTTGTCAAGATTAAGTTTGTCCCAGGAATATATTTTGCACATAATACTCAGAATCTCCAAAATCCTAACAAGAGGATAGTTTATTCTTCTTATATTCTGTAACTCTTCAGAAACTTTTTTTCTTCACTATGCAGTGCAAAGCCCACGTTCAGCTAAGATTTCCTGGAGTAACATCTTGAGGCTTGTCTACAATAGAGCATTTTGGTGTTGCAACACCTTTGCAGCACCTCAGTGTGCCTATAAAACACCCCATCTGCACTCAAAACTGCTTGCATTGATTGGTGCACAGCTGTTCTTGCTACCATTGCTGTTGAAGTTGAAGTTGCTCTGAAAAAAATTATCCTCTTGCAATCTACCCTGTGTCACTCTGCTCTGTTGCAATACGAGAGTGGACAGAAAGGCTATATGTGTACTGTGCAGGGGTGAAAGTGAGCTGGTTCAGACCGATACTCCATACCTGTAAGAACCCGCACCCCCCATACCCAGCCCATATTAAAGCGCCCCTTTTGCCTCCCCTTTCGGCAGCCCTGCTGGTAGGGTCCATACCGGCAGGGGGAGGAGGGATGGGAAGCAACATTAAAGCGCTGCAGTGGCAAAGGGCCCTGAAGTGCTTTAATGTCCCTGCCCCATTGGTCCCCTCCTCCCCCGCAGCCTCCGATGGGCTGGGGGGCCCCGGGCCCTTTAAATCAACACGGGAGCCCTGGGCAGCATGGGCCAGGCGGTGGGGAAGGACTGGTTGGGGGATGCTGACCCCGAGCCCCACTCCTTCCGCCTGAGGCCCCACCCCTTACGGAGGCTGGAGCGCCGCCGCCCCCCATACCAGTATGTGTCCTAACCTACTTTCACCCTGGTACTGTGCTTAATTTTGTGCAACTGTGAAAATTTAAATAGATAAAAATTGAAGAAAATTTTAAAAAATAAACATTGATAGTACCTATTGAAACTATTTAAAAAAAAATCAAATTCTCCCAAAACTACAAGTATCTCTTTGTGTGGGTTCATTATGGTATATGTTCTAGTATATGGTTCTGTCTCTGGATCGGTTTCTGTTGGTGTGTAGCCTTCTTCTGAAGTTTGAGGGACGTCTGTATGCTGTTTGAGTTTGGATGGGGGCGGGGAATCTGTTTCTCTGAAGACTCAGACCCTGATATGTGTCTAGAAATAGTGTGATAGATGAATGACTAACATTTTTATAACTGGTGCCAAATCCATATCAAATGATTAAAGAGATTGTTTCCTGAGCTTTTGGCCAGCTAAGTACAGTCAGTTTGATTTAGTAATTGGAAATGTCTGGGAAGTTACCTTAAAGTCAATGGAATTCATATGTCACGTTAGAGGGAGGGGAAGGGGGAAAAGGTTTGCAACATCTGATCACCTCATCAGTTCCAAGTAACAGTTTTAGCACCAAAAATTGAATTGTGATGGTGATTCAAAGGTCACCATTCTGCCGCTTCTCAAGTTGAATTCAATTAATTTTTTCATAATAAAATGATTTAGATGCACAGCTTTGTTGTTGTTTGAAGATAACCGCTAGTACCATATTTTAAAGATGAAAAGCGATTAAAATAAAAACTTCAACTACCTAAAGTCGGGTTGTTACACTGACAAATATGTCAGGAATGTATGTTTAATATTAGTGTGTAAATTTGAATATCTGTCATTTATCTGCACACAGAAATGTCCTAGAAGGTATTTTAAAGCATTTTAATGCGTCTTAAATTCTCTTTTTGTCTTTTTAGACAAGATGCTTTGTCTGAATTTGCTGCATTAATATTAAACACAGCCATAATCTGAACAAGAAATTCACTTTTTACTTATATGTTGGTTTAATTGCATCCAGGCTTTGGAAGCAGTGGAAATCTCAGTCTTCTGGAAACCTCATTCAAGGGAGATCCTGTGAATTCATTTTCAAATGCCATTAAAATTGTTTTCCAAAAAATGATGCTTTTTGAACATTTGGTATCTATTCATCATCGCTCAAAAAGAATACAATAAAATACACATTCTGTCATACAGCACCTTCTGCTGGAATGTCTGTTTTGGTGAGAGCAAACTATGGTATCAGCAAGTCTACTCAGGGGAATAATCTATTTTTCTTTGATATTTTAAGAAGGTTTGTCCAGTATCACAAGCTTAACGTGATTTGCTTTTCTAAGACTGTGTGGACAGGTTCAGAAGTAATTAGAACAGGCTGATCCTATGTTTTGAAGGTACTTCTCCGAAGTAAGGTATGCAGTGTGCCATCCAGCTTGCTCAGTTGTGACTACATTCCTTCAACATGTGCACATTTGTTACCCACCTTCCACCCCTGCTGCCACTGACAGCCAAGCAAGCATTGGGTTGTACATAAGCCAGATATCAGGCAAAGAGCACAAAAAGAGTGCAGATGAGACCTGGCAGAGAAAAAAACACTCCCTTGGCACCCTGTTGTGCTGGGCCAAAGATGGGTGGGGAAGGAACAGAAACACTGAAGTGGGGGGTGGAGTGAGAGAGAGTTTAGGGAGAGGGTGGCTGGAGGGTGCTGAGAGAGCAAGCAGTATATGTGGAGCTCTTACTGAAGCTGTCAGCTGTTTGTTAGCAGGAGGTCAGAGTGATGCAAATACTTAGGGAGCATGAACCTAAGTAAGGATAGTTCCTGGGACAGAAGTGAAGGATAATTTGGTTCAAGGGTGTCATAGACAGCCTGCTCATTCAGAAGAGCTGAAAACTGAAGGTTGGTTCTAGATATACTGTGATGAGAAAAGCAGTTGAATAGGCCTTTTCTATGTGGAATATCAGGGCAAAGTTCATAGATAACACTGCAAAGGACAGATAATTAGAGCAAACCTGCAGTGCTCTGTTTTGGCTTTGTCAGGTACTGAAACAGTGTGCTATGTGCTTATGCAGTAATAATGTTCAGAAGAGAAAGCCAAACTGTATGTGAAGAGACACACTCACGTGTACTGAACTTTCTTTGACTTTTCTTTGAGCAACACGTACAATAATGCTTTTTGTCCACAAACATTTACCTTACAGTTATGGGAAAGCTAATCCCAAATTCCTTGTATTATTTAAAGTGAGGAAAGGAGCTGGGCACACTATATGAACAGTAGTTCTGTCATTACTATGCTTACAGGGAAGTGATTGATTTATAGGGAGAAGAAGCCAAGGAAATATCCCCAACTCTCTCCTGCCAACTATCTGTGTCTCTGACTTTAAACTTGCAATAATTTCCCAGCCAAGGAATGCAATTTTCTCGTCCTCTATTTGTCTATGGTTTGCATTATCATATGCTGAATATAGTAAAGCATGCTAATTACCTTGGACTACAGCTTTAAGACCTTTGCTTGGTGGCTTTCTGGTGGCAACATTTTTGTGGTGTTATATAAATTACACACAAATACATTAAAAGAACATTAATCTTTAATTACATGATCATGTTACTTTTTTTCTACAGGACCCCTACCTATCTAGTGCCCGGAATGGACAGTGTTCACTTAATGAGCTGCTGTTCAATATTTTGTTTCCTCAATATTATTCAGTGTATGGCCCCATGCCTTATTTACCACATACTGTTCAAACCCTGCTCTGAAAACAGAATTAATTTCATCATGGGCTTTTCTATAGTGCTCATCACTCTAATATTGGAGTGCTTCCCAAATATTAATTTATTTTCACAATTCCCCCCTTTGGAAATGAGGGGTTTTTATTGTTGTTGTTATTTTTATTATTATATTTTATTAATAAAAAGAATATGGCAAACTGAGGCAAATATGATAAGGTCAAAAGTATCCACTGATTTTGTGTGCCCAATATGGGACACCGATGATATGATTTTTTTCAGAGTGCTTAGCATTATATATCAGAGGGGTAGCCGTGTTAGTCTGGATCTATAAAAGCAGCAGAGAATCCTGTGGCACCTTATAGACTAACAGACATTTTGGAGCGTGAGCTTTCATGGGTGAATACCCACTTCGTCAGAGTGTGAGCTTTCGTCACCCACGAAAGCTCACGCTCCAAAATGTCTGTTAGTCTGTAAGGTGCCACAGGATTCTCTGCTGCTTTAGTATTATATAGTACAACTCCCATTGACTTCAGCTGCAGTTGTGAGTTCTCTGGACTTCTGCTAATCCAACGCCAGGGTCTTGAGTCAGACAGAAACACACAAACATCACCTGTGAAAAGTTTGGTTTAAGTGATTTGCCTAGTAAAATGTAGGAGCTCTATGGCAGAGACAGAGATAGAATCCAATGCTCCAAGGCAGCATTCAGCTGCCTTACCTATGAGACTTTCTCTTCCTACAGTTCCCTGCCACCTTCACGACACACCTTCCAAGCAGTACCCAGTGACTCCTTAGATGCCTTTGAGCTGTGGTGGGTGCTGTCTGGGGTTCTCTGCTCAATGTCCCTGTCTGGAACCCCAATTGTAAACCGATGACCCTCACTCCCATTCCATTCCATTTGTTGTCACCTGGAATTAGTTGATCCCTGATTCCCTGGGGTTATTTTTTTCCCCCTGGTATTTCCCCTCTGAACAAATGAGGCCCTTCTGGTTTACTAGCGGGATCTCTTTGGGGGATCCAACGTGTACATAGGGACCAAATGAGGCAGGAGTCCTGTGGAGGAAAAAATAGTGTGTTGTCTAGAATTGGTCAAATAAGTGATTTTTCAGTTTGCTGGCAGTTGGGGGTCGGGGGGAAGAGGCGGAGTTTGGCCTGAACCAAAATTGCAAAAAAAGGGGGGGAAAAATTGACAAACCGAAAAAGCCTTAAACAAAATCACCCCTTTCCAAATTTTGAGTCCCCCCTCGAAAACCAGGTGGCATTCAAGCTTCGCTACGATTTTTTTTTAACATTGGCAAAAAAACCATGTTTTTAACTTGCCTCATTCCTGGAAATGTCTGAACCATTTAGGCTGAAATTTTCCAAAAAGTTTCAGCCTAATACAGACACTTGGCATGGAATATTTCAGCCTGACCAATTAATCTGGCAAATTGATAAGCAACTAAAACAAGGGTCTTATAATGGAAAGTGTCGGGTCATGCTACTGGTCCGCCTATAATAATAACCAAGCACTTATAACACAGCGATAAGCAGAAATATTAGATTGAATATCTTTTTATTTTTAAGTATGAAACTGGGTGAATACAACATGTTCGCAAAGCACTAATAGTAAGATCTTATTGACTCAGCAGATATTCAGGGTCTTGATTTTTGATGAAAGAAAGAAACCCCAGCATGAGAACTGGCATAGTATCCATAAAAGCAACTGAAAGGTGTGGCACAGGTAACTCTTTGATATGCTGATTGAGGACCATAGTGCTGAGCAGAAGCTTAGAGGAAGCTGCATTTTTTGTGTATTACAATGTGTTCTAAAGAAAGTTGCTTTTTGTCTGGTTTTTCTCTAGTTCCTTATTTGTATTAAGGAACAACGGGTTAGAACAAAGTACATACTCAAAGCTGATTTGCACACAATGCCCACTAGAAATACTAAATTTCCGTTCATGCCTTGTAGAAAACTGTAAGCATTTTGCTTTGAAATGATTCTGCTGATATACCTGTGAATTTTATCTGGTGGTTTTCCTTCATTTGCATTGCTGGGGACATGGAAACAGGATTGTTGTAGTTAGTTCATCTGCTCGGTCCTCACTTGAGGTTGTGATCCTCTATTAGAATCATCAGGACTATTTGCTGTGATTACGATTATTACTTCAAATGTGAAATAAAAAGCAGGAGTAAATGAGCAAACACAAGATTCCTATCCTGCTACTGGATCTATGTAGGCAGAGCCCTGAGTCTGTGCAGAGCCCAATTGACTTAAGCAGAATTTCATAACATAGATACCTGTTTAATCAGTGGGACTCCACATAGGTGCACAGACCCATTGATAGGATCATGGCCATAGGCTTTATACTTATGCTAATGACCATAAATAGAAAATGAGAAAAGAAAGGCAAAACCAGAAAGTGAAAATGTACATCTGAACCTGCCTTTAGGTATCCCCTAATGACCCAGTAAAAATCAGTTGCTTAGTAGAGATGGTCTTTTAAAACCAAATCAAATATCACTGGCACTCTTAGTGCAGATTTAATTGTCAGCATAATTTTCTACAAACTGAATGTGCCAAACACATCATCTCTACTTTAAGTGTATTGACTTCAGTGGAGATTCACCAAGTATTAATCTGGTTTAGTGTCTTTCAGAAATGGCATTGATACCTTTTTAAAAACAATGTTGGAGTTGACAATCCTTTTTCTTGTATAAAGAAAACACTTTTTAATTTATAAAAACTCTGCTCATGAAAGCATTTTGATTTGTTTTTCTCTCTTGTATTAGGGCAAATATGCTGTGGCACATTTTTTGGTGATGAGTATAAATATATGCCATAATTTTGTGTGTGTTTTTGAACAATAAAGCCAGATGAGACACTGAAGAACCAGCTAATCTGAAGGGTTTCATGTTTAGACATTCTTAAGACTTTTTGCCAGGTTTTCTCTAATAGAAATAATTCTCATTGGTTTCTCATTAAATGAGACAACAGTGTGCTGTTTAAATGCCTCAAGCATGACACACGGTTTCTATAAATGTGATTTAGTGAAAGGATTTTTGAATTTGGATGGACTCCTGCAGCATATTTATATAAAAATGTGAATGGGAGCAGCCAGAGTACAAAGGTAGCTAAGAATTTGTAGTAAATTTGCTAAGATCAGCCAAAGAAGATCCCTTGGACAGCCCAGTCTGAATGCTTAATGGCCTATCCGTCTCACAGTGAAATGGGCACTGACAAAAACTTGGGAAAAATAAAATGTGAAGACTTTTTTTTTTTTTTTTTAATTCATTCCTTTTGGAGTGAGGTGATCGACATCTGGCCATCTGATGGATCAAGGGTCTGGAAAGACAAGCAAAAGTGTAAATCAATGTAGTTCTGTATTCTGTGGAGCTATTCCTATTTACACCAACTGAAGAGATGTTCCCACATGTTTAGTTTTTCTTTCTATTTTTTTATTGTTAAAAATAGGTAACGTAGAAGCTGGGTTTTTTTCAAGTGGGTTTTTATTTTCCTGGGATAAATATTTGTGACTGTGAAATTTTAGTAATAGACAGCAGTGGAAGCAGGAGTCCTTAAAACTGTGGACTAGGTGCAGTAGAGGCACTTGTATTGTTAGTGTTCCCACACCATTTTCGCTTGTGGACCTATTCAATACTGAAGTGCCAAGTATGCTAAATTATACACAATGGAGTGATCTGGATCGTTTATCTATGACTGAACAGAGTCACTAAATTTTATGCAAGACTTGGGGCTGTACTTGAATCCTCCCATTGGCAGTGGAAAATATGAGATGAGATGTTTCCCCCCGTCATCTAAACAGTTCTCTGTTTAGCAGATTTGCATACTCAGAATAAAATACAATAATGATAAAAGCTAGGCAAGAATTTTTCATTTTTCAAGTGTTTTATTAACTGAGATTCCTTGACATTGGAAAGGCTGTGATTTAAGCTGGAAAGTGTTATTGTGGGAAAACAACTGGCTAGAGCAATAACAGATATACTTGCTGCATTGTCCCTGTTCCTGATGCATTGCAAAGTTAATAAAGATTAGGTTCAAGTAACACTTCAGATGCTTTGGAAGGGAATTCAGAGAATTCTTCAGTGCTGCAAAGCTGAAATCAATAGTAAAACAAAAGGTTTAAGGTTTGAGCTGCACTCTTAAAAAGCTGGAGACAAACTCCAGTCTGGAGATAGGCATTGTCTGTATTGTGTTCATACATCCAAAAGGCATCTTCTGTTAATTGCATTTTAGCTGCAAGGAATGCAGAAAACTTAATGCAGTTGACAGATGGAGAAAGGAAGAAAGGTTAACAACACAGAATTGGTAAAGGAGTTACCTGATAAAACTGAACATATTCAATCGGCAGGGCTAGATGAGATGCACACCAGGATTTTAGATGTATTGGCAGAGGAATTGCTGAACCTCTAGAAATATGTTTCAGTAATGTATAAGAATTTGGAGAGGTACCAGATGGTTTGAAAGGTAAATGTTATATGTGTGACGTTGCAGTCTATATGGTTTTATAAAAATATGCTCATGAGTGAATATAATGTAACTGGAATATGCTTCATGCAAAAGGTCTCTTGTAAGATATCATTACAAAACTTTTAATTTACTAAGTGAAATCATCCTATTTGTATAAATATATCACTCTTGTATCTGAAACTAGAAATATGAAATATAACTCTGAGAGCCTATTGTAATTATGCAAGTGTGGGCCATTAATGGTGGTTTGGAATCTTGATAACTCTCATTAACCAGGACAGTTGTCTGCAGATGGTTGTGTTTTATCTGTAAGTCTTCCTGTATACCTGTGTGCTGGCAAGTGGGCAATGAAGTCTTGCAGTGACATGTGATCATGTCACCTGAACTGGAATCCATCTTTAACCTGGTGTCTTTCCATTGAGAAGGACGGGGTGGGAACCCAGAGAGGGACAAAGGATTCCTGCCTTACGCAAAAGATATATAATTGGGCAGAACAGAACAAAGTGGTGAGGAGACATCATGAAGAATCCCCTAGCTACCACCTGAACTGGAACAAGCAGCTGTACCAGGGGAAAGAATTGTGCCCAGGCCTGGAAGGTGTCCAGTCTGAGGAAAAAACTTACTGACGCATCTTGGAGGGTCAGGTTATCTGTATTCAGTTTGATTAGACATAGATTTGCGTGTTTTATTTTATTTTGCTTGGTGACTTACTTTGTTCTGTCCATAACTACTTGGAATCACTTAAATCCTACTTTCTGTGTTTAATAAAATCACTTTTTACTTATTAATTGACCCAGGGTATGTATTAATACCTGGGGAGCAAACAGCCACACATATCTCTCTATCAGTGTTATAGAGGGCGAACAATTTGAATTTACCCTGCATAAGCCTTATACAGGGTAAAACGGATTTATTTGGGTTAGACCCCATTGGGAGTTGAGCATCTGAGTGTTAAAGACAAGAACGCTTGTGTTAGCTGCTTTCAGGTAAACCTGCAGCTTTGGGGCAAGTAATTCAGACCCTGGGTCGTTGTGGGAGCAGACGGGAGTGTCTGGCTCAGCAAGACAGGGTACGGTGGCCCCAAGCTGGCAGGGAAGGCAGAGGCAGAAGTAGTCTTGGCACTTCGGGTGGCAACTTTCATGGGGGGTTCTGTGATCCAACCCGTCACAATATGTACCAGTATCTTTAAAAAGGAAAGCCCAGGAAATTGCTGATCAATTAGTTTGACTTCCATACCATATAAAATATTCCAACATAAATTAAGAGAGCAGAATTGTGAATACTTGGGAGAAAAAACAAATAGCAGGGGATTCATATAAATTAGATGATGCTGTCAGGCTGTCCGGAGTGGCTCACAACTGAGAGTGCCAGCCTCAGGGCAGACTGTTACAAACCAGGGCATAAGCCCCAACTGATTGTGTGTTTTTTACTTAGATTTCACCAACCATCAAGTGTGAACTCTTCAAGCATTATAACAGCCTTAAAATGGAGTCACAGACAGTCCCCTTGGGCATTCTGATCTGTTTTGCCACCCAGGCAATCCTGTCTTTGTGATAGATGATCCCTTACACCAAAAGTCACAACAATATTCAGGTTACTCCCAGTCCCAAAGGACCAGTCACTTACCCCAGGTCAGTTGTACCTCAGATCTTGCATCAAAAACACTTGTAGCCAATCCTGTAAAAAACTAAAGATTTATTAATTAGGAAAAAGAAATGAGAGGTATTTACAAAGTTATAACAGGTAAACATACACTCACAAATGAATTTGTCTTAAGTATCAAAAAGAAATAGAAGCTGCTGTAACGTGCAAGCTCTGCATGTCTATAAGCTCAAATGTAGTGCCCACTCAGAAAATGTGGCTCATGAGATATTGTGTGTGAATCAGAGTCCTGGCATTATATAAGACCAAAAACCCACTACTGTTGAATACTTATGACTTACTAGGGTACTGTCTAGTAATTAAACCAGGCCAGTGCTCGATTGTGCTAGACATTGCACAAATGTATAATACGTGGCAGTTTCTGCCCCAAAGAGCATAAATATTTGAAGAAATTCGAAGGGCCCGTCTCCAGAATGGTATAACTATTGGGAATTCAACATACAAAGACAGCCTGAAGGAGTTTCATTTTTTTGCATTCCGGGAAAAATTGAGATTGAGAGCTATTGCATTATACTGTTCGAACCCCTTCAAAGAAACACTGTCAAGAAAAGATTATTTAAGTTATCTGAAAGTGGTTTAAAAAAGGGAGAAAAAATGGCCTACAGCTAAAATTGGAAAGAATTAGACTAGATAACTTGATAAGGTAACTGTTCTTTTCCATCTACCATGAAGTTCAGATTGTACCTTAGGAAAATGGCTTGAACAGGGAGAGGTTAGGCTCGGCAATAGACTGCTGAAAGACATAGTGGAAACACTGTCAGTGTTGCTCTGATGGGAATTATATATGGAAATACTTGGCATGACATTGAGTTGATTGAAGTGAAAAGGTCTAATTATTTATGTTTGCCCTGTCAGTGACTTTGATTTGCAGAAGAACAAGACTGAATGAAAAAGAGGCTGATGATGTGTGAGCATGTTAAAAGTTTATGATATGTATTTGGAAAGCATGCTAAGCATGCCAGAGTTTCAATCCGTGTAGAAGGCATGTAACTAAAATGTTAATTCCTATCTTTCTCTTTTCAAATTTTTTCTTGTCTGTCATTGACTGAAATAGAGGTAGTAGACCATGGGTATTTTATGTGTGGAGAAAATGTATTTAAATACATTTAATAAATTGAGTAGGTTTTATTTGGAAACTGTTCTTTAAGTGAATTGAAAGGAAATTAAAAGCTTTCATGTGAAGTCAAGACTAGGTTAAGGAATCTAGTGTATTAAATATACTTTGAAAAGCAATAAATATGCTCTGAAAAGTATGCTCTCTCTTTAAAAAAAAAATCAAAAAAACATAAGGGCAAACATTTGCTTATTCAAGGACACAGTTATTGTCATTTGTGTGATTTACTGGAGAAATATAGAAATCCTTTTTAAACCGTTATGACATACCTAGCGAGTATAAATTGTCAAAGCTCATCTTTTTAAACGTTTGTGGAAGAGCATAAGTATTCATGAAAGCAAAGAATGAATACAGGAATTTAGGACCACACATAAAGTCTAATCCAAAGCCCATTGAGTTAAATGGAAAGGCTCCCATGGGCTTTGAATAAGACCCATAGTGAGGAGGGATTGTCCAATGGTTAGAGCACTGGTCTGAGAGACAGGGGTTCAATGCCTGTTCTATCACAAACATCCTGTGAGACTCTGAGCAAGTCGCTTAGTCTCTCTGTACCTTAGTTCCCCATCTGTAAAAAGGGGGTAATAGCACTTCCTTACCTCACAGGAGTGTTTTATCAGAGTGTGAGGTCCTCAGGTACTACAGTGATGGTATTCATATAAGTATCTAAAATAACTTATCAGTGCCTGCATGCACTATCTTCCCCTAGGTTTGCATTAGTGCAACTCAGTATGGATCTGAAATATAGCCTCTTAATGAACCTTCCCTAAGCAGGTACTTCCAGCTGTTCTGAATTTTGGCAGAAGTATGGTGATTTTGTGATATGGACACAAGCCTATCCAGGAAACATGAATTAGACCACCAAGGTTGCTTTCTTCTGTGACACAGCATAGGCTTGAAACCAGCTATTTAGCTATAAAGAAGTGAATGTCTCTTTGCATTACCTGTTGCCTCAAACTCTACTCAAACTCTTGCTTCAAAGAACATCATTCCTTAATTATTTTGTGTGGATAACCATAATCAGGCATAGAAAAGTACTGCAGTGGACATATAGCTGCAACCTCAGTGCTTCAGGCAGGGTTGTGATTTAGTCAGTTCAGGTGCTTAATTCCTTCTAAACATACAGCACTACTCACAGCTAGTAATGTTTACTTCTTGCCAAGCCATATATTCATGGTTTACTATCTATGGTCATGGTCTGTAACTAGAGTTGATCAAAATTTTTCTAAGTTTTTTTTCCGTTTAATAATGGCCCTTTTATAACTGTTTTTGCAAGAAGTTGGAACATTGTCAATTGTTTTGCTTTACATTACATTTTTTAATCAAAATGTTTTCTGAAAATATAGAATAACATTTACAAAAAAAATGTCAGTGACCATACACCTGTTTTTGTAAATAAAAACAAAAAAAATATTTTAAATTAAAAAAAATACAAAACTAAACATTAAAAAGGGTTTGTTTCAACCTTCTAAACAAAACCAGCTTAATGAAATTAGTTTATTTTTCAGCCATCTGTATCACTGAATTCTGATGCATGCTAGGCAGAAGAAATGCTGTTACATAATATTTACTTTATAGTATATAACTACGTTGCTGTGCATGTGCTTTGGACATACAAGAAGAAAAAGCTTGTGGCCTCAAGAACTCTCAGATACTGGCATGTGATTTCCATTGACTTCAGTGAGACTCATGCACATGCATTTTGGGGCAGAGTTTGGCTGAACATCAGACTGATAGCCAGATATGACCCTGGATTACAGTGGGTGATAATGTAAAGAGCTGGAGAGAAACTCATATAAACATAGGAAGGGAATTCTGCTTTTAATAGCACATTGCTTTTTTTAAAGAAAGAAGATGCTGAATCATGTTTCAGAAATTCCCTTTTGTTTCCTTTTAAGAATGATCAAATGTCAGTAAGAATAGATAGGACTGTAGAAGAAATTAAATGGGCCATTAAACAAGAAAGTCTAGATAGACGCCTGCATGATTTCACTTTATTATGAAGCATTTACTTTCTGGAAATACATGCAAGACTGTTTTTGGCTATCATTTTTAGAAAATTCCTTCTAAACCATTTTCATGAAAGGCTAGGAGCTCACTATAACAAAGGGTTTCAAAGCTGAGGTGAATTTTCCCCCATGTATTTATTTATATACACTAAAAGTATCAGGATGGATTTGATTTAAATCATGATTTAAATCACTAGTCAGGAAGACTTGATTTAATCATGGATTTCTTACATAAAAGTGCATTCTTGTTGGTTGTTACCAACCTGAAGATCCTGCATGTTCAGACATGTTCCTTTCATCGTCTTTGATGCAGCTTCCTCCAGAGAAGGAACACTTCTCATGATGTTGTTTCAATCGGACAACCAGGCCTTGCATTTCTTTGTTGCACTGTTTGCATTTTGCACGCATGCCTGTCTTACCCACAGGTAGAGGAAATTCATTAAAATATTCCCAAACTGGGTCTCTTTTACGGACTGCTGCCATTATAGGTTTTCCCTTTTAGTGAGAGAATGGTAGATCTCAAATCGATGAAGGCTACACTCAGAAAGACCTCACGACTTTTGGAATATGCTGCTCAAACAGTTGTACTTTTGTTTCTATTGCCTGTCCCTCCCTTCTCACATTTATCTCGAGACTTCTTCTCCTTGTCCAGATCTATTCTGCCCCCAACAATCATCTATTGATTGAACTTTTTGAAACTTTGCACTTTTAGAGAGAGGTAAGGGATTGACTCTGTACACAAATCTGCAGAGGGACAATAGGGTTGAGATCTGTTGTTTCTCACCTTTAGATATTTATTTATTTATTTAAATACATTTTTGCTGTTATCAAGCTTGTTATCTCTGGAGACGCAAATCCACAGTTTGAGAACTGCAAAACTAAGCATCTCGGATGGTATCTTCTAGGCTGAGCACTGAGTCCCATTTAGTAGATAGAAAGGTTAACCTAAATAATCTATACAGAAGCCCCTGGAACACCATAAGATTGGGTCTGTAATCCATGACCTATTGGAATTCATTTTCAAAACTTTTCTTAAAACATTTCCTGAATATATTGTCTCATATTATAGAATTAGAATTTATAACCCATGTTCCATTATGAGAAATCTTTGAGCTATAATGTACCTTAATTAAAACTATCTTTTAGATAGGTTTTTTTCCTCAAAACTCTGCTTTAAATTTAAATAATTGATTTTTATCCACCCTGGGAAGTATTCATCAGTGAACCATACTTGAGTCCGGGAAATCCAGTAGGACTGTAAGGACTAAGAAAAAGATTTTGCCAGTGACTGTAGGCCAGACAAACGAAACAGTGCCAAAATCTTAGTGAATGGTTTAATTGCTTTTAGAGGTGGGTTGAGTTAGAACATCCTCTTTATGCATTTCCAAACGTGAATTATCCTAGTGCAGCTTTGGAACAGTTTTTCTAATTGCAGGCATGTGTCCAGTTTGGGAAAGTGATAGTAATTTTCTATATTTAGCCAAAAGCTATTTAAACGGATTAAGATTTAAAGAAAAATTTTAAAACTCCTCCCTTTCAAATATCTTTGAAAGGTGAGGAATAAATGAGGAGATTCATTTTTTAAATGTTACGTGTGGTATCTGCTCCCCATTGATGCTGATTTTGAGACAACACTAACAATATGTGACATATATAATAAAGTGCATCACAATCCTAAATCTCAAAGTGCTTTCCTGAACTAGGTAACCTTTAATCTTCACATCGTGCAGATGAGGAAATTGAGGCAGAAATAGGGTAAAACATTCAGAAGTGTCTGATTTTGATTGCTCTATTTCAGACAGCTTCAGGGGTTCCATGCTTCTGGAAATCAGGCCTTAGTTACCCAAATTTGGGCAACAAAAATTGGTGTCTTGTTTTGAAATTTTTGTCCTTACACTCTCCGAGCTTCAGTTTCTGTTGTGTTGCTGTCCTTTTCATCACTTGCTGGCTGGGCAGAAACACTGAGGGTTATAGTCTCGTGTTAATGAGGTTGTGGTTCTTAGCTACAGCTTAGTGGTACTCTAGCTACGTAGATAAAATCCTGTATATTGAGTTGTAAATTTTACCATTGCACTAAAGTTCAGGACTTTAAGTGGCAGGTTATCATCCTGTTTCTGCTGTTTCTCACTGATGCGTGAGTACTGTTTGCTGAAAAGGTATCTGTTATGAATCTATCAGGCTGAGGCAGTGAAATTTTTGAAAATCAGCCTTTATAGAAAATTTGTAACACTTTAAGCTATCTAACCTAATAGTTGAGTAAAATAATTTGTTGCTGCCTTGACACTTTCTTTCTCTTCAAGTGTATTATGAAAAGGAGGTGACTTAAAAAACTTAACACAATTATGGGTTCTAGTTTTTGTTTTCCTTCAGCATGTTAGAAAGTTAAACATTCTACCAATATGAGATTGATTTATCTAGTTAATTTCTATGGGCTCTATTGCAGTTGTACCTGAAATCTTAACTTAGTAGGTGTAGATAAGTATTGCTTCACATGAGCTCTGGTCCTAAATGTGTGTCTTCACAATTGGAGCTGGTAAAGATAAGAGAGAGAGAGAGAGAGAGAGAGTGTGTGTGTGTGTGTGTGTTTTCTACAAAAACTCTCAAAAATGTCACCCTATTTTTTCGTACATATTTCTGTCCAGCTCTGTTGCTGACCAAAATACAAGATGTCAGTTTTGAAAAAAAATGCTTGAAATTCTGGATCTGTTTTTAAAATCAAAAGTTGCGATTTTGATAAAAAATTGCATTTTGAAAATTGTCCCCAATCCTTACTCATAGCATCTGTATTTAGGAAGGAGTTACTATTATCCTAATAATAATGATAAATGGGGAACTTCACTGCAAAGACACAAGGAGATTAAGTACCTTGCCCAAAGTCCCATGAGAAGTCTGTGGCAGAGGTGAGACATGAACCCAGGTCTCCTGAGTCTCATTCCAAGACCATCCTTCCTCCTGAAACATGCTTTTAAAATATATTTCAAGCAACACATTTGCAATGAACCTATGTGTAGCGTCAGTGGCGGCTCCAGGCACCAGCGCTCCAAGCGCGTGCCTGGGGCAGCAAGCCACAGGGGGTGCCCTGCCGTTCCCTGCGAGAGCAGCAGTCAGGCTGCCTTCAGCGGCTTGCCTGAGGGAGGTCCACAAGTCCCATGGATTTGGCAGCAATTCGGTGACGGGTACGCTGAAGCCGCGGGACCGGGGACCTCCCGCAGGCAAGCCATCGAAGGCAGCCTGCCTGCCATGCTTGGAGCGGCACAAAAGCTAGAACCACCCCTCCATAGCTTTATTGGAAGGATCAGCAAGTATAGGGCATCTATCATTAGCAGACACTCTGATATCCGGGTGGGAGGTGTGATTAAAAACTACTAGATACATGAGAGTTGTTGGGGAATTTTGTAAGAAACTAAAAGCTGCGGCAATGGTGAATTGGACCTCTTCCTTGGAGTCTCTCCTTAAAGCTTTTCTTGAGGCAATAATAAGGGTGTGTGATAAATGGGGGTAGGGAATGGGAAGCTTAAAAACGGACTGTAGCCTCTGATGGGAAAAAAAAGGAATAAACCAAGGGAATTGATGGGGTTTTGTGGCACCTGCAAAATCTTGCACTTGGTTTTGTAGCAGCATGATTCATTTTTTTGTTTGCTTTTAGTTTTTGTAGTGACATACTGTAGCATACCACAAAGGCTACGACTGGGCTTAAGAGGACACAGAGAGCTTACACAACTTTCAGTCCCTCCGTCAGAGCATTTAAAAGATCTGTTTTTCAGGCAGCCTGCACAAAAATATTGTATGGGTCATGTTTTATATTATTTATAATATATTCATATATAAATGGTTTATAAAGGTTAAATGAGTCATAAGTGTTAAGACTATTATAGACCTAAGCAGTATGTATTATAGATTATTATTAGCACATCAGCAGAATGTTATAAATGCTTGTGATCTTAATCTATATAAAGAAATAAATCTCCCCCCCCCCCAAAAAGCAAAGAATAATTTCAGACCTATTGTCTCTTACCAACTTGTATGTACATATGATAGTTCACAATGATTTAAAAGAGACAGACTAGCAAATGGACGTGTTCCTACCGTCACACTATAACTTTTAGATGTAGCCAAGACCTCATTAAGGCAGTGCATTGCTCAGCTAGTGCAGGATTATTTTGAACAATGTGTTTTCCTAGCTTTGTCCTGTCCAACTTTTAATGACTCAAGAGCTGGGATTTTCACCATTTCCCCTGGGTGACTCTTCCATAACTTTAACATAGAAAATCCAGGGATATAAAATAAAAAAATAAGACTACTTTTTGGCAGCCCAGTGGTGAATATTTTTATCTTTTTACTCATGTATGGTTTGCAGTTAGTAGGGTCAGGGTGTACAGGAAATGATTTATGTGCCAGAAATACAGTACAGATAGGCAAGAGCATTTGCTCAAGACTGCAGAAGGAAGAACAAGCAAATACAAAACCTCAGATTGTCAGAAGACAGGTGTCAAAATAATTTAAAAAAAAGCAGCAACATTTAAAAGAACAATTTGTGATATGTGGATGTTGCCACATGTACTGCCAACTGGGAGAGACTTAGGCTTCGATGCCTCCATCAGCCAAACAGATAGATCTCCGCAGACAGAGGGTGGATAATGACAAGCCAGCTCCTATGTGAGACTTTTGGTACGGTGTCTTCTGCTCCTTCACCTGACATAAATATATGAAAACCAACACAGAATTTCAGCAATATCTCTCTTCTCACTGCTTTTTTTTCAAAATAAAGTAGATACAGATGAATTAGTTAATCAATGGTACTTATTGCTTTTGTAGAATTCTGGGCGCATTCTTTTGAAATCTATGGCTTCTCAGTAGAGAAACTTGACATGCTGGTCTGGTTCTGTGTGACATCCCATAGTCTTTGTATGTACACACACATGCATTTTTGGTGTCTTGGACATTGTCGTTGTTTAGTTTCAAGAATATTGCAACTGGGACTAAGACAGAAGTTGAAATACCCGGTAATGGAAATAATAGAATTGTATGTAGATAGGTATTAAAAATAAACAAACCGTAAGATGGAATGAGTTTTAAATATATGCTAAGAAATAACTTTGGCCAGCTTTTAACATTTCATGCAAGTGTTTGAGTTTTGACTGTGTTGAATCTGAGCCCAGTAAATAGAATAATACAAAGTTATTGTGAAAGGGAAATGACTACATTTGGCTTATTGTATTTCTCTTGAAATATCATTTGATTGAAAAAGTGACAAGTCAGTAACAAAGTTGCTTATTTTGGACAGCTGTTACCTCAATAACTCCACAAAGCTCATGATTGTTTTCTTTCCTTGGATACTTCAGATTTTAATGTTATTGTAAATAATAATTACAATTTTAGTTATGACCATGGCATGAATGTACTCATTTGTTTCTTGATCTTACATTTCTGTGGTGCTCATCACTGTAATATCAACATTGTGCCAGACCTGAGTGAAATTTTTCTGACAAATAGCTTATTTGCCAAAAAAAATCCATTTTTTGGTCAACCCAAAATTATTCACAGATTTGACATGAATTTGTGAAATAGTTTTGGCCTCAAATTTGTTGTTGTTGTTGTTTGTTTTTTCATTCAGTCATTTTGTTTTTCAATTTTTGGATTCAGTTGGACCTGACTTTTTTTAAATTCGGAACTGCCAGTTAATCAAACCCCCAGCAATACGCACTCAGCTCTACGTGAGACCTGATCCTACCAAGCAATACTAATGATCCCCTGTAGCAGAATCTCTTGCATGCCTTTTGTTGAGCAAGTACATAAGTCACTGCAGTAGTGCTATTCCACATGCTGCACAAAGTAGCTGAGGCAATTGGCACGCTTAGCCCCAATGTGTTCACTACCTGCTTCTGTCTATGGAATATGGAAAGGGCCAGGCAATCCACATGATGGTTGCTCAAAGACATATTCACTAGTGACTTTTGCTGGTGAGGTGCCCCTCCTGGCAAGATTTCTACTGGAGAACAGATTTGACTGCACAGGACAGCCACAATTCCTCTCCTGTGCTTCTAATTCCTAATCTATGTTGCAGAAAAGGTGCCCCTGTAATGTAGCTTTTTGGATCTGAGCTTGGGACATCTTTAAAAGTAATTAAAAAGAAGAAAGTGATAGTGATCTCACTGGAAATATAATATAACACCCCTGTTCTATATTGTAATAGATGTGTCCTGAAAGCAGCAGAAATATCAGAGAGGTACAGTGTGCATCATACAACAACAAACCATTTATGGGTCGACTTTATGAGTGGGAACCTTTTGCAGAAGGTAAGAAATTAAATCCATTTTATAGTTATTACATGTACTGCATTTGGAAAGGGAAACATCTTTAACCCAGGAAATATCAACAGGTTTTAACTGTCCTTAAACCCTGTTGACCTTCCTCTCTTCATCCACAGTAGGTATACGTGACTCATGATAAAGCCTATTTCGCAGTTACCTCCTTAGTTAGTACAACTAGAGGGGACTGTTTTTAAAGTCTGTATCTTCTCTTCTGCTTTCTTACATTTGGGGGCTATGTCCTCAACTGGTGTAAACAGAGTGTCACTCCATTTAAATAAATGGAGCTAAACAATTTTACATCAGATTAGCATCTTGCCCATGATTCTTACACATCCTACTCGAGATTCTCTGGATAGTCATAATGCATGCTCTTTCTATGGACATCTTCAGCAGTTGGGGTGGGCAATAGCAGAGGATAACTGTGCTAGGAATTTGCTCAGCTGGGACTAGAACTGAACACCCTGGAATATAAAAGCAGCAGCAGCTTACTAGTGGCTTGGCATCCCTAGTAGGAAGATGGTCCGGAGCTGAGGGGGGTTGGAACCCCTCTCTTCTAGAGACATTTTTTTTGAACTTTGAGGTTGAAATTATTTATTTATTCATCTTCGTGTAAGCAATGGTTGGGCCCCCCCTCAGGCGAGATCTGTGATTATCACTGTATAAATATTTATGGTGTATATAGAAACATAGTCTTCAAATATTTCTTTGTGGGCTCAGAGGAGGCTAGTTTATGTTATGCTTTATTAACTTTTTCAAAAAGGCGGTGAAGACATCAGTGGAACAAAGAGAACTCAAGTGCAGAGAAATATGTGCACTATCAGGGTAAGACCCTCCCTGCTGACTCCTGGGTAAAAGGACTGGAGAGGCCTAAAAAGCCTTGTGTCTGGCTGCAGGAGGATTTCTCAGGTTGTAGAGGTTGTGGAAGACAGCCAGCAGGCTGCTTCTGAGGTACCACTCATACGATCTGGTGTAGGTGGTGTCTCAGGGTTTGGACTGCAGCACTATGGAGTTTCTAGACAGTGCTGTTGGCCCATTATGTTCCAGCTTTTGGAGCAGCTCCGGATTACAAGGGAGCAAAAGAGACTTAAAGTCATCACTGTCCCACTTCCCAATGGGCTGTGATTTGTGTGGTGCACCTCTGAGTGTAGCAGAAACTGTCACCCTGAACTTTGAAAGTGGAGGATGTTAAGAAGAGTTTGTTGATCCATCCATTTTTCTCTTTTAGTATTTCTTTTAAATCTTTACCTCAGGCCCCTCATTCTGGCTGGTCTCAGCTATAGAGAGCCCTGTATTATTTCTGTCACTTGGATTGCGGTAGCACTGCGAAATATGCAGCAAAGAGATGGACCCTGCCCTGAGAAACTCACAATCCAGGGAAGAGAATGTATTTGGATGATTTAATTAGTTTTTTTTCTTACTAGCTGTGCTTTCTGCTTCTTCAGCTGCCCCCTTCTTCTACATAATGCAGCTTTCAGTAGTTGAAGTAACACGTTTTGCCACAGCCAGACTAACTTGAATAGATGCCTTTTTAGTAGCTAAATCTACTTTACTCGATACTGTGACCCTCTCTTTTGGTTAATGTCTGTAGGAATTTCTCTCTCTGCGTCAGGCTTTTGAATCACAGTGGCAGGTTCCAATGGAGCTATCTATAATAGTCATTAATGCAAACAGGTATTTTACTGTCACACTCTACCCCTTTAAAACCTGAAGTCAGTGTAGCCACAATGTTGCCTGTTTTGTGTATGTCTTCCATTTAGAGATCTTTTATACTGGTAAATCCTCTGGACTGAACCTACTAATTAGCTACTTGTGTATGTTTTACTTAATCCCAGGTTCAGCACTATGCAGTTGTTGGAGTAGCATTCCTTTCCCTAATCCAAACAGGAAAAAAATTCCTAAGATTTTTCTTAGAATGTCATAAGGATTCTCTTTGTCACTTCGGGAGTCTAGTGTCTCTGAGCCAAAGATTGATTTATTTTTTTCTCCCTCCTCCTCCAAAAATGTCTAGCACATGGAGAGAGAGAAATTGTTTCATATTGATGTTTAATAATTTTTAACTAATGATTTGTGTCTGTGCAGCACTGTAAATTGAGACTCACAAACATTCCTTACTTAGTATAGGGAAATTCATCTACTAGCTAGTGACTAGATTGGATTATAAAAATCTCCTGAATAATAATAATAATAATTATTATTATTAATAATAAATACAGTGATGCATTTTCAAATGCACCAATTTCTTCTTGGGTTGCAATTCTGCACCCCTCATGTTGAGTAGAACTTAGGTACCTGAGAAGACCTACTGAAATGCTACATAATCTGAACTGGAAGATTGGGGCCTTAATTTATAAAAGGCCTGTTTTTAAATGGAAGTGGAGTAGGACAGAATATGCTGAAATACACATTCAGGAAATGGAATTCTTAAAGTGCATGAAACACATTTGGAAGGCTGATTGTTTCTTTCCTCCATACTGAAGCCAGTTATATTTTAACAGAAGTCCTCTTCCTTCCCATTGTTCCCCACTACAACCTGCGTTTGAAAAAAATTATGGTGCAATTAGGGAATGAGTCTTTACAACTTCTTGGCTGACTGTTTCTAAGAACAAATATTTTTAAAAGATGTGTTGTTGCTGCTGTTAGCTTTGAAGAGGAGGTAGAATATTATTGATTTTTGTAAAAGCCCAGAGATGGTAAATTGTGACTCCTTTGAAGGTGAACATGTGGGCCTGCTGACATGGAATACAAATCAACCTGCTGTATGGGGGAGGCAGGAAGTAAGATTTCATTTCAGCGAGGGAGGGTCCCAGCAAGCTGGCTTAGTACAGGGCTTCTCTTTTTCTATACCACTTCTCAAAGTGCACAACTTGGAAGAGGTTCTCAGTGCTGGAAAAAATCTGTGGTTCACATATTTTTAATCACGTTAATCTTGCTTTTATATATATATAAAATATAATATATATATGAGGGAGCTGTCCTACTGCTAAAGGTTGCTTATTTACAATATCACCTGGTGAGTCGGATAAAGTAAGTTTCAGCAAAAATATGTATATCCGTGCAAGTCTCTTATAATGAAAATGACACTTGTTTCAATCTCCCCCCTTTTATTTACTGAGTGTGAAATTATAATTTTGTTGGAAGTCTTGCATAAAGCAATTTAGGAATCTAAGAATTTAGAAGTATTGACAGGCTGTAGTTGTTAGTGATACTTGGATATAAGAGGAACTACCCTCATTTAGCTGAAGCTTAACTCATAATCTTTTCATTTCTAAACTTTCATGGCTTAGCCCTGTAAAATACTGTAAGGAACAATCGTTTGATCATTTAAATAGGCGTGACATTTTCCCAAACTTCCACTGCTTGAAGTGTATGTGCCTTAAGCTTTCATTGATTTGAGACTCTAAGAACTTTCAGAGGTACTATACCTCCAGAAAGAGAATGCAATATATCGGCCACAGTTTAGTGTGATATATCGGTCATAGATGCAGTATGCTGGCCATAGAATAGTGTGGCTTATTTTTCTGAGCTATAACTTCTTGCTTGTTATCTGTTTGCCAGGTAATGAATTACAAACATACTCACCACATACATCACAGAAAGTCACTCTCTGTATCAATACTGTTCTCCAGAACAGGGGAATCTGTCACAAGGACTGATTTGGGCAACTCCCCTCTCTCACATTTTAATCCTTCTATATGGATAATCATTACATGCAGAGCCATAAAACTCCTCCAGTTGAATGCACAATGGCAAAACCTCCATCTTGAAAGAGCAGAAGATTGAATTCTTCAGTCCTTCCTTGGCCTTTTTTGGGGGGGCAGGAACTCCCATTATGGTCCAGGAGTGTGGCAAAAGTGCAAGGATTCCTTTTCTCCTGACCCAGGAATAGACACATGCCTCTTCATGCCTTCTCTGGGCTGAGAAATAGCATCATTTCATCAACTGCTTTAGCTGAACAGGTGTAAGGAGAGGCATAGTTGACCTTGCCTACCCATACAGCTAAACTTAGCTCAACACCAGGTCAGCTAAACCAGTTGCTGACACCTGATTGGTGAAATGGGGTTAACCATTGGTTTATCCAAGGCTTCAGTCCTGACTTTAACTCCAGCAGCGTGCTGCAATTTTGTTATACTTCTGTATTTAAAAGCATCAACAGGGAAGTTTCTACAGTCGATGTTGTGTTGTGTTGTCTTAATTTAAATTCTGCCCTGTCTGTGTGGTGGCACTGAGGGGAAAACCCAGAGAGCTGTACCCCTTTCAGCCACCACATTGTGCAATCATGAAGAAGCAGTGCAAGGTACACTCCTAGCATGAGTGCTAAGACAGAGGCCTCTCCACACAAGATGGCCCCAAAGGATCATGATTCATAGGGGTTGTCAGGTGTCTGGTTTTTAACCAGGACACCCAGTTGAAAAGGGACCCTGGCGGCTCTGATCAGCACCACTGACCGGGCCACTAAATGTCCAGTTGGCTGTGCAGCGGGGCTAAGGTCCCCTTCCTGCCCTGGCTCTGGCGGCTACTCAGAACAGCTGGTATGTCTGGCTCCTAGGTGCAGGGGTGGCCATGGGGGCTCTGCACATTGTCCCTGCCCCAAACATTAGCTCTGCAGCTCCCATAGGCTGGGTACCGTGGCCAATGGGAGCTGCGGGGACGGTGTCTGCAGGTGTGGGCAGTACACAGAGACCTCTAGGAGCCAGACATGCCAGCCAACTCCAGGAGCTGCCTGAGGTAACTGCCACCTGGCCAGAGTCCAAATCCTCAAACTCCAGTTCCCTGCCCCAGCCCTGAGCCCCCTCCTGTACCCCAACCACCTACCTCCCAGAGCCCACATCCAATAGCTCTTCCTGCACCCCAACCCCTGGGCTGATTCCCTTCCCACACTCTGAACCTCTCAGTCCCACCCCCAATCCCAGAGCCTCCTACTGCACCCCAAACATCTCATCCCCAGCCCCACTCCCCCACCCACAGCCCACACCTCCTCCTGCACCCCAACTCCCTGCCCCAGCACTGAGCCCCCTCCTGAACCCCTCGTCCCTGGTCCCACCCTGGATCCCTCCCACAACCAACCCCACTGTCCCAGCCCAGAGCCTCCCCCCCACACTTAGAACCCCTCATTTCTGGCCCCACCCTGGAGCCCACACCCTGGAGCCCACACCCTGTTCTAGAGTCCAACCTCCTGCCCCAGCCCGGTGAAAGTGAATGAGGGTGGGGGAGAGTGAATGATGGAGGGAGGAGGGACGGAGTGAGCAGGCAGTGGGGCCTTGGAGAAGGGGTGGGGCAGAGGCGGGGCCTCGGAGAAGGACCCAGGGTAAGAGGTGGGGCAAGGGTGTTTGGTTTTGTGCAATTAGAAGGTGGCAACCCTAATGATACACAAGCTTAGCGGTCTGGCCCCATCTCCTTGTATGCATGCTACAGCTGACAGCATACAGTAGGCAGTATGTGTGCTGCTGCTCGGAGGAGGTTCTACTTAGACCACCTCCTCTGCACCCCCAGCCCCTTCCCCACAGCAGCCCTGTTTCTTCTGCTCTGAGCTAACAGAGACAACTCAAGGGACTTAACACACAGCTTCCACCGTTTCTCTTTCCTTCCCCCACATTGCACAATCCCAATGAAGAGGGATTGAGAGGGGAGCATTTTGCCCCTAGTGTTTATGTTGAAGCAGTGAGAGCAGCTAAACCATGATTTACAGCCCAGCCTTGATGGTGAGTTATGTATAATTAGTATTATTAAAAAAAAATACACATTTTTTTATTTCTCCCTTGTTTAGATTGGTGCAGTTGCAGTTCTGAAGTGTATTTTACATACTTCTGCTCCAACACAAACTTCTGTCTTTATTAAAAAAAACCATATGAAAGGGACTATAAACCCTGCCAATTTAGATTCTCTAATGAAGAATACTAGTTGATGTTGGAGGAACAATGGCACAAGATGGATTTAAGGCCAGGTTTTGGGAGAAAAGTCATATTGTAAAAAGAAAAAGTCTGAATAAAAGGAGTATAATAAAAACAGCAAGCCATTTTAAAATTACCATAACAACAAATGTTCTAATTATTTAAATCAAATGTAATTGTAATCATGTTTGTTTTGGATTGGGGGAAAAGTTTCTTTAACCTAAAGAGAACCTCTAATATATTTTGATGGCTTAAAAATAGGTAACTGAAGGTTCAAGAAGAAGCAGAACTGCTAATTCCTTTAAAAATGTATGGGTTTATCTGATCAAAATAGAATCTGTCAAGGCAGATGAACTAATGCTATTTTTTGGTGGGGAAGAGGGGTGGCATAGTTGAAGATTCTAGTTCATTATCAGAAAAGTTGTGCAGGTTTAAAGGTGAAATGAAGTGCTTCTTAATCAATCAAAATCCTACCTCTATAGCAGAACACACAGGTAATGACACACATTCCAAATACACGTTGAAACACAAAAGTTTGAAAATCAGTTCTTTTCTGATGCACCATCTGCCAAGTATGGCCATTGGTTCACCTTCAGTTCCATTTGCTAGTGATATATTAGTTGGTAAACCCCTGATATAGCATCACCAGCACTGGTTTAGATGTGACTGATAATGCAGAGGAAACACAAAACCCTGAACTCAGGACTTGGCAGAAAAGTAACAGGGGAAAGGGCTTTCAGCTACTAGGCTTTTAAAATAGTATGTGTTTGGAATTTGAAAGGCTAAACATACAGGGCTTATTTATGGCTTGTAATAGCGTCATCTGTGCTAGGGAGGGGATTTGATGCACGTGAGGCTTCGGGGAGACGAATGTGTCTTTGAAAGGGCAAAGGTGCTCTGGGTACCGTGTGGGCAGCATTGCAATCTGTGCTGGTTCAATAAGTGTAGCTGCTGTGGGAGTTATTCCAGCATTCTAATTAGGAGAGGTGGGAGAGATTGCTCTTGTGCCCCTCCTGCATTCCACCCTGGCCTTGCTAAACCAGCATGGGGAGCCAGGGAAGGGCTTCCTCGTTCTCTGGTAGGGACCCTGCAGAGAGGGAGGCGTAACTGAGCCCTTATTCTGTTGAATGTGAAATTTTTAAGAATGTACTGTTTGGGATTTTTACAGTTTTTACAGTTTTACAGTTTACAGGCAGGCTTCGTGAAGAGCTCACATCTTACCAACAAGACAGGTTGGGAGGTGTGATGTTCCCAGCATGTTTGCTTCTGGTGGCTAATTATAGTTGACCTACAGTGTCCCCGATTTTTAAAATAAGTGTTTCCAATTTTGCAGACCAAAGCTTCAAAACTGGGGCATTGTAGGTTAAGGAGAACTAGCTCGCAAGGAAAAGCTTCGGAGACCAGCTTTCAGCAAAGGTGTTTTGTTTTGTTTTTTTGACAAAATAGAGAATTTGCTTCTTTTTGAAATTTTTCTACTTTGGGGAGAAAAAAATCAAAACCTGAAAAGTTTTTCTGATTCCTGGAGCAGGGTTGCAGCATGGCTGGGAGTGAGCGACCTGAATGGAGGCTACTGCAACCTTGAAGCTGCAGTGGCAGCTTTAGAATAGTGCTGCTCCTGCTACTTCCTGTTCTGTGGAATATTTCTTCCATCCTTGCTTCCCTGGACCTCTCTGTTGCCAAACCCAGCTACTCAAGGAAGGGGGGATTTACCTCCTGTGCTTTTAAATGCATATGGGCTCTAAACAAAATGAAATCTATTACTTGCTAAAGTGTGCCGCAGATACTGTACTTGGTATAACTTTGGCATGTCATAAATGCTTCTTATTCCTCATTCTTGGGATTTTGTCATTCTGCTCTTTAGACCGCTGCATTTATTTATACATACTTATTTTGCTGGATTTCTAATGAGAAGTTTGACTGTTCGTGATTCAACAAAGACAGCTTAGTATAACAGGTCATAAAATTAATAAGTAGCACTCTGTAATAATGGCTTGGTTAAGTAATTAATGGTGAATTGTATGGAGATCCTGCAGTGCACAAGTAAAGGAGCTCATCTTGATTAATACAATTATAACAAATCTAAATGGGAATGAAATTGATCTTTTAAAAGTCTCTTTATCAGTGAATGAGAGGTGTGAATAATATAGCAACAAGGTTTATCAGATGGTACCAGATAAAGTCGGTGGGAAATGGCAGGCCAAGAAACCGTTCAGCTGTTTCATTGTGGAGGAAGTGTAGAGACAAGGCTAAAGAAGCAATGGTGGCATTACCTGTGGACAGGGCTGGTTCCAGGCCCCAGCACGCCAAGCGCGTGCTTGGGGTGGCATGCTGCAGGAGGCGCTCTGCCGGTTGCCGGGAGGGCGGCAGGCGGCTCCAGTGGACCTTCCGCAGGCATTCCTGCGGAGGGTCCACTGGTCCCGCAGCTCCGGTGGAGCATCCACAGGCACGCCTGCGGGAGGTCCACCAGAGCCGCGAGACCGGCGAGCGGCAGAGCGCCCCCTGTGGCGTGCCTCTGTGTTTGGGGCGGCGAAATGGCTAGAGCCAGCCCTGCTTGTGGATCCATAATTAAATACAACAAGGGACTGGAGGGTGTTTAGAGGCAATATTGCCAGTGGTCTGGAACTGCAGAGCAGCTTTACTGGTGCTTTCTCATCTGTGGAGGATTCTGTCCGCTGGACACCTGTGGAGTGTTTGTATGCAAGCTCATTTACTCAGACTTGTGCAAAGGAGAGGGTTTGGGCCTGAGAGGAAATCATGTGAGCTGTACCACACTAAAAGGGATAGAGCCCTTGGAGACCCATTGAATAGATTTTATCGAGTATCCTTAGATCCGACCAGTTAGCAAATTGAATCTCCCCAAGACTGGTGACCTCAGGACACTTCTTCCTGGAAATGCTGCAAGTTTGCTAAGTGCTGTCTGTCTTGAACTTCAGTCAATCTGCCCTCGAAAGCTTTGCTGCACAAGCCATTCTTAGCTGTATTACCAACTCCAGTTAGTTAAATGACCAGCATCTGCATCGTTGACACCTGCCTTGCTACCACTTTCTGTTACCACTTACTTACCCTTCAGGATCACTGAGTCACTTGCTTTTACCTCTTTAATCTGGGAAGGGTCTGTATAGTCATGCACAGAATGCTTACCCTCATACTTTGGTGCTTTTGAAAAAATTACTTATGTGCTATTTTCAAAAGTGGCATAGGGACTTAAGAACCTCTCCTTCAGAGCAACAGGGCTTAGACTCTGAAGTGCTGAAGTCATTTTTGACAATTTGGACTGCTTCATTTGGTGCCTGATTGAAGGCCCATTACACTGTGGGCTTAGCCTTATCTGAAGTATATTATAGTATTGTCTACTTTAAAGTAGTGGGAGCTCCCAGGATAATTTACACAAGTTTCCAAGTCCCATCAATTTTCTCAGGAAGCAGGAATATGTTGTATATTGCAAACTGGCTGCATTTCCCATAGCTCCTCTTGACTTTTTAAAATCAGAGGGCCTAATGCTTCCTTTGGGTTGCCAAAAGGTTGTATTCTCTATTATATTTGCCATGAAAATAATGCCTTTTTAAAATTTAATTATATATTTGCAGGTAGAAACTAGAACCTTTTATCCAAACCTCCCTGAAGTGTGGAGACTGAGATAAGGGGAAGTTTATTTCATTTTGTTACAGAATGAAATCCCGTATGCAGTCCATCTCTACTATCAAGATTGAAAAATTGGCACTTTGATGTAAATGTACATATCTTGTGCTACTTACAAAGTTGTGTAATAGATCAGCACAGCCAGATCACCATATCATTTCTGACAAGGTTTCAGGGCAACTTTTGCATTGTCGTACTCCTGTCAAAACAAAAGAAACAAAAAACCACCCCCGAATATAATTGACTTGCTTCTTGGAGTAAGATATCCAAGTAGTGCTGACCCAAGTACCTGGCCTGTCTCTGCAATGCCAGTATTCATTCAGGCACTTCAGAGAATATCTTTGCTGTCTTTTAGATGACAGAAGCATCTGCACAGTGCAACAGCAAAATAAACCAAAATCAAACTATACATTCAAATAACATGAAGAGTGAATTAAAAAAGCAAAAGTGAAGATACACATTTAACAAAGAATATCAAGTTTATCCTTATGTGTTATGATACTGTAGAGGTCCACTGAGAGCAGATGCTGTAGATCTATGTACCCAAAATATTGCAATACAAAGGCATATACATTATAAGTCTGGAACTGAAGCTTGCAGCCGATAACAAATGACAGACTGATCACAATGCCTTCTGATTGTCTGTTTACAGTTTTTGAGGATGTCTGCAATTTTGGTTCCTAGTAGTTCCCTTGCTCTGATTCAAATACAGTATATCTTGTTTTTCAGTACATTTCCAGATATTGTATTATTTCATAAACTTCCTAACTGCATAATTAACATCTGCTGCTTACTCGTTATTTTGTTGCTAGTATATTGTCTATATTCCCATCTATTGCCATTAAAACATTGCTTGCTCAGTTAAAAGTCACTATATCTTTCTTCACAAGTTTAGCAAGTTTATATTTTCCCCTTCTTAGCCTCATCAAAGAAGATTATTGGAGTCTGGTTCATGAGCAAGATGTAGACCTTGTTTAAGTCTGGTTCATGGGTCAACAGAAAGAGGACGTAGTTTTAGCCTGATCTTTGAATTCCCAAGATTTAGTAGATGGATTCCTTATTTTTTAAATATATGGGGCCAAGATTTTTAGCTGGTGTAAATCATTGCTCCAGTTTCCACAAGTTGAGGATCTGGCCCGCTGTGCTTTTGATTTGATCTCTCTAGGGGTTTCCTTTAATTTTGTTTATAAGATCTGTTAGGGCAGGGATTGTTTTTTTGTTCTGTGTTTGCACAGTGCCTGGGGTCCTGGTCCATGTCTAGGGCCCCTAGTTGCTGTGGTAATACAAATAATAAATTGGAAATGAGAGATTTAATTTTGTTTGTTTTCAGTTCATGTAGGTTTGCATGCATTGATTTTTCACTCTGAATTTTATGTAAAATTGAACAAACTAACTCAAAATCTCAAAGTGAAATGCAGCTGAAATGGTTTAATTTTAACAAATCAGATGAAACAGCAAATTTTTCATGATCTTGATGCAGATTAGTCAAGTCTGCTCAAAACTGAGCCCTGTCTCAATTCAAAGCTTTATGAATTTTAGTGAGGTTTTATATGTATCCACTCTGTTTTGATAAAAACAACGAGGAGTCCGGTGACACCTTAAAGACTAACAGATTTATTTGGGCATAACCTTTCGTACCCACGAAAGCTTATGCCCAAATAAATCTGTTAGTCTTTAAGGTGCCACCGGACTCCTCGTTGTTGTTTTGGATACAGACTAGCACAGCTACCCCTCTGATACTTAATATTGTCTCATTGTACTCCGCTGTCTGTCTGCATCCATCTGTTGTCTCTCAACTTATATGTAGATTATAAGATCTTTAGGGCAGGGATTGTTTTTTTGTTCTGTGTTTGCACACTGCTTGGGTCCTGGTCCATGTCTAGGGCCCCTAGTTGCTATGGTAATACAAATAATAAATTGGAAATGAGAGATTTGCACCCAGTAGAGGAGTAGTATATGACTCATATATCACTAAGTATGTCTCTAGAGGGTAAGCTACAAATGTGGCATCAGTTAGGTATGGGACAAGGTTATCATAAGAAACATACAATCCTGCGTCAGTGCATGAGGTGGAACTAGAGGACCTCTTGATGTCTCTTTCACCCTTACATTTCCTTGATTCTATGATATCTATGTCAAATTTTCAGCTGTGACTTTCCAGTTTTCCACTTACTCAAGTGTGTGGTCATCTGTTTTCCCTTCACAATCAGGTATTTGCATGTAGAGACCCAGCTACGCTCTTTGCATGAACAATTTTCCGGTACTTAACACTTGCTAATGTATTTTTTGAACCTGGTTTAAAGCCAGCTAAATCTTTGGCCCACAGAATTCTGTGTGGAGTAGTAAATGCTCTGTGCTAACCCTGAATATTTTATTGCTTGTTTAAATTAGCTGTGGATGTTGATTTTTTTCTCATTGCATGTTTGAAGTGTGCATAAATGATGTTTATGTATATATAATATACAGATTATTTGTATTTATGATATATATTTATATACACATTATTACAAGCATTCCTTTGGCACCCATTTTCACGTGTGGGGGGTATCTGCATATGTAACATCTCCATAAATAAAATGACTTGTAGGATTTATCTTGAGTATTTGGAGATAAATGGTGTCAGTTATATCATCTTACGCCTTTTGGATGGGAGAGTAGAACCTTAGCTTCTGATGGCTAGGAATTGGCTGTAGAATATTTTCAAGTCCTCATTTTGTCCGTAAGCAAAATACAGTAAGGTAGGCCTTGATGATGTATGTTTCCTGCACACCTGTGATTTCTTGGCTGGGAGAGTGCAAGCCCTCTGAGGCAAAGGTAATTTAGTCCAGGCTTACGAATTCTTGGCTTTTCCTGAACAGTGCCTGCCAGTTGTATTTGTGACTGAAGATTTGATATGTGAATTAGCATTCACTTAGTTCTTGGTGCAAAACTTTTGACATTTTCATAGTGACTTTTTTCAAACAATAAAATAAGTCTTCCTCTCTATATTTTCCTTAGCAAATTATTTTTAGTTAGTGGACATGCAGATGTTTTGAATATATACACAGTATTTCAAGACATAATCCAGCTGTGCTGCAATTCCTTCAGCTGTAAGGTATTATATCCAATGGGCCAGCTGTTTTAAATCTCTGTTTCTCAAGGCAACAGACCTTCTCCCTACCTACTCTTTATCTCCACCTGTTAGAAGTCCTTTTGATTGCTTTCTTTCCATTTTGGATTAGTTGTTGTTCTTAAAGTTTACGCTTTAATTGCATACACTGTTTTAAAAGCCATTTTTTTTTGTTATCCCACATTATATGAGCTACTGCAATCAGCCAGATTAATCAGTGATAACAAACAGAGAGGTTTGGGGGGATTGTAATGAACAGATGGTATTTCTATTCGTTAGTTACATGGTGGATACCACCCTTCTGCAGTTATGCAAACCAGCACATAGATGACAACACTATTTGAGATTTATGACGTTTCCTCTTAAGAAAGCAAGTGAATGATTTTTTTACCAAAATTTTTTGTTGCCTTTAGAGTCTGTGTAGAAAACAGCACTCTGGATTCTCAGATCTCTTAGTTTCTCCCCTGAACTTGCTCACCACACAGAAGCATGCAAACCAAACATCAAAATCAGGCTATATATACATATACATATTTTAAAAAAAAAAAAAGCTTCTAAACAACCATCCAGATGTCACTCCATTCACATGCTCTGTCATCCCATCCTGTACTGTTACTATAGCTCCACACACGTTTTTGGTAGGCATCACAGTATATCGTAATAACTTGAGACTTAGAAAACAGTTCAGTGTGTATGGTTGCAAAAAGATCATTTGTAATATTCATTATGGAAAAATATAGCATCAGATCTTCAGTTATTGCTGAAGTTATATACTAACCATAATGGAATAATCTTTCATTTTCCTGCCTAACTAGGATATGTTAAAGTTTGGCTGTTCTTAACGCCAGGTAGTTCAATACCAAAGTAGCTCTAAAAACAAGTGCGGTTTAAACTGGTTATAGCATATTAATAGAAAACGGGAAAGGAGAAATGGTCTGTATCAAAAGATTTTCTAAAAGATATTCCTGAGTTTTTTTTTAAAAGGGAACTGTTAATGGGTTTAGGTGCTCAAATCCCATTGAATTTCAATGGAATATTGACTCCTAACTCCTTTGAGCTACTTTGAAAATCCCAGTCTACTAGAAAACTAGGTAACTGAGGCAGTGAAATGTCAGTGTTTTTTAAACTGCTGTACATGTAAAGTAGTTACTTTTTTCAAATGAAACCTGTTTTAAAACTGTTGAACTGTAAGAACAGAAAGCATTTAAATACAAACACAAAGAACGCTTATTAATATCAGGCCTGTTCTTTTTGCTTCATAGAATCTTGATTTGTGAATGGATCAAAGAGAAAGCAGATGGGAGTTGGCAGTTTTAAAACTGGCTATATTAAAATATCTGAGGCATTTCTCAAATTTGATCCTTAATCAATATTCCTGTTTCCTGGCCGTTGGTTATGTGGAGTTTGGACAGTTGTAAATATTCTGTGTATTACTGAAATATATAATCCCTTCTGTAGGAGGCTTTAATAATAAATATGCATGGAGACTTATATACTTTTCAACTGATTGCTTCAACATGGCAGCTTATCTTTCATGGTATTTGTCAAGCTGTCTGGAGTGGCTCACAACTGAGAGTACCAACCTCAAAGCAGACTGTCAAGAAACAGAGCACGAATCCCTGTTGTGTGTTCTGTAATCACATTTCACCAACCAAGCATCAAGTGTGAACTCCTCAAGCACTGGAACAGCCTTAACATGGAGTCAGACAGTTCCCTTGGGCACTCCAGTCTATCTTGCCACCCAGGCAAGCCTGTCTTTGTGATAGATAGTCCCTTCCACCAAAAATCACAATACTCAATATTCCAAAGGAGCAGATCAATTGTATTTCAGGGTTCAAATCACAGAGGCTTGTAGCTTGTAATAAACTAACTAAAGATTTATTAATTAGGAAAAGGAAATAAGAGTTATTTACAAGCTTAAAGCAGGTAAACATACACATACATAGATGGGATACAGTCTTAGGTTCCAACAGATAATAGTAGCTACTATAATATACAAGCTTTAGATGTCCTTTAGATGTCCACACTAAACAGCTGGGAGCCCCCTGCTTATGCTTAGAAGTCTTCACCCCTCAGAGTTCAAGCAGCACAGGGATAACAATTCCACATAAAAAGGATTGTTATCCCCTTCCCACAGCTTTCAAGCTGGGATGGGAGGAGCATTTGTGCACATTACCCTCTTCAAGAATGTGGGGGAAGCAATCAACAAAGTCTTTTGTCTACTGATGTTCCACAATGGCTTGTCTGGTGTCTATAAACCTTCTTTTGCTGGGGAGGAGCTAACTCCTCTTGTGGTGAACTAGTATTTCACCCTTGGTAATGCTTCTCCCCTGACTGGGGTGCGGGGTTTACAGTGTTAGCAAACATTTTTATACTTACAGAGCAAACACTTAAATAAATCTTATAACATGGGATACAGATATTATAAGTCAGATTAATACATGAAGCATTCTACAAGCATTCCATAAAGTCTAAACCCTAAATGTTCTTCTAACTCTAATTTATATTAACAATACTAATACACAGGTGAACCAGACTGGTTTACTGCGATCCATTTGTCAGTGTTCATTGGGCCCCAGGGGACTTGGTATGAGCTAACACCTGGTCTGCCAGCATCACAGTTTTCTTCCTAATTTTTTTTAAACAGCACTTTTACATCTTTTTTTGTCAGTACAGTGCCAGCATCTAGCACAATGGGGTCATGATCCATGATTGGATCTCCTAGATTGCAATTCATTCAGTTTTATTCAATGTTGCTTATTCAAACAAGCCATAATTCACTGTATAGAATCATGTCTCTTCCTACCGTAGCAGGCCACTTACAGGAGGTAATCTAGTAAAGTGAGCAGACAATGAGTTATAGTATGAAATGGAAAGTTTCTCCCCCCATCCACATAACTCATTGCACCTCCCTTACAGATGCTGCAAACTGTAGCCAAATACTTTGTGTGGTAATGAAGGTTATTAGAACAGAACAGAATGTGGATGATCGGTCTGATTTTTTTCAAAAGCACCTAGTGGGTTAGCTGCACAGATCTCAATAACTTTCACTTAAAAGTCAAGATAGACTAAGGGAGTGTTAGAATAGATCATTCCTAACAAGGGTGATATCCAGTGACAGAGTATTAGAAACATTACCTGAAATGTAAAAACTAGGGATTTGTTTTGAAATTTTATTATTTCCAGTGATTAGTCAATGGTTTATCTTCAGACCAGAGACACATGACTGCATCTCTGTGGAAGAAGAGGCTAGGACTGAATTATATATGTGCTTGCAAGTCAGGGTTGAGATAAATGCCAAACCAGTGCACAGTGATCTACACCAGGTGATCTATACCAGGCTTGATGCAGTACTTCTAGTGTCATACTTTCATGAGTACAGAAAGTAGAGCATAAGACTAATATTTAATATCCCATTGTGATATTCAGCACCCATTTGACAAGAATTTAGGACAATATGGAATTCTTTGCTGTGGCAAAATTATCCCTTTCATCTGTGGAACATTTACATATGTGAGGAGAGCCAAAACCGAAGACGAGTCCTGTGCAGATCTGAAAATGATGCCTTTATTCAGCAAAACCTGCCATTTTACCTTAAGGTAAAGATTTCAGATCTAGTCTCAGTATTTTTAAACATGAAGCTATGATGGATTGTTTACCCTGCACAAGTTTTGAAAGGGTTAATGTAGGCCTGAGGCCAGTTAACCAGCCTGGGTACACCTGGAGGGTGGGCCATGTCTAATTAGAAATGAAGCCCAGCTGGGCAAGAGCAGGATTTGTCTCCATAAAGAGCAGGCAGAGCCCAGCTGTGGGGGAGGAGAAACCCATGAGAGGAGGTGGGAAGTGCCTTGTCTCCGGGAGCAGCCTGAAAAGAAGGCTGAGAGAGGGAAAAAATAGAGAAGACTTGATAGGCTTCTTCAGGGACAAGTTGGAAGCCTGACTGAGATGGGCCCTATGCCAAGCCCTTGGATTGGGGGGATTGATAGAACTACGGAGAAGTAGCAGCATCAGCAGAGGCATGCCTGGACTGAGGTAACTATCTGCTGAGCCCAGCCATGCTGAAGGTTTGTTTTGTCTATGTATTTTTTGTTGGACTTTGATAAAGGACTATGTGGCCTCAGAAGGGCTGGATTCTGTAAAGTGGTCTGGTCAGAGGACCAGAACACTCCTGTGGCCAGGGTAGTCCATAAGACGGTGAGGGGAACTGAGGCAATGCTCTAGCCACGAGGTGGCATGTTGGGACAGCAACTTTGTCACAGAAGCAAAATCAGTTTGATATGGAATATTTAGGGTCAAATCTACATTAGTTTAAATAAATAGTAAAGTTAGATCAAATTAGATATTCTGCAGATGTAACTTTGAGACCTGCATTTTGCGTTCTCCTGACTGATCCAGATGGGAAATATCTGTTTCTTCTTCTGCATGCAGAACTCCCACTGCCAATAAATGAACAATTTTCGTGTAGTTAGGGGACACCTTTATAAGAGGAGTGTCCTATTTACTGTACTTTACATTCAGGATCTAAATAAATTGTGAAATTACAACTATTAATCTGAATATTCTTAAGTATATTTTTTTTAAAAGTCAATGTGTTTGATGTAGCATTGATTTAGCTTTGTTTCCACTTAGCCCACGAAACCCCAATAGACCAAGTTTCAGGCAAAGTCAGATTATGTTTTGTATTTCCTCCAGAAGAAGAAATTGCCTAATCAATCAATAGCATGAAAGTGAAAATGCTGTTGAAAATCATATAGGATTGTTTTATATGCCCTTTTTGAAGACCCAAAACCACTTCAAAGCCCATTCTAGTATTTCTGGAAAGTACTATAGTTCTAGTGAACTCTACATCTAGGATTTACAAGGGAAATAATAAAACAAATGGATTGCTCTGGCAAAAGAAAGAGAGAAGTTCTTATTGCAAATGGATTTAAATTCTCTGAAATATTAACTGGGCCTTTATTGTGGTTAAAGCATAAAACTGTTTGTAGCTCATGCCTATTGTTTGTTTGTATTATGGTAGTGGCAGCAGGTCCCCAACTGAGATCAGGACTCCACTGAGCTAGCTACTATAGATACAAATAATCACACTGGTAAAGCATTGCTGTTCCCATTTTACAGATGTGGAACTGAGGCCAGAGATTAAGAACTTGATCCTGCATCCATTGAAGTCAGTAGCAAAACTCCCATTGATGTAGCAGTGGGTCAGGCCTTAAATGACTTGCCAAAGTCATTTGTTGAAGGATCCTGTGGCAGTGTTGGAAACTGAACCCTCATCTCCTGAGCTCCAGTTCAATACTGTCACCACGAGAGTACCTGTCTTTCCTTCTGCTCAGATTCTAAATTATCCCTTGGTTATTTGTAATTGGAGCAAGTCCTCATGCATGTAGATAAAGCCAATCTGAAAGAAGCGCAGGTAGAAAAAGAACTGATATTATGCTACTCTAGTTCTATTGCTGGAGATAGTACATCTGATGATCCTGATGTCATTGCACTTGGCTTTAACTACAGAACTTTCAGTATCACTCCTGGTTGCTAATCAGTAAAGAGCAATGGCATATCATTTGATAGTGAAAAATTCTGTGCCACTGAATTGTCTAGCTAGAATGGATGGGTGAGAAATCTGAAGGTAACATCCTGGCCCCATTAAAGTCATTGGGTAATGTCGCTGTTGACTTCAGTGGGGACAGGATTTCATCCTGAGAGTTTCTGCTGACATCAGTACACTTACTAGGTTTCAATCCATTCCTTCTTTCTGTTCTTTTTATTATTACCAGCATTGTTTCTAAATATACATTAAGATGGGAAGTTATGGGAAACATAATCTCTGTGGTCTGCTTTGATAATGTCTGTCTCTTCCTCTGCTATTACCTATAGTGCCGCTTTCGTGCAGCATTCATGGCTGCAGCGTTAACAAAAGTTCAGATGCTGGTGGTCCTGAGAAACCTATGGTCAAAAGGTTCAACTGCACATCATCACAGTGTATGCTTTTTCCTATGAAGTAGTCTCTGATTTCATTTAACCATTTGAAAATACGCACCCATATAATTTCTATGCATTCTGAGTGTCTGCCTCGGCCATGGTGTAACACTGCTACAAATACAGCTTGTTATCATTAATCCCAAAGTGACTTGCAAATTTGTGCAAGAGTGGTAAAGTTTAAGGATTCAGTAATCATGTGTGTTGCTGGTGGTGTGATCTCCTGTTGTGAAATAGACAAATTAAGTGAATGAATCCAGATACTAACAATTATATTTTATGTATTAAGAATATTACTTGTTAAAAACCCTTGAAACAAACAGGTTATAGGCACCTAATTTTCAGAAGCCAAATATAATAAGGAAATTGTCAGGTTAAAATAATATATATATATATATATATATAAGAAGTCTTTATGTGACGAATAACGCTTAATGATTACTTGAACTTGAAAGTATTTTAAAAATCCAAACGACTTTTAATTATTCTGTTTGATTATTACTTTTCAGCTTGAACAATGAAAACAGAAAAGTTGGTCTCATTTTAGTTTAGAGTTCTTTACTGATTTTCACTTCCAGGTTCCCCAGCTCTAGCCTAGTGCTGGAAAGTTTAGAGTTCAAATATAGGTGGGGAGATGAGTCTTTGTGTGGGTACGTGTGTGTATGAGGATTGGGGATGTGTGTGTTAAACTACTTCCACTGGAATTTAAAAATAAATAAATTATTCCTATTGGTCTTACACTCTGTAAACATTTATTTTTACAAAACTTAAACTCTGTGGCAAATTTGACCTGATAGTGTTCCTCTAACAATGGCAAATGGAAGTGCATGTCCAAATCTAGCCATAAAGCAAGCCCTGCACAAAAACCTTTCTTGGCAGCCAAAGATACTGTCCGTCTTGCATAGTAAGGTAAAGTGGTGACAAGTTATGCTTCACAACTATTGTGAAATATTGTGTGGCGTTTTGCTCTGGTTACCTGCTGCATATATGTAATAATTTCATCAGATGCAGTGATAACTTACTGCAGTGTTAACACATTACAACATAGTGGAGTAAATGATGTATGTAACCAATATAATAAAGGTAATGCCCTAGACATGGATTGTTAATCTTGGGGAAAACTTCATAAGTTAAAACATACTTTTTGTAAGGGCTATTTATGCATGGGATGTGTTTGTTTCATAATACCTTGCCAAATGGATGACTCTCCTACAGTTTTATAACTTCTGGAGAAGAATCTATAAGTAGTCAAATTAATATATATATTTATAAGGTTTTTTAAGGGATTGAAGAGGAACCATGTCCTTTCTTAAAAAAAATGGGTATATAAAGTGCTTACCATTGTGTCACTCTTGTGAAATATTCTGTGCTAATTTCATTGTGTATGAGCTGTAAATGGTATTTATGACAACCAAATTTTTTGCAGGGGAGTGAAATAAACAGTGGAATTAGGTGTTGACTAACACTGAATTATTGAAACAATAAATGAAAGACATGTCTGGTTTCAATGATTGTATCAAGATAAAATTGAAAAACATAGTGTTCTTCTGAAACACGTTAACGTTTGAGCAAAGATTATGTTTACAGGGTATTGTGAAGGGATGTGTCAGGACAGAGAGAAGTGAGGAAAGGAGAAATACCGTACCTGTTTCTCAGGTGTAATTTGATTCTCTTACTCTAATCAGTTGCCACCATTTGCTAGAAAAATACTTTCTTACAGTACTAAGCCAAAAATAAATTCAGTGTAAGTTTTTGATCCTTAAAACCTTACATCGAGTAAAACAGTGAACAGCTTTCTCAATGCCTGACTTAGTCATGAGGCAGAGCATTTGACAAGAAGTTCCACAGTATGTGATACAACATGAGGTACAAAAGTTTATGGGCCAGGTCATTTAGCCCTGAAGTAGCCTCACTGTGAGTTTTCATTTGATGAGTTTAAAGAAGTGGTATAGCTCTAGAGCAGTGTTTCCCAAATTTGGGATGCCGCTTGTGTAGGGAAAGCCCCTGGCGGGCTGGGCCAGTTTGTTTACCTGCCACGTCTGCAGATCCGTCTGAGTGCGGCTCCCAGTGGCCATAGTTAGCTGCTCCAGGCCAATGAGAGCTGCTGGAAGCGGTGCGGGACAAGGGATTTACTGGCAGCTGCTTCCAGCAGCACCCATTGGCCTGAAGCAGTGAACTGCGGCCAGTGGGAGCCACAGTCGACTGAATCAGGTAAATAAACCGGCCCGACCTGGCCCAGCCCGGCCCGGCCCCCCGGGGGTTTCCCTACACAAGCAGCATCACAAGTTTGGGAAACACTGCTCTAAAGGGAGGTCTAGTCTAGTGACTTGTGCTGGTCTGGGAGCCAGGAATTTCTGACTGATCTAGTTGTGACACTGACTCTCCATTTTACAACAGCATCTTTGGATGGGTCATTGGCAGTGGTGACTTCAGACCTTTAGGTCTTAAACCATGAACCTCTACTGCCTGAGTAGAAAGACCAAGCTCTACCAGGCAAGGCTGTAGCAGACTCATCAACCACTGTGTCCCACAGAGTGGGTGTGGGTTACAGTTGCATTGGGCAAGTCAATCCATGATCTGGGAAGGGGTGTGTGGGATTTAAAACATCAAATATTTCAGAGGTTTGGATAGTGATTAAATATTTAAATACTGTAACTTGTTTGGAAGATGGAAATCCCTAAAACAGTGCTTAGAACAACATTTTCAAGTGTAAATGCCTAATGTTAGACACCTAAATATGTGTCCTGATTTTCATATCTGCCAATTACTGCCAGCTTCTGTTTACTTCAGTGGAAATTAGGGGTGGTGAACCTTTTGGAAAACCAAACTACTTATTTAGGTGCCCAAACAGGGATTTGGACAGCTACGTTTGAGCATCAACACTTAAAATGTGACTTAAGTATTTTGTGATTAATTTTTTTTGGTACTGTTCAGGTAACTTTTGAGTTCAGCTGTGCTGAGACTATTATAAACGGAGTAAGAAAGAAGATTATGACTACTTGACCAGCATATGTAACAAATGCTTGATATTCCCATTGGCTTTGGTGAATTACTGTTTCCAAAGAAAGGAAAATTTTACCCACTGTGAAAGAAAAGGTTATAATATGGTCATATGTCAGAAGAAACAGATTGCCAATAGTAGTATATAATGAAAAGCAGAACCAGCTTCTGTTGTGCACTATTTCCATTAGACCGCTTGGAAATTTTCTAAGCAGTGGTACATAAATAACTAAACCATAGTTGGAAATCATTTAACAAAAGATAGATTGTGTCCGCTAACAGCATTTTTGGGGTCAAACCTCACTTTTGTACCCAAATAGATACAAATCTATCAATCATTTGCCCACAGCATCAATACATTAATCTAATTTGCTTTCCATATAGTGCTTAGTAACTGTAAATTTAAATCCAGACACCACTAATTTAAAAGGAAGGAGATCTGTTTCCAAACAATTGGTTAAAGGCTAGGTTGGACATTAGGAAAAACGTCCCAACTCTCTGGTAGTGAAGCGCTGGACTAAATTGCCTAGGGAGGTTGTGGAATCTCCATCACTGGAGATTTTTAAGAGCAGGTTAGACAAACACCTGTAAAGGATGGTCTAGACAATACACAGTCCTGCCATGAGTGCAGGGACTGGACTAGAAGACCTCTCAAGGTCCCTTCGAGTCCTTCAATTCTATGAAATGTCAGGGGTACTCACTATATGATTAGTACCAGTGAAATAATATTGTAACAGTGCTGGATGATAACAAGGAGCAAACTGTTTGGATACATTATACCTCTGAGTTAGATATCAAGTATAAAAACAGACCTCAAAGAGTCAAGCCTGATTTCCCCTCCTTCCCCTTTCCCCAAAGAGAATGATACAAGTCTGACATCAAATCTGATGTCAAATATAGACTTCTATGATTTTTTTCATTACCCCTGATATAAAGATAACTCCTTGTATGTAAAATGTAACATAGCAAATCCTTTACCAATTCCCTTCATTGTAATAAATATTGTATCTCATTACAGCAGAATAAGCCCCCAGTTATGTCACATAACATCTGCTTAATAATTACAAGTTTCTCCAACAATGATGCCAAAACAGCTAAACCCTCAACATTCAGCCCACCACTTTGATCAAATAAAGTAATAAAATGTTAGATAATGAGCCAAATTTAGATCTAGCAAAACTGGGAAAAGATCAATTTTTTAGATGAGTTGCAACTGCTTATTTATAGTCTTGTTGCTAAGGCACAGGTCTGGTGGTTTGGATTTCTTTTGTAAGCCTGGTTCCTGGCTCCATTAGACTTCCTGTGTGGCACTGAGGAAAATAATTTAATCTCTCTGTGCCTCGGTTCCCCATCCGTAAAATATGGCTTAAAAATACTTTCTTTCCTCACTTTGGCTTTGCTATTCATTAATGTATATGAGACTCTGAAATACTCTGGGTGCCAGAGGAAAACCTATAAACAAACAGCAAAGCAAACCTTAGGTGAAAATATGGCACAAGATTTTTAATGGTAGATATTAACTGATTATTTTGCAAGTAAGGTCAGCTTCAGTCAGGGGTGAAAGTGAGCTGGTATGGGCTGGTATGGCATACCAGTAAGAAGCCGGTACCGTCCTGTAGGCAGCGCACTTTAAAGCGCTGCCACTGGGGGGTGGAAGGGGCAACAATGTTAAAGTGCTGCTGTGGCAAAGAACCCTCCTTAAAGCGCTGCCACAGCAGTACTTTAACATCACTGCCCCTTCCTGCCCCCCGTTGGTGGCCCTGTTGGTACAGACCTACCTGTAGGGCCGTCGACATGGGAGGCAAAAGGGGCAAGGATGTTAAAGCGCTGCCGCAGCACCCCCCGGGCTGCCAACAGTGAGGGAGGCAAAAGGGCAGCTGCTCTGGGGCTGGCAATTTAAAAGGCCCGGGGCTCCTGACCACCACTACTGTTACCACGGTGGTAGCCGGAGCCCTGGGCCCTTTTAAATCGCCGCTGGAGTCCTGGGCGGCAGGGGCCAGGCAAGGTGGATGGACTGGCTGGGGGAGGCTGACTCAGCCCTGCCCCTTCTGCCTTAGGCCCCACCCCTTCTGGGGGTCAGAGCCAGTCCCCGTACCGGTAAGAATTTATTATTACTTTCACCCTGGCTTCTGTGAAGTGATGACCTATCTAAATGGTCACACCTGTAACTAGAGTTGGTTGGAAAATGGAATTTCTGACCCATGGGAAATTTCAACGTTTTGAAATGTGTTTTTCTTCTGACTCAGAATGAACTATATCTAATCATTCTGAGTAGAAATTCAAAGAATATTTTGTTTGGCAGCATCAAATCCTTTTGTTTCAATAATGTAAATCTTTAAAATATAGAAAGTGTGGGCACGTGTGTTTGTTTCTGTGTGTGTATATATATTGAAGTATTGAAATGATCAGCAATGTGTATAACATCCATTCTCCTATGAAATTATCACAACTCAATCAATAGATGTTATGGTGTAATAAATCCCACCTTTCATCTATTGTCTGTCAGTTAAAATGCATTCTCTTCTATTTGTTTCAATTCATATTGCATTAAAACTGCCTGAATTCTGAATGTGCATATTGTGTTAAGGAAATTAATCTCAATTTGAGCTCAGACTCAAAACAAAACATTAAAAGCCAGGACAAATATTGAATATGTTCTCTCTCTCTCTCTCATTCAAATGTCTTTTAAAAATAACTTTTAAATTAGTACAATTTACCTATACGAGCAGGAGAGCTGGATTAATGTAAATGGGAGATACCAGTTTACAGAACTGTATTCACAAAAACCCTCCAGCCAGTATACGAAGTTGCAAGCAGTATATCAAAGCCAACTTGCATTGATTGTTTATAGTTGCTGTCGCCTACCTGGATAAATCATCTTATCACCTGCACCATATGTGTGTGACATTGCAAAAGTTTTGTGTACATGATCTGTTGTCCCCATCTGTTGACTTAGTGCTAATGGGAATTATGCATGTGTGCTGGGGGGGAAATAGAAATGGAAATAATATGTTGTGGACTGTTTAAGCAGAATCCTTGAAGTAAGAGAAATCTATTGTTCTGATGACCAACCTTTCACCCTCACTTCAGAAGCAAATGCTCTATTAATTTCTTTGAAACCCTCTATTAATTGCATTCAATCTGAGGTGCATTCGGTACATTTTGACATTAGAGGCCTGAAGTTAGGTTTAAAATAGGCTGGGATATGTGCAACAGTAACATACAAAAACTTTTACTTCTGTAATTGCTGAAATGTAGTCGTGGAGCCTAGCCCAGAGCATTCTACATAGCTCATTGAGTGCAGAGTTTCCCTGAGGATCTGTATGTTGTAGTGCTACGAGATTTTACACCCTCCCCCCTTTTTTTTGAATGCTTATTTTTTTTTAATTACTATTGTAACTCTGTGCCAGAGAGTCCAAGAAATGTCAAGTGTTTGTTTTGAAATATTGTCATGGAAATATTGAACTGCCTCAGGGTGTGATTCTTTGGGTTAATATATAGATAGCTATAGATATAAAAGTTAAATTTAGATAAAAATCGATGTGGAGCCAAATATATGCCAAATTTTCAAACATGTATGCATATTAATTGGAAAGAAATGGCTCACTAGCTACTTGAAAATCAAAACCCACCACTTACTTCATTTTCATATCAGATTATCTATTACCAAGTGAAGCATTGACAGGATACTGGAATATTGCTCCTGGAAGGCCAGGCTGTATTAATAGGGGAACTGTAGGGTTCTTTGGTAAAAGCTGTTGATAAAAATTGTGGAAGTTTTGAATGTCATACAGGGGAGTCTGATTTTAGTCAGTCTAAGAATAATATGGCTCTGTGTAAATCAGCCAGAACTGGACAAAGACCCTTCTAAATTGGTCTTACTGGGTATGATTACCCAGCATTCTGGAGCAAACCTCCTAATCCAAGTCACAGACCTGGGCTAGTGGGGCTCCTGCTAGCACTCTAAAAATAGCTCTGTAGCCTGTGCTTTGAACTTGTCGCCTGAGCTCCAGTTCAAGCTGCAACTTCAGAGCACTGTCTTCACAGCTCTTTTTAGAGCACAAGTCTGTTGACCTGAGAGGTTCGCTCCAAACTGCTGTGTAGACATACCCCACAGTGGTCCCTTTGAAGCGGCTCTCATTTAGGCTTATAACACTTCATGGTTCTCTGCAGGGCAATAAAGCTGTGTGAATAACTGGTTGGCGGGTGGAGAGGGGTTTGCTGGCTGAACTGAAAAATTGGGGAAAAAATAGTTTGAATCAACCCAAAACAAAAACTTTTTGACTTCTTTTGGAGAACTGAAAAAGTTTTTAAAAATTATTTGGGGTTGAATGAAATGTTACATTTGACTGAAAACAAAACACTTAATCTTAAAATTTTTAGCTCAGTTTTTTTTTAAAGAAGGTTCCATTTCAAACAGTCATTTGAATTGACAATCGAAAGATTTCATTTGGAAAATGTTGAAATTAAATGTGTTCTTTTTAATTTTGGGGGGGATTTTTAGACTAAAACAATTTGTAGTATTTGACAAACTCGTGAAATGTTTGGTCAATCCAAATCTTCATTTTTTTGGCCAAAAAAAATTAAAAATTCAGTCCAAAACTTTTGCCCAGCTCCACACATGAGATATGTAAAGAAATCTTTTGGAGGTATTTGTGGGAGTTTAGCACAACTGTGGAGGATTTTATTTGTTCATTATGTTCCTGTCAGTGACATGACCCATCAGGTCATAGTAACAAAGAGGCATGACAGAGCCTTCAGATTCCTTACTGAAGCCAGAATATGTGTCAGCTGAATTAGGATTCAGAGGGGTTTCTACACTACTTTTTCCCATTCTATCTGGCATCTTAAGCTCATTCTTAAGCTCAAAGCTTGGAAACCTCGCTACATAGTACACTTTATATAAGATACAGGGAAAGGGAAATAATATTTTCAACTGCCTGCTGCTGGCAGAGAGTAGGGATCTGTAGCAGGAGAGGCAAATTCAAAGTTGGCAATTTAGCCTATTGCCTTTTACTAGGCTTTTAAAACTAAATAGCCAAATAATTTTCATTGCTCTAATGCTGTTTTATTCAACAATAGGAAATAGAGTCTAAACATATCGTATAGGATTACAAGGCACAATTCAACTCCCATTAAAGCCAATGGAAGACTCCTGTTGACTTGAATAGAAGTTGGATTTGGCGCACACCAACCAACCAGCATCTTATAAATTTTAAGATCCAATGTAATACTGGTGCTGGTGAATGCATGAAGAGTACAGAAAGGTCAGTGAGTACAGCGAGAGACTATGCCTTCCCTGGAACAATAGGATTTACTCCTATTAGATTTAACAACATCCTTGGCACCTCACAGACACAATGCCACATGGAAAAGAAAAGGAAAACTCTTACCTATTTTCCTTTCCTTCCTCTTTCCCCAGCTCCTAATCTCTAGGAACTATAACATAATCCCAGGTACAAACATGTACTAAATCTTCTGGTCTATAATGTATTCAGTGGCAATTCCCAAATGATACTGGCCATTCTGGATTCAGAATTTTCCTTAATCTTAGATTAATAAATTCATAGGGTTTTTTTAAGACCAGAACAGACCATTATGATGATCTGGTCTAACCCCCTGCGTAGCACAGGTCATAGAATTTCGCCCATAACTTCTGGATAAGCTACAGCATATCTTTTAGAAAGATACCCAGTCTTGATTTAAAGACTTCATATGGTGGAAAATCCACTATGTCACTAGTTAAATTATTCTGATTGTTAATTACCCAATTATCTTCTCTGGCAGTGATTCTAGGGATGGTCTCCAGAGCTCCTAGAAATGCTTTATTTCAGATAGGATTTAATGTGCCCTCTTTCCCCATGAACAGTTATCTCTATAAGGTAGATCTCAAGCTCTTAAGCATTTGGGTGTACTAGAAACTCAGCACAGTGTGTTTTTGCAAGTAGCTAATAAACTCAGACCAGGGCAGTTAACAGTAGCTCAGGAAAGATTCTCAACTGTGGAGACCTCTCCCAACAACATGAGTAAGAGAAGCAGCCATATTTCAGTGTGGGTGGTTTGAGATAATGTGCTCCAAAAGGAGGGAGCTAAGTGGGAGATCATGAACGATGAATTCAAATTCTGTGGTGTTTTTTCGATGTTGGGATTAAGGAGTTACTCCCAGGAATAAACAGACTCCTCAATGCTGGGGTGATAGACAATATATAAATAATCCTACAAGGGGTTTACGGGACTTCAGTTGCTTCCAACAGCTCTTTATATTCCCTGCCAAATCATTTAAAAAGGAAGAGAAGCTCGATTCCAGATTGATTAAATGTGCATCAGAATAAGAGAATAAACCATTGGTTCATGTTCTGTTCTGTTGCATACAGTTCAGTTGAGATTAGTTTTTAACTACTACCACCCTCCAAAGCACTTGTAAAATAATATAGTGAGAGCATTTCATTGTATTGTCTGGCACAGTTTCTCCTTTTTACTCTAAAGTGACTTACATTGGCATCTTGGAATCAGATCCTCTTATTCCCCCTACACTCTTCCTTGGTTCATTCCCAAACTTTTCTTTGTATGGATACTGACCTGTTGCACATGCAATTGGAGACCAGGGAAAAGGTGCTTTGAACAATTGGATCACCTAACCAACACTTGTTGCAATTGAATTTCTAAAAACTATTCTCCCTTTAAAGAGAAGAATTTTCTCCGTGAGTTGAATTGTGGGTGGCCATAACTTGATATAAATATCCATTTTAACTTTGTGCCTTCTACTCAGAATAACTTTCACTGTTTATTCTGCAGTGTTTCAATTGTTTTTCTTATTTTTAATAGTGTTATTGTTACCTAAAATATCCATGCAGAGTCTTAATGTAGTTTAAGGCAGAAAACCAAACTCTGCTGATGGAGAGAGATTCTGAGGACAGATGCTCATGAGGTATAAATTGTCATATCTCTGTTAATTTCAAAGGAGCAATGGCAATTTACAGCAGCTGAGGATCTGCATCATATTATTGAAATATAGGTTGTGGAAAATATCTCTGGTTTTGAGAGTTTAATAGGCAAAAGTAGCCTAGTACACAGCACCAGAGGTGGAGCTATGATGATAAAAAAAAAATCAGCTTCAGGGGAATTATTTAGGAATATCTCTTTCATCAACTGACTTTTTATGTGGTATAATTGGATTATTTTGTGTTAGCCTTTCACAGACAACCACCCCTGCAGGCCACACATACATCTGAAGTAAACTACTGTAATTCCATTCCAATCAACAAACTTCTATCAACTGACACTCAGTTTGTATTTGGCTTAATGTGTGTGATACATACCACCTAGATATAAATAGTGCTTGCTGTGAGATCGGTACCTTCTTGCTGTGACAATTAAAATATGGGGAGAAAAGGGGAGTGATGGGTCAGAGAAGGATCCCATGTTTTTCTACCTGTTTTTCCTCCAGTACAAGCACAGAAGTCTGAGAAATCTGTGCAGTCTACAGGCAAATTGGTGCCTAATGTAGAAGTAATGGCTTCTCCAGGGAAGTCAATGAGGATATCTGAGAGAAATGTTGCCTAGTGGTCATCTTTTCACAAAACATACTTTTCAGCAGCAAGTTCACAAACTAATCATTAATTTTATGATCACAGAGTACTAGAAAGTAGTGATGGAAAAGATGTATTGAGTTCATTCATCTTCCAGTGCTTGACTTTGCATTATAGTACATTTTTAATGCTTTGTAGTCTGTTTTAAATATCCTGAAGGTTTCACCACTTCCTTTTGGAAGAATGTTCTGTTATGTAAAAGATCTCACTATCAGGTTTTGTTTCTGATTAATTATTTTTTGTTCTTTCTGAATCTTCTTTCTTCTAATCAACCACCTCTAGTATAACTGTTACTAATCATGCTTCATTCCTGGGTTTATGCACTTCTAGTGTCATAGAACAGAATCATTGGACTGGAAGGGACCTCAAGAGGTCCCCTGGATTAGATGTGCAGATGGCTATGGAATACCCCCTTATTTGTCACTTAGCCATACAACTATATGCATATTTAGCTTAAAAAAAGTAAAACTGAAGGAAAAGGTTGACAGTAATTCTTAGGATTTGTAATGGGGCAGAGGCGGCAGGCGCTAGGACCCTTCTGAAGAATGAAAAGCTCTTCTTTTGAGTCACCCTAATCAGATGCTAGAACCTTGCATAAAATACATAGGCAAGATTGTGTCATCGTCCTAACCCAGCTGCCCTGGGAGTAAATCCCTCCCTTACATTCCTGTTTAGTCCTACTTAGATGGTAATTTCAGCTGCACGGGGGAAGAGCTGGAGCTATTCACTCTCACCTCTCATGAGCAGTTGAGTTGGGAGATGGTGGTCAGGGTGGGGAATGACAGGAACCCAGGGGCCATGTCTTTACTCCATAGTTGGTCGCACAGGTTGGCCGAAGCTGCTTCACGATAGAGCTGAACCAATTTGCAAGAGGAGAGCAGAGATGCATTGTGAGTGAGTCAGAGTTCAGTCTCTGGTCTATTCAGAGGATGGGTATAGCTAGGAACCAACTTTTTAATTGGGGCAGACTATAAATTACAGTCCAGCTCTTAGTAATTTCTGCTGGCAGATCTGGCTGGTGGATCTTATTATTTCTGGCCAGGGTGTATGTGCAAGTGTCTTTCTAAATCGGAGAGAACTATGGCTGGGACAGAGAAAGTCCTGCAGGGAACTGTTAAACAGCCAGGCTTGGGAAGAGAGCTCAGGCTGAGGTTTGTTATGTTGTTCAAGTGAGCAGCAAAGTCAAATCCCAGAGTGAGGGTAAATCTGGAGAATATGCGGTGTGTGCATACTTTTTTTTCAGTGTGATTTATGCTCTGTTTTAAAGCATTTGCTTTGGAGGCAGACTCCCCTGTGTGGAGGTGTGGCCTGTACTTCCCCAGTGTGCATAGTAGTATATTATCTACTCTGCAGAACTTTACTTTGGAAAAAAAAATTGTCAAAACAGAACTGAGACCTATTAAAATATAGATGTATCCTAAAATCACTAATCCATACGTTGCCTCCAGGAGAGCCAAACATACAAACACAAAATTCCACCAGATGAACTTTCATGATATGAATTCACTGGTAGATATTTGCATTGCAATTCAAGGTTCTTTAATGTGAATTTAAAATTTTCTTTTAGCTGATTGTTCAAAAGTTCTAGATGTTTCTTTTGTATCACTAGGGTTTTAGCTGCAGTTGAATTGTGTTGTGTTGAAAATATCTTTCTCCATATTGGATTTCCTCTTTCCTCTCCCTCTCTCTTACTCTGACAATCCCTCTAGTCTTTCTCACTTCCATCGTGAGCACAAAGAAGATCTGGTACTCATAAGCCACAGAGCCTGCATCCACCCATACCTGTCATCACTTTATCTTTCTAAATTGTGTGATGCTTGGGGCCAGGTCGACATCTTCCTATATGTTCATACAGCACCTAGCCAGATGGGCCCCAGTGCTATTGTAACATAATATTAAAATTCTGCAGCAGAAAACACGTTTCATTACTCAATTTTGTCGTGGGAAAAATATAAAAAGATTATCAATTTGGTCTATAATACTTTGCACGCCTTACAATATGTACCATACGGAAATGTACACCAATGAACATGTCTCTGTCCTTGTAAACTAGTGTCTGTCCATTGTTTTTGAGACATAGGAACAGAGATCCAGTGGATTGTTGAAGTATATTGTACTGTTATTGCACAGACTATGGTGTGCATTATACTGGAATGATATGAAGTTTTATCCTTTTGAGAGAGTTTTGGGCTCAGAGTAATAGGATTGTTTTTGTCATATAGGATTGTTTTTTGGCGCTTGTTCTAAACACATACTTTACTATGATGTCAGCTCTGGCTCAGACAGTAGTAACATTAATTTTGTATTTTTACCACTGTTACCCCCAAGGCCAGATATTACTTTAAGTTCTAGTGATGAATGAATTTAGTCTGTTTATAAAATGAAATAGCTGGAATGGTATGGTAATACTGAGGAATACCACAGTCACATACACTCTTCAGGTTAGTGTAAGTGAAATTAAAAAAATAACTTGCTCATCAATTGGAGTTTTACCTGATTACTATTTAAATTTTGATTTAGTTGCTTCAGCATTTACTCTGGTTGTGTCTACACATCAAAGTAAGCCAAGGTTTGAGCCTCGATTCAAGCCTTAACCACCCCCCACTCGCATCCACACCCCATTTGTTTTAACCTAGGGCTCGAACCTAGGGTTCCAGGCCTGCAGGGTCTTCAGTGGAGATCGACCAGCTCTTTGCAAAGAAAGCTGCTTCCTTGTCACAAGAGCATAGCCAGATATTGGTGCACACTGCCTGGGCATCCCTGCACACACAGCCCCAGGGAGGGCCTGCAGGGCCTGGGAGCAAGGGATGGAGAACTGAGAGGGACCAAGCGGTTACCCTGCAGGGAGGGGGAGCAACAGAGCTCCTGACTCAGATGGCCAAGGGAGGGATGATCCCCAACATCGTGGCAACCAGGAGCCACCTCCTACCTGTCAGCTTTGCTCCCTGCTCTGGTACTTCCAAGCGGCTGCACCACTGTAAGCCTCTCTAAACTGACAGGAGAGAGCTCTCCCATCAGTTTAATTAATCCATGCCCAACGAGTGGCAGTATTTATGTCAGCCAGAGAAGCTCTCCTGCTGACATAGCACTGTCCGCACTGGCACTTAGGCCAGTGTAACGTACATCGCTCGGGTGGCTTATTCACACCCCTCAGAGACCTGAGTTATTTTGACATAAGTGGAGGTGTAGAAGTAGCCTCAGATAAGGTGGTAGTTCAGTATAAAGCTTTCACAAACTGCAGTTATTCTACTGAGACAGCCATCAAAGGAGCTAAATACACAGTTTATGTATTCATGGGCTCCTTACAAATAGCTTAACAATAGCCCTGCTCAGTTAGGAAACAGGGTGGGCAGAAGAGTTTTCCCACAGTGCGCCACATTCATAGGGCTAGAGTGTCACATCTGGAGGAGCACCAGGCACTCTGGGATAGGATTACTTTGAGTTGGGTCCGTGCACTGCAGTCTGGATGCCAAAGCCCTACATATGAGCACAGTTCAGAAAATCCTTAACCTGGGGTTAAAATGCAATGTAGACGCTCAAGCCCAGGGTCCCCTGACATGGGTCAGCTCACTTGAGTCCCACTAACCTGAGGCGTATATTGCTGTGTAGATACAGACTCTGTCAAAAAGCAATGCAAAGCAACACAATAAAACAAGGTCACTGAATTAAGAACCAGCTTTCAAATCAGACTGTTTATACCCCTTTACAGTTCCCATCATACTTGTTGCAGGAGTGAAGTCTCTCCCATGTTTGCTGGGTCAGGCTTTTAGATAAATGGATCTCTTCCATGGGGCTATAATTAACTATTAACTTCCAGCACATGGACATAACTTCCATGCCATGGAAGTTTACAAATAATCATTAACAAAGGGATATGATTGGTCTGAATTGAAACTTGGTTTCAAGTACTCAGAACTGCTCAGAAACAGATTATAAAAATATCTGTCCAGCTCTTAGATCTGTTACCCCTATTGTAGCATTTATACTATACTTCTCCTACCTCTATTTAATTATATTCCTGTGTGTGTGTATGTTGCATATGAAAGGTTGCATTGGAAATTGAATCATTGAGGTAACCTAGGGGGAGTGGCCTAATTAGAAGCAGCATTCTGAAACAAGGTTTAAAGTTTTCAAATGTGAATAGTTTGTTAAATAGGAGAAAAAAAATCAGATTTGCATAAGGATTTTCCTACAATTCAGGAACCAGGAAGATGACAGTACTACCGCATCAGCAACTTTGCTGAGAGCTTTGCATGCCAAGGTAGTAAGATTAGATGAGTTATAACAAAGTTAATAATCCAAAAAAAAAAAAATGCTCAGACTTGTTGCTTCAGATCTCTGAACACTACCTCTTGCCAGTGTTTTTCAGCTACAGAGATCTTGTAAGGACAAATAAATACATCACTACTCCCTAGTTGGGCATCTTCATAAAAATTATTCACAATAATTGTTTTATGGAATGCTGGCGCCATGTAAGTTCCTTACACTTATATGTGAAATAGTGAAATTTCAGCCACAGCTGCAGTATTGTATTACAATAACTACCACATGGCTTTGAGTCACAGTTCAGACAGTATGCCTTTCACTTTTAATCAGCTTTTCATGTATGAAGCTATGTTGAAATAAATGTATCTCAGTTAAAAGATCAAGCAACTACTGTATGACAGAGCCTTTCCACTAACTGATGCAATTATGTAGATACAGTATTTGGGCTGTAGAATAACAGAGAGAAAGGGATAGCTCTAGTGGAATATATTGGTATGCAAACAACAATCTGAAATCAAAACATTAGGATTATTTTAATGTTCTGATATTTCTGGGGTAGCAGAAAAGATTTATCACTAGGGTATTAATGTGTTCAGCCTTTGACATCATCCCAATCAATGCACAATGGATTTTGACTGGTGTTCTGCTCTTCCTGCACCCACAGAACTCCCAATGAGAAACCAAAGTATTGGAACAGAAATCTGTCCTGCAGCTATGACACAAATATTCTAGCCTTAGAAAAAGCATATATTATGAGAATTCTGTTTCTTTTAAAATAACTGATTGGCTGTAGGAAGTGAACCTTCTTATCTTAGTTTTCTAGGTTCAAATCTATTCTAGGAATGCACTTACATTTTATTGCAATCATTTAATAAAATCTGAGAATCAAAGAAAATGTAGCTTTCCAAAGTTTATTAGCAGAAAAGAAAGGTTTGGTTTCCACTCTAATCATGCATGGCACGTTACCAGGACAGCATTGTATAGCATATTGGTGTTAGAAGACGTGTTCTTTTTTCTGATATCTCCCAAATTCACAGACTCAAGGGATGCAATAAAACTCTTCTTGAAATTCTGTCTTTGCTGGAGAAGCTCCAGTGAAGAGTTTGTTTTTGTTTGAACTGTAGTTTTAGATTTGGCAAGGTCACACAGTTTGTGTCCTAGTAAATGTCCATCTAAAAGTCACAAGTCTGTATATTGTCCGTCCTGGGGACATGTGCCATTAAAATGAACAATCATGGATAACCACTGAAAATCTAGCAAATAATTTATTGAGGAAATCAAACAAAATGACCTTCTGATTTAGCCATAATTTTAAAATTAAATACAGTTCAGCTGCCACAAAGTGAGTCTATGATTGGATGACTTAATAGCCATTCATGAACCAGGATTATAAATCCAGACCATCAGAGTTATAGCCCAGAAATAAGGACAAAATGTGAGCTGAAGTAAACTAATATTACAGAGCAAAATTTTGACATTGTCCCAGTTTCTCTTTATTGTGTCTCTTGAATGGGAAAGAGAAATTAGAATGCAGTTAGTTGAGGATAATCCAGACTATACACTGTATTGAACCATTGCCAAGGAATTTGGGTTTAACTCTTGCTTAGGCCTGTTGTGTTTTGTTTTTTATTATCTGACAAGGTTTTTGGAGTAATAGAGGAGCAAAGTAATGAGGACTTCCTGAAGATGAGAATTGTGTGGATTAAGGGCTGTAGTTTTGGAAAAATAAAATGACTTGGGGACAGAGTATCAGGGAATTGCATCTAGAAATGGAGAAATCATTTGGTTTTTACTTTACAAAACTTTATTTGCCTTTTCAGATTTTGCAGTCTGGTTTAGCTGTTGCCTGACCTACTCCTGGAGTGGGATGGTTTCGGAGCTCAGTTCCCAGCAGACCAATTTAGAGGAAAATTAAAATATATATCAGTGAAGCCTAAATCCCTAGAAAAATAGATTTCCCAGAAACACAGAGTTAGTTGGTGGGATATACATCTCTAAAAATAATGTAAAATAAGTATAAACCCAGGAAAAACTGACCATAGTAGCCAGGAAGATGCAGTTAATTGGGAAATGTACATCTTTTAACATATGGGTGTAATGAAATGACACTTAAAGTTTGGTGGCACTGATACTGTCTAGATGTTGGAGAACATGTGATTTTTTTTTTATATACTTCTTGATTGTGAATTATATCTTAGTTATTGTACACCTGTAGGGAACAGTTAATGACAGATGTGAAAGTCTGACCCCTTGTGGTTGTAAGTAATGTTTGCAATCAATACTATCTAAATAGGAAAGATCCAGAGAATATTTACTGAATCTGGATGAACAGAAAGGGAGAATGGATTGCATGATAAGAATGAGTGATAAGCCAAGGATACTAGGCCAGATTCTGATCTCATTTACACAGGTGTAAATCAGGAGCAACTCCACTGAAATTAATAGACTTTGGTGTAAAAACAGTGTGGGGTGCAAATCAGATCTACTTTTTTTTTTTTTTCTCCAAATCCAGTGAGGATGCCATCTGTACTTGGCTGATTAAAGTAAAATATTTCTACCTATGCAAATGAATGAATAATGCTATCCAGTAAATGCACAATGAGGTTAGACACCTATAAGAAAATCTTTCTCCATCAGGATATTAGGGAGAAGATTAGAACTTGAAGGCAGTACCCCTAGACCTTGGTCCTGGACAAAGGGGAAGAACTCCTGCTCAAAAAAAAAAAAACATAAGAGCTGCAATTCACATCTGCTTTTAGAAACTAACCATAAAACTGAGCTTATAAAGAGGATTTACTCATGTAAATACATGCCAATCTCTGTGTAAAAATACAACTGAATAAAATTAGTAATAATCAGTGGTAATAATCTAGGTGGTAATCTAGAGAGCGACCATGTATTTTATAGCAAAGAGAAGCAAGACTGTTTAGATGCAGAGTAGAGAAGTGTCTGTAGGAGCTCTTCTGGCACACAAGTTATATATAGTTTGCAGATACATGAAAGAAACTATAACATCACATGCAGTAAAGACTTCTGTACATTATCTAAAGTGCATTAGAAATGCTAGAACTGTTTGGTTTGTATGAGATCATGAGTTGGAAGGCTGCCTTTGTGAATGATAGGTTGGAGAAAGCATGCAAAATATTTAGAGTATGTGTTGATGCATGTCCTATAGATATGTGTACTATAGCAAGGTAAAGTCAAGGATGGACTTTTCAGGGCAAATATTAATTTATTTTTCTTTTCAGGGTCAATAATTCAATATTTTTCTCCAAGTTCTCTCTCCCCAGCCCCCATTTTTCTTATAAATGGGATTGATTATATCTTCTGTAAAGCCCTGAATGTGAAAACAATGCATGTGCTTAACTTTATTCCTGTGAGTAGTCCTATTCGTTTACTTAGTCTGTCTTCAGAGTTTTGACATCTTGAGAAGGTTTATAGAGGAGTTTCCAATAGAAAAGCTCTTTTTTTCCTCCCATATGTACCCCCAACAAACTGTAAGAATGTCATAAATATTTGTATGAAAGTCTGTAAACCTGTGACTCTACTAGTAAAATATGGAGGCTATTTTCTCACAATGTTGGGGAATTTATAAAGAGAGTTCATCTCTGTTTTCCCATCGCTGCCTTGATAATCAGTCCTTGTAAATAATTGGCGGGTATGATAGCCACTCTCCAGGAAAGAGACTTTCCATCTGGCCAGTCTATAGCTTTTTATTTTGGTAACCAAGTCATTTTAATTACAGTTCACTTTAAGCATTCGTTATTTTTATTTTAGAGTACTCCATCTACAATAATGTTTATTATACAAGACTTTTAGGACAATTTAGGCATCTAGTGGGATTTTGAAAAGCACCTAGATTCCTAAAAGTCATTGAGCTCAGTGGATGTTAAACACCCAGATGCATTTAAAAATCACACTGTGCACCTAAATGCACTTTAAAATGTGGGTCTTAGTTACTCGTAGCACCCATTTCTTGAAAACAATCTCTATTTTCTAGGGGTTATGGTGGGAAATGTTTATGCTAAATTCTGGCATACAATATCTTGGCTGCAAAGAAAATTATTGGTGGTCCCAATATTGCCAAACCAAATCATTAAAAAATCATGAGTCAGGCTGCCAAAAATCATGAGACAAAGATTTCTCTGTTTTCCTTCTGGTATTTGGAACCTACAAAGGGCTGTGTGTGTCAATTTTTTCAAGCTTTTCTTTGCAACCCTGAGAAGTAGAAACTTGCCTTTTTAAAATGGAAGTAGAGTTTACCATATCTTAACTTAAGAAAAACACCAGATATCCTGAGATTCATGGTAAAATCCCAAAAGTTGGCAACACTGTAATGGTCTCTATTTTTCATTACTGAAAGTCAGATGGGTGACAAGCTCCATAGAAATTACACTTAAACACACACAATACTGATATGTTCTCTGAAGTCAGTGGGACCTGTGAATGCTTGTCACCGTTGAAAATCAAGCCCATTTATGTCTAAATGCCTAAAAACGATTTAGGTGTCTAACTACAGTCACCTAAGTAAACAAATATTAGACTTTATCTCTGTTGTTTAAATGTTAAACAACAGAGGAATTAGCAGTAGCACTTAGAGGCATTAATGCTGTAATGGGGCTGGGACAAATGAGTGGGCTGGGTGGGGTTTGGGGTGACGGGATAACAAATAATATATTGGCATGCTGGCAGTTCTTAGCTGGTCAGCAGGAGTGATCACAGCTCTTCACCAGTCTAGCTATTATCAGCTTGCCGTTTGCTGTATGAGTTATGGCAGAAGTGAGCTTTAGGGAGGGTCTTGAAAGAGGACAAGATGGTGACTTTATGGATATTGACTGGGAGCTTTTCCCACTGATAAAAAGGCAGCATGGAGAAAGCACAGAAGTGCGTTGGAAATGTGGAGAATCGGACAACTGAGGTTGGAGTGAAGACAGAGCTCTGATGTTTGGTGGGGGGAGAGGTGCATGAATGATATAACATACATTAATTGTGTATGCTAGAACTAAAACACAGCTGACTTTAAATAATGAGAAGAATCTATCATCTTAATATGGTCTAATTAGTACTTTGGAAATAAAATTGAAGCATTTATATTAGTCTTTGAAATGTAGCTACTGCACTTGAGTAGTAATTACTTGTTTAAAATACTTTATAAGGAATTTTATTACTGGCACATGCCTGAATAGAAATATGTATTTCTGCAAAACACCTTAATGACTCCATTGGGCAAATACACATTTTTACAATCATTACCAAATATCCTAAAAGGCCCATGGTGTTCCAAACTGCACACTCAAATAAGCCTTAAAAACTGAATGTCTTTTAAATAGGAAATTCCTGTATTTGAGTTAGTGGTAAAGCCCACAGCATCCAAAGGGAAGAGCTATATGAAACTCAGTGGTTCTAGTTCACGAGGTTCATTGAAAGCTTTCCTTCTTTTTTGAGTTGGATGGATTTTAAGCCTTGAAGTTTTGCTTGGAAGTTTGGATTTGAATGAACCTGGAAGCTTTAAGTGAGATTCAAATGAAATGGCTGAACTGAACAATTCTGTGTGAATGTGACTGCTGCGGTTTAGATACAAGCATCTCTGTCAACCCAGGTTGTGAACCTTTCAGTAAATGCAGACTGAGATTTGTGTTTGTAACACAACTTGAAACTGGGCAAGTTTCACGTGGCTTTGGGTTTAGTAACAGAAGTTTCACATCGTTTGAGTAAGAGCCTGTTCTAAACATTGCCAGTCCCGTTTCGTAAAGCTTCATATTATTATTGTAATGCAGTATAACCAACAGACATGTTGGCTGAGGTAAATTAAGCAGTAATAAAAACATAGCTGGTTTATTTTAATCTAAAATCTAACTGGACTTAATTTTAGTGAGTCCAAGTGATCAGCAAGTGCTTTAATTATGGGGTTGATATTGTGGAAGGGTCACATTAAGGGACTGCTTAGTCCTGTACAGACTTGTTCATCTTCCTTTCATGCTGGAGGTGGAGCTGTGTGTTACCAGCTATACTGGAGTCCCTCCTTTCTACAGTATAGAGGAGGCCTCAGCAGTAGATTTCCCCAGCCTTTTTCCTGAAAGTGTCCCCTTTCGGGTACTGTATAGCCATGTAATGTAGTATCTGACATACCCAACAATTCCTCCAATAAGAAGAGGGAACAAGATCCTACCATTTCCTGAATTAAACACTGATTATAGAATCATAGGACTGGAAGGGATCTCAAGAGAGGTCTTCTAGTCCAGTCCCCTGCACTCAAGGCAGGACTAGGTATTATCTAGACCATTCCTGATAAGTGTTTGTCTAACCTGCTCTTAAAAACCTCCAATGATGGAGATTCCACAACCTCCCTGGGCAATTTATTCCAGGGCTTAACTACTCTAACAGGAAGTTTTCCCTATTGTCCAACCTAGATCTACCTTGCTTATTTAAGCTCTTTGTTTCTTGTCCTATCCTCAGAGGTTAACGAGAAAAAAATGTCTCCCTCTTCCTTGTAACAACTGTTACATGTCCTCCTCCCCTATTTTCTTTTCTTCAGACTAAACAAACTGAGTTTTTTCGATCTTTGCTCATAAGTCATATTTTCTAAATCTTTAGTCATTTTTGGTGCGCTTCTATGGATTTTCTCCACTTTGTCCACGTCTTTCCTGAAACGTGGCACCCAGAACTGGACACAATACTCCAGTTGGGGCCTAATCAGCACCGAGCAGAATGGAAGAATTACTTCTCATGTCTTGCTTACAACACTCCTACTAATGCATTCCAGAATGATGTTTGCTTTTTTTGCAACAGTGTTACAGTGTTGACCCATATTTAGCCTGTGGTCCATTATGACTCCCCAAATCCCTTTCTGCAGTACTCCTTCCTAGGCAGTCATGTCTCATTTTGTATGTGTGCAACTGATTGACTGTTCTTTCCTAAATGGAGTACTTTGCATTTGTCCTTATTGAATGTCTTCCTATTTACTCCAGATCATTTCTTCAGTTTGCGCAGATAATTTTGAATGCTAATCTTATCATCCAAAGCACTTGCAACCCTTCCCAGTTTGATATCGTCTGCAAACTTTATAAGTGTACTCTCTGTGTGTCATAGTATTCTATCCCCAATCTGAACCTTAGAGTCCAAAAAATGAGGTACTAGCATGAATTACTCTAAGCTTAATTACCAGCTTAGATCTGATAAGCTGCCACCACCCAAAAATATATAGTGTTTTGGGGCACTCTGGTCCCCCCAAAACCTTCCCTGGGGACCCCAAGACAAATTCCTTGAGTCTCACAACAAAGGGATAATAAACCAATTCCTTCCCCCTCCTTTCTTCCTCCCAGATCTTTCCCGCCCTGGGTACACTTAGGACAGATAGACAAGATTCAAGCTCCATGAAATCTAAACAAAGGGATTCCCCTTTCCCCTCCCTCTTCCCTCACCCAGAGGGCAATAACGATCAAGCATCCGTGAAATCTACAACAAAGGAGCATTCCCCGCTTTCCCCTCCACCTTCCTCACCCAGATGGCAATACAGATTCAAAGCTCCCGGTGAATCTAACACAAGGGATTCCCCCTTTACCCCTCCCTTCTTTCTCCCTGTCTCTCACCACTTCCCTGGTGAGTACAGACTCAATACCTCAGCCTTAACCAGAGGAAAAAATCAATTAGGTATTTTAAAAGAAAAAGTTGTTAATAAAAGACAGAAAGTTAGTAAAAGTATAATCACTGTAAATTCAAGATGGAATATTACAGGGTCTTTTCAGCTTTTAGAAAATTGTGACGGAAAAAAAAAAAAAAAAAAAAAAAAAAATATGGAGAAAAGCTCCTCCAGCAGAAATACAATTTAAAATACTTTCAGGACAAATACACATTAAAAACTCTATCATGCCAGATACACAGTTGCAAATACAGAAAACAATCAAAAGACTATAACGCGCTTTTTACTCAATACTCCACTATTACTGAAATATATAAGAGACTGTAGCAGGGAGATTAGCAAGAAAACCTGGTTGCACGTCTAGTCCTTTTCGCACCCAGAATGGAGAACAACGCAAAACCGCAAAAAACACAAACAAGGCTTGCCCTCCACCAAGATTCTTGAGCTACTGTCTTGTTATCCTGGATTGGTCCTCTAGGGTTCATGTTTGTTTAGATTGTTCTAGATTTGAAAGTATCTTGTTTCCTGATTGGTCCTCTGGTCAGGTGTTGTTTGGTAACCCTTTCCAGGTGAAAGAGACATTAAACCTTAGCTATCTGTTTATGACACTGTGCCGTTATCTACATCACTGATGAAGATATGGAACAGACCCAGACCTAGGACTGATCCCTGCGGGACCCCACTTGATATGCCCTTCCAGCTTGACTGTGACCCACTGATAACTACTTTCTGGGAACAGTTTTCTAACCAGTTATGCACCCACCTCATAGTAGGTCTATCTAGGTTGTAAAAGGAACAGGACTACTTGTGGCTCCTTAGAGACTAACAAATTTCGTTCCCGGCCAATGGGAGCTGCGGAGGGTGTGTGTGAGGGAGGAGCGGTGTTTGGAAGCTGGGGCAACACATGGATGGAGGTCTCTGCTTCCCCTCTCTTCCCTCACTCCCATCCCTGGCTGCCGGGATGTGATTCCAGCACTTTAAGGTACAACACGGGGCTTGAGGGGGGAAATCCTGTGGCTGTAGTTTGCCCACACCTGGCCTGGAGGTAGGCTGGAGGGATGGGCGCTGCTTGAAGGACCGCAGGAAATAGCCCCACGGGCTGCGTGTTTGAGACCCCTGTTCTAGATAGTTAATGTACTCTTGAAGCCAGTTCTTGGCAGGTTTCAATTTTGGCTGCTTCCAAACTGTCTCAGTTTAAATACTGTAGATTTTTGTAAATCAATTTCCTTTAAGGGTCTTGTTGTTGTTGCAATTATCAAGGTGAGATTAGCATACTTTACCTTTACGCCCCTCCCCCCTCACCCCTGAGTCCAGAAAGAAAACTACTTAGCTTTAAGATGAACAGAATGTAAACATAGTTACGAGAAAAATGCAAACAAAAATCAACAGGAACTTTCAAGTCTGATATGTTTCTATGTGTTCAAAATCTTCATTTCCACTTTATGATGTAAGTTTATCCTCAAAAAATGTTGGTTACAACTAAAGTCAGACACAAACCAGGGAGATGAGCTTCCTATTAGGTGATGGGAAGGAACATGATCTCCAGAAAAGACACTTAAACTAAAAGATTAAATCCATTATTAACAAGAAGACAAATTTTGGTCCCATTGAAATGTCAGACTTTTTTGCAATTGACCAGAATTTTTGGCCATATGAGAATTCATGTAGTCTAGGTCTCCTCTACAGTGGATGGAAATAGTTTCTTCTGGTATTTTGCCAAAAAAAAAAAAAAAAAAAAAAAAAAAAAAAGAGGGTGTGGGGGGTATTGTAAGAAGAGAATCTGGAAATAGGGGACATTTCTACAGTTGTAAATACTATGAGAAGAAGAAAAAAATTATTCAGATTGATCCTGTCATTCTCTCTTCCTCTTCACATTTTCCATTACCCACAGCTACTTAATTTTTTCACAGAGCTAATAACTCTTATCTCTTCCTCCCCAGCCCCCACCCTATTAGAAGCCTCTAAGAAATGTAGCTAAATAAACCTGGGATAGAGACATATTTTTGGACCTGGAGTTACTAAATCTTGATTTCATTTATTTGAAATTAAATTAGATTCATTTGGCCCTTAACTGTCTAATTTAGAAAAAAAATGTTAATTATGTCAGAAGAATCTAAGTTAAAGCGTGAAGTAGTCGGTTAATGAACTAAAATTTCTAAATCTCTCTGAAATAATCAAAGATCCATAAGCTTGAAACTATGGAAAACAACATCAGGTCCTGTAATATTAGAGTTCTATGTCTGTCTATAAATGGGTAGATTCATATTATAACTTGCCTTCATCCTTATTTTTGGAAGCTGTGTGCTGGAAATAAAATTTGACCCACCCAAATAGTTACAGTGGTAAAGATGTAATTAAATCAATGTCTTTTGTTTTTTCTGCTGATTCTTCTCCATTTTGTCTGATGTTTCTTTTGGATTACACAGTGTGAAATAAAAGTAGTGTTGCATCCAAAGTTTTATGAAATCTGATATATCTGGGCAAATAAATCCACATATTTCATAGTTCTATTTATTAATTAAAAAGGTAAATGTGGAAGGTAAATAGATGGCCTAAGTGTGACAATTCTGCTTTTACATATCTTTTCTGGAGGTTGGTATTTTAAGGAGTTGCTGCCTACTTATAGCCTCCAAACACTCCAGAACCTACCTCTTGCATGACAAATTTTGATGAGTAGAATAGATTGCCAGCATTGGGAGAGCAACTCAGGCTGCAGTAAACCATTTTTAAAAATCTGTACAAAGCGACAGAGAGTCCTGTGGCACCTTATAGACTAACAGAAGTATTGGAGCATGAGCTTTCGTGGGTGAATACCCACTTCATCAGACTCACTTAGTCTGACGAAGTGGGTATTCACCCACGAAAGCTTATGCTCCAATACTTCTAGTCTATAAGGTGTCACAGGACTCTTTGTCGCTTTTTACAGATCCAGACTAACACAGCTACCCCTCTGATACTTAAAAATTTGAATTATTGTCAGTAAGTCTTGCTTGCATCCATGTTATTTTCAGATGCAATTCATATTATTATAGTAGAGGTTCATCATTTTATAAAATATCTTGGTAGTCCATCGATCCGATGATGACAAATCTGTGCAGATCATCTATTGTTGGTCTCATGGTGTGCCCTCTGATGACTGTACAAACCAATTCTAGAGGTGCACATTTTGATGCAGATGGTGCATAGGAAGTTCGCGGTTAGTGGATTGTGTGCTGCTGATGCTCTGTGACGTCGTTTGCGTGCCTCTTATAGACACCGGCAGCGGTCTTCCTCAAAGGCGATGCAGGTATTTCTAACTGTTGCACGCCACTGTGTTCTGTCGCTGGCGGCGTCCTCAAGATCCCTAGGTTTGATACTGGCTTTGATGGTGTCCTTGTAACGTTTCCTTGGACGACCTATATGCTGGATGCACTGGGAGAGCTCACCATACAGAAGTTGGCGGGGGATTCTGTTGGCATCCATGCGGCTGACATGACTGGTCCAATGTAGCTGTGACTTCATGATCATAATTTCGATGCTTGTCATCTGTGCTCTCTTGAGGACCTCAAGATTGGGCACTTTGTCTTGCCAGCGGATCTTCATGATGTTGCGGAGGCAGCGCATGTGGAATGTTTCAAGCTTCTTGATGTGACACCTATATAGTGTCCATGTTTCGCACCCATACAAAACAGATGAGAGAACAACAGCTCTGTACACAAGCAGTTTTGTTGACATCCGGAGGTTGTGGTGGTTTAAAACTTTGACACGCAGACAGCCAAGTGCCTGGCTTGCTTTGGATATTCGTGCACTGATCTCATTATCCAGTGATCCATCACTGGATATGACACTACCCAGGTATTTAAAGTTCTCCACTACTTTAAGCTGAGTGCTGTCAATGGAGATACGCGGGACAGAAGCATTTGATCCAGGTGCAGGTTGATGAAGAACTTCTGTCTTTCCAAGGCTGATAGTTATTCCGAAGAGTTGCTATATAAAATATAATGTTAAAACAAAGAACAGTTATGGACTCCTGACTAACTCTGCATTACCCCTCAGAGCTAAAATTCAGTGAGAAGTTCTGTGACAGTTTAGTTCCATTTAGTGTCTGATCTGCATCTCGGTATTAATTTAAAACATTTCTTCAGCTGATGAAGAAACTTTGCAAGCTAACAAGTTTCTTTCTCAGAGCTTGTTTTGGAAATTGACAGCCATGCATTATTAGAGACAAGGTGGGTGAGCTAATATCTTTTCTTGGACCACCTTCTGTTGGTGAAAGGACAAGTTTTCAAGGTGCACAGAGCTCTTCTTTGGATTTGGGAAAGGTACTCAATGTCGAGCTAAATACAAGGTCGAACAGATAGTTTAGCATAAGTAGTTAGAACTATGTGCTGTCTGTTGGATCTTGTGCCTCTGGGGCTGATCAGCCCAGTCAGTCTTCTCCACTCACTGAATGGGAAGAGAATATGGGGTGCTGATATTTGGTTGGGGGGGGGTGTTTAATTTCAGTAAACCAAGTAGCAATAAGAAATAGATAATACATTTAATAGCATCTTTGTATTATTTAAAATGTTCTTTTACCAAGTTGTCCAATATGACTTTGAGGATTTTCTTATGTCGTGCTGACCTGTTGCACTTTTTTGACCCCTCCTACTTTACACTGTTCTGTTGAAAAAGAACAGGAAACTATTCAGATAAAGTATCGAAAACAAATGAATTCTGTCTAGTTATAGAAAGTATGTGGTCTCCGCTGTATTGCTCACTGTGGGCTTGTTTTGGCTGAAGAGGAAATTTGGATAGGAAATCTTTTAGATGAGCTATCGGTCACAATTTGAAATGCTTGGATTTTTTCAGTTTACATCATAAAGATGTAAAGCGTGAAGATCGCTAGTTGCTCCTTCCTTCAACGGTCGCCTGACTTTACTATGCGTTTTAGAAACACTTCTGTGGAGCTAGAAATGCTGATTGCATGGCTAGATTACCTGTTCTCATTTCAGCTATAATGAGAGATCAACTTCCATTTACTTCAAAGACTGCATTATCCCCAGTTAATTCTCTTTGTACTATGACGTGTATTCACTTCTGCCCTCACCTTTACTCATACAGTAAAAGAGAATCTGGGAAAGAGATGAACCCAGTTAAGGTAACTACTGTGGTGTTTCCTGCTCTTCCGGTTTTGAAGGAACGCATGGTGTGAACAATAAGGGCCGACTCCTGTCCTGCTCCATCCTTGTGAGCAGGGATATGGCACAAAGGTGCTCAGCTCTGGAAATATTGCGAGTCAGGACAGGATTTCACTAGGTATGTGTGAAGGATGGGGTGTGCTCATCAGTGAACGAGAAATGCTTATCTCCCTGCTAGCATGTGCTGCTGATGTATACATTAATAGATGAAGGGAGAGCCATGCCTCATTCATAACACCTGCAGACAGGCAGACTCCTTAGAAACATAAGGGTTGGTACAAAGAAAACAAAGGCATAACTGTCATTGGGTACGTACATCACAAAACCCTTCAGTAACTGGATTCAGAAGATGGACTTGACTTCAGTAAGACGACTCACATGAGTAAAGTTACATCCATGCATAAGTGGTGACAGGATCACTGTCTTAGAGGTAAGCTCTCTGGAACAGTCTGTCTATGTTTATGTGATGTGCCTATCTTAAAAACAAATTTTAAGTAATCTTTTGGGAGAGACAAGTAGGTAAGGTAATACGTTTTATTGGACCAACTTCTGTTGGTGGCAGGTACAAGCTTTCCAACTACACAGAGCTCTTCTGGTCTGGGGAAAGAAATCAGAGTGTCTGAGCTAAATGCAAGTTGGGACAGACAGAAGTTGGTCCCATAACTTACCTAGCTTGGTTTTCTCAGATCCTGAGAGCAAAAACACTGCAAACAACTATTCTTTTGGTAAGAGAGGTAAGGAATTCTTTTAAAATATGGGTATCTTGGTAACTTAGTTTTTTAAGGTCTTTGTGAAAGTGTTTAATTTTATGCATGAGAGTTCTCCCACTCTTCCCTGCAGCAAGAGTTAACTACCATTTCCAGACCTATTCTAACATTATGAAGCTACTTCAGTAACAAGAAAACAAACCAATTAAGGTTAAGGGAGGGTGGAGAGTGTTTTTTTCAAATGGAAATGACTGGTAGAGAAAAGCAGTTTATTTTCAGGCTTCCAAAAGGCTGTTGCAAACAGTATTTTTAAAGAAAGGAAACGAAATAAATAGTTGAGTGTTTTTTTAAGTATGCAATAATTCTTCTCTTATTCAATTTGCTTGAGAAATACAGTACAGGAAACAAAGTATATCATTACATGCGTTACAGCTCTAGCAAGGCAATGAAGAGATGGTAACATGGAGGGGCTAGGAAGGAACAGATCAAGCTTTCAGAAGGGAAAATTTAAGGAGGCTGCTGTGTAACTTAGCACAAAGAACTAAAGAGATGAGTTAAGGGGCTGATTTGGGCAACTTGCTCCCTGTCTGACCTTGGGCAATCACTTGACCTCATTGTGTCTCAAGAAAGCCAACAGGAAATGGGCAGAATGCAAGACCAAGCAGGAGACCATCTCTGCTGAGATTTTCCAGATAAATTACTAAAAGAAAAAAGAAATATTCAAGGGTTCGGACCATGGGGAAAAAAGTGTCAATAGTAAAAGCAAATGTAAAAGGTAGGGGGATGCTGAGGTAATATTATGTATAATTCTATTACACTCCCCCACTTCCTGCAGCACCTCAGCTTAACCCTGTTGAAGTGTAGGCCAGAATTCTGTCTTTTTAAAAAGCATTACACAGTGTTAAACCTCAGAGGTATTGTACGTTAAATCTTGAATTTAACTGTTATTAGTTCCCAGTCAACATCAAAGAGAGAGTACCATAAGGTTTCTTAGTAAAACAAACATTTAAAAAACACATAAACATTGCAAATAGTATAAAACGTAAATAGCATTTGGAATACCCTGAACAACTTAAACAAAAGCTATTAGACAGTAAGTCTACTTTTCCTTATATAGATTTTCCAAATTTGTTGCTGTTACGTGTTTAAATGCTTAGTTGCAACATACCACTGCATTATATGTGCTGAAGTACAGAAAACACATTCCTCTCTGATATTCCATCAGAGATGATTTCTCAGTGTTTAGTGTGTGACCATAGTATGTAGTGTGTGTCACCTGGACTCTTCAGCAGTTAGAGGAACAGCTGCATCTTATTTTTTCCCAAACACTTTAGAGCCTTGTCAGCAAACAAAAGTCTGGAGTCTCCACAGTTAGCAGCATTCCAGCCCTTGGATTATAGCTGGCTGGGCCTTGGTGAAACAGGAATCTGTGGACTATCCAAAGTGGTAAAGGTATTGGGATCAGCAAATAAAACACCTGTTCCCAAGATTTCTATAAGGCTGTCCACCTACAGAGCAGGTGGTGCCTCCATAGTACCTAAGGGAGACCCTTGGGAGTGTTCAGGGAACTGCCCTCAGGAAGGCCATTTACCAGCCACCCACCCTCCCCCCGTGCATACCAGGAGATAATGACCATGATATGCTGGCCAGGATATGTTCGGTGAGCCATTCAGTGGTTGGTATGGCTACCTTTTGTCCCTGCCAGCAGGTATATGGGATCTTGGGGAGCAATTACCACACAGGTGGGGTGCCAATTAATTTCTTTATTAAAGGAAAAAGGAAGTGGGGGGAATTTAACAATAAAATACGAAGGATGGGGTGTATAGGGGGTTTACAATAGACAATGAGGGGGAGGTTCTTATCTGAACAGTGTAGGGTCTAACGTGGGTACAGTAGCTGGGATTCACGCACAATGGGGATACAGTACCAGTTAATAAGCACTCAACTTTATATAGGAACACTCTAATGCAAAACGTACCAAAAGAAATGCAATATAAAATGCTAGGCTCTATGATCAAATGTTAACCAATCTTAATAGTGTATTACAGATGGTTAGTGCCTCTATCTACAGGTACACAATGGTATTAAGCAGATACAAAGAATTAGAAAAAGTGGAGGCAACCATGAGGTGTTATAGTTACAACAATGTAGAAAATTGCTGACTGACCTTATTGTGAGGTTGTGAGTAGCAAGAGTGTACCCTAATGGCGGGTCAAGGAACGGGAGGGGGGAGTGAATATTAGAGGTGAATATTAGTGCAAACTTGATGAGGAGGAGAGTGTGACTGCAAGCAGCAGAGAGGCTCTGCAGGGGCGGGAGGGCGCAAGGAGTTGTAACGGAGACACGGGAGAAGCATGCAGAAGAATTGTAACAGTGGGAAGACGAATTCAGTAGCCAAAACCCTTTATCTATTTACCATGACTAGGCAAACAACAAATATCACAATCTAAAGCAAAACTATAATAAGCAACTATACGGAACAACAAAGCAGCAAACTTAACAAGGCAGGTGAAACTTACAACTCTATATCTTAACAACTATGACTTATTAAACTAAGAAACAAACCTATATGGTGCACTTATGTTATGGGAAGTTATGAGAGGCCAGAGTGGTATATGCCCAGGATCCAGACTTCCAAGAAGCCAGGGATGATGGGCTGCAGCTGAGAGCAGAGAGCCCCGGGCAAAGCCACAGGAGCAGAGCTTAGCAGCGGCACAAATTATTTTTAGCAGCAACGTGCCTTGGAGTGTAGGAAGGTTTAAGACATCAAACCAAGGTTTAACTTGAGTCTGTGTGCTGGGGAGACAGAGCCAGCAGCTAAAATAATTAAATAAAAGTATAGAGAGTTCAAGAGGGATTTTACCAGCCCCCAAGGAAGCAGCAGAGGCAAAAGCAGCAAGAATATCAGAAGGCTAGATACAGAGTACGGTCTCATATCAGGAGATCTCTCAGGCAGCAATTTGTTCTTCGTGGGTTTTTTTTCAAAAAAAACGGGGGTATGCTCAAACATAAAACGTGGAGACAGAGCGGAGAAAGGACCCCCACGAACCCTGGTGGTCGACCAGCAGCAATGCAGGCTTTACCTTTTGATCTTAGTTTTAATGTCGTTTTAAGGCATAAACTCAGGCAGTTTCCCGCCAGTACTTTTGATTGGCTCCCTCTGTCACAGGGAGGAGGCAGCGGGAAAAAACTGTAGGTGAGCACAGAGACATGTCTGGGCAGAGTCCTGTGCAGTAGGTGACTCAAAAGCACATGAGGCTCATGACTCATGCCCAAGATCTTAAAACACAATAGGTCTTGCAGCTCTGGACATTGCCTACCCTACACCGAGCCCAGGTTTAACAAGGTGATAACAGGACTAACCCTTTGAACAGGGCAGTGGTCCCACTTAGCACAAGTGGCCATCCCTTGAGCCCTTTGAGAAGGGCAATGGCTCTTGGTAAACAACTTTAAGGGGCCCTCCCTTTGAGAAGGGCAGTGGCCCTGGTAAACAACTTAACAGCCAGGGAGGGGAGGCCACAGGAGAACAAAAACAAAATGGAGTATGGGGACAGCTGTAAGAAACAAAATGGAATAGGGGGATAGCTGTAACAGGCACCTTTTACCCCTTTTGGGGTTAGGGAATCTGAGACCATACTTACAGGGACGAGGGCAATGGGAGCCTGGAGCCCCATCCCTTTCAAACATAAGCAGACTGTTGCTCAATTTGTATCACAGAGACCCCTGCTTAGGCAGATGGTGGTGCCCTAAGGGTTTTTCAGTGTCTGTACAGTAGGAAGTGCCTGTCAGCACCCTGAGAACTGAGACAAAGTTCAGCAACCGGCAACAGTTAACATTTGACACATCCCAGGTAGTAACCTCTCACCAGCCAGTAAATCCACTGATGTTAAACATCAGAGCCAATAATACCTCTGGCTGATCTTTTCAACCATGTGCCAGCTTCCTGAAGGTGAATGAAACCACAGGAGTCATGGCAACCATCCTGCATAACTACCAACTTTTTTGATTTTCTTTTCCATCTTTAATAGAGCAGTCTTGCACTTGTTTTTAAGACCAGCAGGTGGCTGGTGTTTTTGTGTGTGTAAGAGAGTGAACGTGCAAGAATGTGTGTGGCTGGAACCCACAAAACTTGAACAGTGCTTAAAGAGTAATTTCTCAAATACCTAAAATAGCCCTCGTAAAACAACTTTGCTTTCTAAAAGATCATGCACACTTATTTTCACGGGCTAGGAGTTATATGTTTAATCCTGAGAAATATTATTTTCATCTAAATTTGTCATTTGAATATTAACTATAAAAAGATGTGGTATCTTTAATTCTATTGAAATGTTTCTTTGTAATTGTGTGTTAGCCAATCTCTCCTCTTCCCTCTCCACTATCACCTAATTACCAATAATTTGGGCAGACACAGACTGTTTTATCTGGCATCAACATTAGCCTCTCTCTCTGAAACCTAAATTGATCAATTGGCATTGAGACTAACAATGTCCTGTTATTTTTGTGTCTTCCAGTTAAACAAGACAGCTGTCTCTCAAATTTTTGCATGGATTTTATTTGGAATTGTTGGTTTATTTGTGGTTTATTCAACCTGATAATAAGATTGATTTGATTTTTATATGCATTCTGTTTCTGCTTTTGCTGACTTTTTGAGTTCAATATAAAATGGAAAACCTGTGTAGTTTGGATGTTCCCTCCCCCAGGCATCAGGGTTTCAAACCTGAGAAGTCCTTGGAATGAAGAAGAGGTCTCTCTGTGACTTACCTTGTGATGGTCCCATAAAACTGACTCTGGTGTCTGAACTGGAACAGTTTGTTTTCTGAGGGAAGGTTGACTTATGTACTGACCATTTCTTTCTATAAGCAAAGTGAGTTCCAGAACCTTGGGACCTTGTGTAATGGACATGAGCTATTCCCCCTAAGAAGTCTATACTCCTTCCAGAAGCTAGTTGGGGAATTCAGCATATAAACAACTAAAAGTAATGAGCATTTTACATTTCTTGAAGTTGAATATTAATGACTCCTATTCTGCTTTTACTGCCCAGTTAAAACCATCCTGGTCCATGCTGCATCAGAAAATTCCTTTAAAAAACTAATTCAAAAGTAATGCAAGTGTTTAATCTGTTAAATAAAAACTAATTGTATATCCCTGCAATATGAATAGCTATGACATTAATAACACTGTGTTAAAGTACTATAAAAGCTGACTTGTATGATAACAAAAATGTTCAAGCTTCTTAAAATATAAAAAGAAAAGGAAACTGCTTGGTCTGCATTATGAATGAAGAACCTACCAACAAAATATAGTTTTCCCAAAATGTTGAATATCTGAAACAAACAGAGAACTTTTGCATGGAGCTGAGGACTTATGAGGAACAAAGAAGGGCGGGAGGACTGGCCCTTTGTATAGGGGGATGTGAGAGGGTATCCTTGTATGAGGTGTGTCAACCAGGAACAAAATGTGACAGCTCATTAACATAAGTCCTTGAAAACAGGTTTATGAAAGTGCTGACACAACCTTAGCTAAGTGGCCCCACAGTGAAATCTGTCTCTCTTATTATACCATAGCTTACCTCACAGTATAGACATGTTGCATGATTGATAAATAAGGTATATTCCTAATTTTGTAATTTTATAACTAAGGCAATATTCCTAATATTAAAATTTTATAACTTTTCCAGCTTCTCTAAGAAAAGATGATTTTAAAATAACATTGATTGTACAGATCTCTAATGAGCCACACAGAGCTTGTTTTGACCGTAATAATAATAAACTAGTAACTAAAATAAATACTTATAATTTTACATGATCAGAAGAACATCCCAGTGCTTAGTTTCCTAATCTGTTTTTGTATTTTCATGAATAAAGTGTCTGGATGGTCATGAGTAACACTGTAATCAAAACTTGTCTGCACTCCTCTGCACTGAAGTTATGGTTGCAGATTCTGATCCTTATTAAGCTAGTATAAATTCTGTATCTTTGAGAGTCAATCCAGATTTATACTAATGTAACTGAGCACAGAATCAGACCTGTGCATGTCCTCCTTCATGTCCTGATATTTCATAGCACACGAGAATCCCCATGACTTCTGGAGTCATTTCATTTTAAATATGAATATGTTGGCAGGTATTGCTATATGATATGAGGTTTACTTTTAATCAAGAAATTTAATATTGACATTAGTAAACATTTGAAATTTTGCACGTACAAAAATACCTTTACATTATTATTTTTTAAACTTGCAAACTCTGCTCACAGTAAAAACAAACAAACAAACCCATTTCCTTCATACTAGAAACAAAAGACCAATGACTATAGACATGCCAATTACAATGTGACTTATGGGACGGTTAGGCAATGTGGAAACATTCTTACTTTTAGCTTGTCACCAAATAAGTTAGCCTTAATCCCCTAAATGCTGACCCATTAAATACAATGTCATACCTAGCTGAACTGCAGTACTGTTCAGTGCAGTTGGGAAATTGAACATCATGGTGTCTAATGACACTACTGAGTTGTTTTAAAGTTTCCCATTAAAAGCACAAAAACAATCCATGTCTCAATGAAATTTGTTACAGCAGTAAAAATACAGCATCCAGAACTGAGTTTCCTCTGCCGACTTTGAGAGTTAACATGGTTGGCAAGAAACCCTCAAAACTAGGCAACCACAGTTGATAATTGTGGTCAGAGTACATAAATCCTGGTAGAAAGCTAGATGTCTTTGATTGGTTTCATTAAAGGCAGACTGATCTGAATTTCAAATTGTAAAACATAAATTGCTAACATAAAACAGACTGTATTGTAAATATGCAATTTCTCTAGTTCATGTGTTTTGATAAACTACAATTGAAAATGCATTTCCAACATGGCGCTTGAGGATTTGAATGCATAAGCACTTCAGATATTTCTGTTTTACGCTAGTTTGAGGGTCTTAATGTCCACAAGCTTTGCTTCAGCTTTTATCCCCCAAAGTCTTAGAATAGTAGGTGTTCTGGAGTGGGCAGAATTAGGTAGTGCGTGAGTACATACCTTTCATCCTTGGAAACCTTGAGATTTAAGTCTGCCTTAGTTCACATGTGTCAAGGTTCCCTCCCCACTCTAAACATATTTTTACCAGCTTAGGTTAACAGTATGCTGGCACCACTAAGCTAGTTAACCAAATATTTAGGGAGAGCCACTTGAAACTCTGCCTTTCCCCAAATATCTCCCAAGTCCCTAACCCCCCTTTTCTGGGCAGGCTTGAGAATGATTTCCCCCCAAACCCCTACACCCCTTTTCCTGGGTAGACTTGAGAATAATCCTCCCCAAACGCCTACATCCCTTTCTCTGGGAAGGCATGAGACTGTCCTCTCACCACTTAGTCCTTCTGGTCAGGTATCAGCTAGGTTATGTGAGCTTCTTAACCCTTTACAGATAAAAGAGGAATTAACCCTTACAACCCCCAAATCATAGACAGTGCTGGACCACACTGGCTGTGATTTCTTCCTAGAACTTCAGGAGAAAACAGAATTAATAAGACACATGCACCTTTATATATACTACTGATTATGTAAAAACTAACAATATTTTTCACATTTCAAGGACTATTTTAACTAGTTGATTCTGGGAAACTTTCATGGGAGAGTGCATCAGCCACTTGGTTAGAAGCTCCTGAAATATGTTGTATTTCAAAATCAAAGAAGAAGAAGTTTTTTGTTATTGTCCTTAACAGTGTGAAGCCACTTCAGCGCAACATGGTTGGTTTGTAGTTGGAAATGCTGTCCCCAAATGTATAGGCGCGTACACAACGGCATAGCATTCCCTTTCACTGATTGACCAGTGGCTTTCCCTCTCAGACAGTTTCTTGCTGAGAAACACGACAGGATGGAATTCTTGATCCAGTCCTTCCTGCATTAAAATTGCTCCCACACCATCCACAGATGCATCTGTGGTTACTAAGAATGGTTTGTCAAAGTCTGGGGCCCTTAGCACAGGATCAGACATGAGTGTCGCCTTAAGCTGGTTAAAGCCCTTCTGACGGTCATCAGTCCACTGAACTGCATTTGGCTGTGTCTTTCTGGTCAGGTCTGTCATTGGGGCAGCGATTTGGCTGTAGTGTGGTACAAATCGCCTGTAATATCCGGCCAAGCCTAAGAATGATTGGACCTGTTTCTTTGACTTTGGGAAAGGCCACTTTTGGATAGCATCCACTTTGGCCTGTAGGGGGTTTATAGTTCCTTAACCCACCTGGTGTCCAAGATAAGTCACTCTGTTTAGGCCTATTTGACACTTTTTAGCCTTAACAGTTAGTCCTGCCTGCCTTATGCGCTCTGACCATGAATCAGAAAAAATGGCTACATCATCAAGGTAGGCAACTGCAGATTCTCTCAATCCTGCTAGGAGACCATTTACAGGTTTCTGGAAGGTGGCGGGTGCATTTCGCGGCCCAAAAGGGAGCACATTAAATTCATACACCCCTGCATGGGTGATGAAGGCTGATCTTTCTTTGGCAGGTTCATCTAGTGGTACTTGCCAGTACCCCTTGGTTAAGTCTAAGGTAGAGAAGAACTGGGCATGTCCCAGTTTCTCCAATAGCTCATCGGTGTGTGGCATTGGATAGTTGTTGGGACGAGTTACAGAATTTAGCTTACATTAGTCCACACAAAAGCATATCTCCCTCCAATAGTTCTAGTTTGGGAACTAGAACCACTGGAGATGCCCATGCACTGTTAGAAGGGCGGATTACCCCCATCTGTAGCATGTCCTGGATCTCTCGTTCTATAGAGGCTTTGGCTTGAGGAGTACGGTGGGGTTCTAATTGAATAAGCATTACCTGTGTCAATAGAGTGGTATGCCCGTTCGGTCCGTCCTGGGGTGGTTGAGAACATTGGCGCGAAGCCAGCGCACAGCTCCTTGACCTGCTGTTGCTGCATACGTCCAAGAGTCATGGAGAGGTTCACCTCTTCCACGCTACCGTCACTTTTCCCTTTGTAGTAGACATCTTCAGGCCACTGAGCATCATCTGTTCCCTGGGCTGTAAACTGGAAACCCTTAATTCTCTGTAATAAAAGGGCTTTAGAGAATTCACATGTTATACCTTAGGCTTTAATTTTGAGGTGGGGGATGCTATGCGATAGTTAATAGCTCCCCGGTGGTCTTGGACTGTGAATGGCCCTTCCCACAACGCTTCCATTTTGTGGACCTTGCGTGCCTTCAAGACCATGACTTGGTCTCCTACTTTGAAGGACCACTCTCTGGAATGTTTATCATACCAGGCCTTTTGCTCTTCCTTTTGAGCATCCTTTAGGTTTTTTTAGCAAGGGCTAAAGAGTTTTGGAGGGTGCTTAGTAGGTTGCTTACAAAGTCGAGAATGTTAATTCCTGGAGAAGGCGTAAACCCCTCCCATTGCTGCTTCACCAACTGTAATGGTCCCTTAACCTTGCAGCCGTACACAAGTTCAAATGGTGAAAACCCTAAACTGAGATGTGGTACAGCCCTGTAGGCAAAAAGCAACTGCTGCAACATTAGGTCCCAATCATTGGAGTGCTCCTTTACGAATTTACGTATCATGGCCCCCAAAGTTCCATTAAACCTCTCCACCAGGCCATTTGTTTGATGGCGGTAAGGGGTGGCAACCAAGTGATTCACCCCATGAGCTTCCCACAGGTTTTTCTTGGTCCCTGCCAGGAAATTAGTTCCTGAATCGGTAAGGATGTTGGAGGGCCAACCTACTCTGGCAAAAATGTCTGCTAATGCCTGGCACACACTTTTAGCCTTGGTGTTGCTTAAAGGTACTGCTTCCAGCCATTGGGTGGCAAAATCCATGAAAGTTAGTATGTACTGTTTTCCTCTTTGTGTCCTTTTTTGGAAAAGGACCCAGAATATCCACAGCTACTCACTGAAATGAAACCTCAATTATGGGGAGTGGCTGGAGAGGTGCTTTGACCTGGTCTTGGGGTTTTCCCACTTGTTGGCACACCTCACAAGACCAGACCTAATTAGAAACATCCTTGCCCATTTCCTCCGAGTGGAAAGACTTTCCCAAACGGTCTTTGGTTCTGTTTACCCAGAATGACCACTAGGAGGACCATGGGCTAAGCTCAGGAGCTTTACCCCGGTATTTAGTTGGAACTACCAACTGTCTTTGAGGATGCCAGTCTTCCTGATGTCCACCAGAAAGAGTCTCCTTGTATAAAAGTCCTTGTTCTACAACAAACTGGATCAAGAATTCCATTCTGTCATGTTTCTCAGCAAGATACTGTCTGAGACGGAAAGCCAGTGATCAATCAGCAAAAGGGAATGCTACTCTATTGTGTACGTGCTGGAAAAGCTATGCCCATACGTTTGGGGACAGCATTTCCAACTACAAACCGACCAGGTTGCACTGAAGTGGCTTCACACCATCAAATACAAAATGGAATTTTGTTGTCTCCTCCAAGCTTGTACACATGTCAAAGCTACTTCACAATTTAGCACAGGTGGCAAAAACCCAAGACTACAGTAATGAGATATTGCAGGAGGTCAGGATTGAGAAGCACTGACAGTTTGTACAGCACATTCCCTTACTATGAGCCAAACCCTGTAATCTTTCCTTAGTCCTTACTCAAGTACAATGTCCACTGACTTCTATTTAGGTTCCTTCCTTTAACTTCGGTAGGAGTGTTTTGCCTGAGGAGAGACTGCATGATTTGGCTCTTTGGTGCTGTTAATTTCTCACTTTATTAAGCACGACATTCATGCACCAGTATTTGAGAGACATGTGGGAAGGAAATGCTCTCATCTTTTCATTGTATTGAGTACAATCACATGAAGATCCTAAATGTAAACAGATGTCTATTTTCTAAATAGCATATTGCTGAAATGTAATATTTTTGTTAATGTCATAGAAATTTTATTGCAGAACATTGAATCTCTGGTTGTTTTAAAGCAATATTAAAAGATCATTGCTGTACTGAAATTGGGCAGGACTCCAGTAGGATTGCTCTCTGTTTTATCCTGTTTGTGGAAGAAATAGGAATTACTGAATTCCTTTGGCTATTGATACTCACATTGGGGAGGACTGACATGCAGGATTTTTTTCTTAATTTTCTACTGTTGTGTAAAATATGACACGATTATGCATAACTACCTTCCCTTGGTTAACACCAGCACAGGAAGCAGGAGTCTATGGTGGCTTAGACTCATTACACAGTTTTAAAATCAAGTCCCTCAGGCATCACTGAGGCTTTTTTTATTTAGGGTGGTGGCTAAATGGAGTGTCTTGGCAAAGTATAGCCACAGGAGTCCTTTTTGGCAGCACAAGGGAAATATATATAGAGATTGCATTCCAATTCTGTGGAGGAAATGAAAAGAAACTGTAGGGGGGGATTAAACATAAGGAAACACAGAGTTCCTTCAGGCACTGAGCAAATACCTTAGTGATTTTGTTCAGTAAAGCAAACAGTTTAAATACCTTGAGTTGTGTATGAAACTGAGCATTTCACAAATAACACAATAGTTGTTTTCCGTTATGTTACCATGTTACTGGTCCTGTTCTCCTATGAAAGGATTCAAGTAGCTCCTGTTAAAATCAAAATAAATTCTGAGCTACCTTTTCATGGTCACTTTTCCAATGTGTTTACATTGCCCTCTGTATACCTCACTGTAAAGAATAGTTGGAAGCATTTTCCAAGTGATGATGGTTAAGCTGGAACATTTAACTTCAAAATGTCAAAGTACCTATTGTCTGGGATTTAGTTAATTATTGTATGTTTGAAAAATGACAATGAATAAACAAGCTCAGCAGTTATTGCCACATAAAGAATTCTGAAAGTGGCTAGTTTGGAAGGACCTTATAATCAGGTTGACAAGTCTGTCTCTCTGTGATTCAAGTCCTCTGTTTTCTTTTGGGGCAGAAGTGGAAGATGGGAGGAAAGATCAGAATAAGCATGAAATGTTTAGGAAAAAACTGAATTTAACAAATATACGGTTTTGGGGGTTTTTAGTGGAATATGTATTTTTTAAAATGAATACAGTGTACATCAGACATAAGAATGTACTGGATTGGACCTATGGTGCATCTCACCCAGTATCCATCTAACCCAGCAGTGGCTGGTGCCAGATACTTTAGAGCAGAGATGGGTGAATTACAGCTTGTGGGCCACATCCGGCCCAGCCCCCGAGCTCCTGACTCGGGAGGCTAGCCCCCGGCCCCTCCCCCACTGGCCCCCCTCCCCTGCAGCCTCAGTTTGCTCACTCTGCCACCTGCAGAGTGCTCTGGGTGGTGGGGCTGTGAGCTTCTGGGGCAGCACAGCTGCAGAGCCCGGCCTGACCTGGTCTCTGTGCTGCATGGTGGTGGCAGCATGGCCTGGCTCCAGCTGGGCAGTGCAGCTGTAGCACCGCCAGCCCCTGGTGCTCCATGCAGCGCAGTAAAGGGACAGGGAGTGGGGGAGGATTGGATAGAGGGCAGGGGAGTTTGGGGGGTGGTCAGGGGGAACGAGTGTGGATAGGGGTTGGAGTGGTTGGGGAGGGGGATCAGGGGATTGAATGGGGGTAGGGGTCCTGAGGAGGGGGGCAGTCAGGAAGGTAGGGGTTGGATGGGGTGGCAGGGGATAGTCAAGGGCAGAGGTTCTGGGGGGTAATCAGGGGACAGGGAAAAGGGGTGATTGGATGAGGCAGGGGTCCCAGAGGGGCTGTCAGGAACAGGGGAGGTTGGAGGGGCAGGAGTCCTGGGAGGGTGTCAGATAGGAGGTGGGGGCCAGGTCATGACCCCCTTCCCCTAACCAGCCTTCCGTACAAGTTATGAAACCCAGTGTGGCCCTCAGGCCAAAAAGTCTACCTGCCTCTGCTTTAGAGGGAGTGAACAGAACAGGGCAATTTCTCGAGTGATCCTTCCCTTGTCATCCAGTCCCAGCTTCTAGCAGTCAGAGGTTTAGGGACACCCAGAATGAGGGTGAATCCCTGACCATCCTATCTAACAGCTGCATGAACTACTTTAACTGGGTTCAAAAAAGAATTATATTTTTGTCAAGTTTCATAGATTGATTTTGCATTGTGTGAAGAAGTACTTCCTTATGTTTGTTTTTAAACCCACTGCCTATTAATTTCATTGGATGACCCCTGATTTGTGTTTATGGGAAGGAGTAAATACCACTTCCCTATTCACTTTCTCCACAGCATTCATGATTTTATAGACCTTTATCATATCCCTCCTCAGTTATTTATTTTCCAAGCTGAACAGTCGATCTTTTTAATCTCTCCTCATATGGAAGCTGTTTCGTACTCCTGATAATTTTTGTTACCCTTCTCTGCACCATTTCCAATTCTAATATATCTTTTTTGAGATGGGGTGACCAGAAATGCACATGGTATTCTATGTGTGGGGAGACCATGGATTTATGTAGAGGTGGTATATTTTCAGTCTAATTATCTATCCCTTTCCTAATGGTTCCTAACACTTTGTTAGCTTCCCCCCCTCCCATTGCTGCTACACATTGAGCAAATGTTTTCAGAGAAATATACATGACTGCAAGATCTTCCTTGAATGGTAACAGCTAATTTGACCACATTGTTTTATGTGTAGTTGGGATTATGTTTTTCAGTGTGTATTACTTTGCATTTGTCAACATTGAATTTCATCTGCCATTTTGTTGCTCAGTCACCCAGTTTTGTGAGATCCTTTGTAACTCTTCGTGGTTAAGTCCAAAGCTGATTATTTTAAGTAATTTTATATCATTTGCAAACTGTGTCATCTCATTGTTTATCCCTTTTTTCAGATCATTTATAAATATGTTGAACAGCACAGGTCCCAGCACAGATGTTTGGGGAATCCTGTTATCTACCTCTCTGCTCTGAAAACTGACCATTTATTCCTATCTTTTATTTCCTGTCTTTTAACCAGTTGTGGATACATGAGAGGACCTTCGCTCTTATCCTGTGACTGCCTACTTTGCATAAGAACCTTTGGTGAAGGACCTTGTCAAAGGTTTTCTGAAAATCCAAGTACCCTGTAGCCATTGGATCACCCTGTGACATACTATACCTTGGGGGAGCCTCTTGTAACTCCCATATTCCTCATTTAGATATAATTGTGCTCTTGCATATAAAGCATGTCATGTGAGGTGTCAGGGGAAAGGTTATGATCTAATGGAAGTCATTTCTTTATTCATATATATATATATATCTATATATCATGAATGCATATGAAGTTATGAGAATTGTGTTGTATGGTTGTCACTAAAACATGCTGTAAATTGGGGAATCATCCAGATATTAACTCCCCAGAGATGAGGAAAGTAACCAACACCCAGGCAGGGTATCAAACAATCCATCAGGGGAATTGCTCAAACTTGCTTGGGGATTCAGCAATGCCCACGAGACATGCCTGGACTTGTGGACCCCAAGCACATGGGAGTGAAGGTATAAAACAGAACACAGGCGCCCCATTCTTGGCCTTTCTCCTGCCCCTACCGATGCTGCAAGCAACCAAGACACTCACAGAAGACTGAAGACTCCAGCAGAGGAGACTGGCCCAGGTTTAAGGGACAAACTTGTATATTAAAGACTGCAATATCCAGTGGGGTGAGAAAAACTGCTTAGTCTAGATATTGCCCAGTCTAATAGGGTCGAGAGTTTAGAGTGTGTGCTTATATTTTCTTTTCTTTTGGTAACTAACTCTGACTTTTTGCCTATCACTTAAAATCTATCTTTTGTAGTCAATGCATTTAACTGTTTATCTTTACCAGTGAATTTGCCTGAAGAGTGTTGCAAATCTGCTCAGGTTTGCAAAGGCTGATGTATATGCACTTTCTATTGATGAAGTGGTGAACCAATTAATAAATTCGTCTTGAGCAGTGCAAGATAGTATATTCCTGAGATACAGTGCAGAGAGCTGGGGGCATTTGGCTGGTGCCTTTCCCTGTATGATTCATGAGTGGCTCTGGGAGCATTCATGCAATATAGCTGGGTGTGGAGCACCACATGCTGTTGTGCTGAGTAATCACAGGCCTGGAGGGGTTTGCTGCTTGTCACTAGCAAAGCATTATGACAGTCAGCCCAGGCTGGAGAGTTAGGGGGGTACAGCTGTCCCAGTCCCAGCCTGTACCCCAGGGATGCTGGCACACACCCTTGTGCACATGGTTCTTGACACCCTCCAAGAATTCTATTAGATAAGTGTGGCATTATTTCCCTTTACAAAAGCTGTGTTGGCTCTTCTCCAACATATTGTGTTCATCTGTGCATCTGACAAATCTGTTGTTTGCTATAGTTTCAACCAATTTGCCTGGTACTGAGGTCAGACTTACCAGCCTGTAAGTACCAGGATTGTCTATGGAGCCCTTTTAAAAAATTTGCAATGCCTTATTTAATCTTCAATCTTCTGGTACAGAGGCTGATTTAAGTGATAGGTTACATACCACAGTTAATAGTTATGCAATTTCATATATGAAATCCCTTCATCACTTTTGGGTGAATACCATGTGGTCCTAATGACTTACATTTTAATTTATCATTATTTTTTTTTTGTTTAACACTTCTATTGATACCTCAGTCTGGGAAAGTTCCTCAGATTTGTCTAAAAAGAATGGGTTAGGTGTGGGGATATGAGGGAGATTCTCTGCAGTGAAGACCAATACAAAGAATTAATTTACCTTCTCTACAATGGCCTTGTCTTCCTTGAGTACACCTTTAGCATCTTGATTGTCCCATCATCCCACTGATTGTTTTCAGGCTTCCTGCTTCTGATGTCTTTTTTTTTAAATTGCTGTTAGAGTTTGTGTCTTTTGGTAGTTGGGCTCTTCAAATTCTAATTCTACAATCTGGTTCCTTTTTGGTTTAGGTGAAACCTATGCTTCCTGCGTAGGCTCCTCCTTTTCCCCCAAAGTTCCCCAGTTCCTAATAAAGCTAAATCCCTCCTCCAAACGCTATTGTCTCATCCACACATTGATATCCTGCAGTTCTGCTTGCCTAACTGGCTGTATGTGTGGCACTGGAAGCATTTCAGAGAATGCTATCATGGAGGTCCTGGACTTTAATCTCTGACCTAGAAGCCTAAATTTGGCCTCCAGGACCTCTTTTCTACCTTTCCCTATGTCACTGGTACCTACATACACCATGACCACCGGTTGCTCCACAGTACTGTACATAAGTCTGTCTAGACGTCCTGAGAGGTCTATAACCTTCACATGCAGCAGGCAATTCACAATGCAGTTCTCCCAGTCATCACAAACCAACTATCTCCATTTCTAATAATCAAATTTCCCATTACTATTACCTACCTCTTCATAATAACTTGGCTTCTTTCCCGAGAGAGGTATCCTCAGTATGAGAGGATATGATGACATCATATGGAAGAAGGCTCCCAGCTATGGGACTGTTTCCCTTCACTCTAGTTTATGTTCTTTTTCCCCCTCAACAGCAAATAGGCTGTCTCTCAGGGAATCGGACCACTGTACTCGGTCCCGGAAAGTCTTGTGTGTACCTCTTGGTCTCTCTTATCTCCTCCAGTTCAGCCACAGGTGTTGGTAACCAGTACTCAGTCTCTGAGGGCCATGAATTGCTTGCACCACATGCGCGCACACATGCTACCTGACCACAAGGCAGGTAATCCATACATGCTGCATTCAGTGCAATAAACTGGATTCTCCCCTCCCCCACAACAAATGCTCACTCTGCTGCTTGACTTCTGCCTCCATGATTTTTACTCCTATGGCTTTTTGTTTTGTTTTTGAGGAGGGGGCATTTATTGGCCGAAGTTTAGAGAATGTTTGTATGATGTATTTGCCTGTCACACTCCCTCGCAAAACTCCCTCTGGTCACTTAGGAGCAAGCTTTTTAAACCTCTGTTCTCCCTGAGTTAGCTCCCCACCTTCATCAAGGGATCCTAAAGGGATTACGGATCCAAGAATGGCAGGCTAGAGCCCCACTAGGAAGCTCTCAGCCTTGCATAGCAGGCCACTAGGCTCAGCACATAGACCCCCAAACAGACCACACTATAAACTTTAATCGAGCAAGCACATGGCAAACAAGCAAGCACGCAACAAACAAACAGATAGCAAACTTGCCCCCGGGGTTCACGTAGTCATTCCTCCTTCACCTGGAAACTCCCTCTCAGACCTCCCCTGTTTGCTAGCCACTGGAAAATTAAAGAATACATTGGATCAGTCGTATGAAAATTAGTTTGTGTTATCAATGGGTCATCTGTCCTTAGGGCACTGCAGCAACACTGGATAAAATCCAGTTTAAGATGAGGAGAGTCCGTGCACTGTGATAATATTTAAACTGTCAGCTTGCTTTTCCCTAACTAAAACAGCTGTGGATAGGGCTGGTGCTACTTCCCCTTGATGAAGATGATTTGTCGCTGTGCTCCAGATTCTGTCACCTTTACTCACCTGAGTATTGCCTTACTTTGCACATAGTCATATTTATCTAAATGGAGCTACTTGCAAGAGTAAGGTGCTACTCAGTGTTAGAAAGGGTAGTGACTCTACCTATTTATATTGCCCTCATCATGGTAGTAGAGATCACACAGGAAATGTCTGTCTGAGCCAGGATCTGAACCTAGATCTCCTGAGTTCCAGTCCTGTGCGCTATCCACTAGTACATTTTTCCGACCCCTAAATCTGACTCTTAAAATTCTGAGAAACTGAATAAAGTAGGAAGATGAACTACCTTTGAGCGTAGAGAAATGATGGTTCTCTTCACAATGAATCACCATGTATTTTAGACTTGATTGGCTGTCAGATCACATTTAATGCTTTGTTTAATCCTTTATATCATCATGATTTGAGTGGATAGTGGAATCTCTGGTGGTGAAGAATTCTGCCTGTCCAACTGCTGTGAACTTTCTTGGCAATTATTTGGAATCCGTGTCAAAAACCTCTGATTGTTCAGAGGCTAGTTAATTGAGTCTAAAAGGGAGAGAAATAAAGTCTATGCAAGGCCACACAAATTCTTCATGCTAGTGTTGCTATCAAACTATCATCAACAAAAAGGGTAATAGAGACTGCATCCCACAGCCTTTCAACTGAAATATCTCTTGAAATATTATTTTACCTTCTGATTCTGATTATTTGCCATTATTTGCTCTGATGAACCCCATATTTTAGCCAAATTCCATTCCCATTCAACCTGGCCTTGGGCAGTCCTCACATCCTTCTGAAGGGATTTGCAGCCAGCGTAAAGCAGAATGGTGTGGGAATTTTCCACAGGAAATAAGTCAAAATGTAGTTCAGTTTTCAAAATGAGACTACTTCTTGGGACTTACTGGGAAAGAGGTCTATGAGGGCAGATGAGATTCAAGCAGCAGTGAAAACAGGAGCATCTGACTTAAACACAAATGCACACTGGGTGATTCATGAGAAGTGGAAAATATTTAGAAGTTAAAGCAGACTTTAGGTGTTTATAGGGTAAACTGCCTTTGTGTGTTTATATATATATATATTTGTGTGTCTGTCTGTCTGTATTTCTTTCTTGCACATATACAAATAGGCACTTCCATGGTACTTTCATATGAGGAGCTTCATTTTTCTTTTTTCAAACACAAATAAACGTAGTCTCAAAGCATCCTTGCGAATGAGCTAGATCAGAGGCGGGCAAACTTTTTTGGCCTTAGGGCTGAATCAGGTTTTGGAAATTGTATGGAGGGCTGGTTAGGGGAGGCTGTGCCTCCCCAAACAGCCAGTCGTAGCCGGCCCTGCCTCCTATCCGACCTCCCTCCCACTTCTCGCCCCCTGATGCCCCCCCGGCAGGACTCCTGCCCCATCCAACCCCCAGTTCCCTGATGGCGCCCCCCCTCAGGACCCCTGCCCCATCCACCGCTCTGCTAGCTGTCCCGTGACCACCCCTGGAATCTCCACCCCTGACTGCTCCCTGCCCATCCAATCCCCCCTCTTTCCTGACTGCCCTCCAGGACCCCTGCACCTATTCAAACCCCCATTCCCTGCCCTCTGACTGCTCTGAGCCCTATCCCTACCACTGCCCCCTGACCACCCCCCCCGAACTCTCCTGCCCTCTGTCCAACCCCCCCTGCTCTCTGTCCTCTGACTGCCTCTGGAACCCCTGCCCCTGACTTATTCCCGCCACCTCATCCAACTCCCCCTCCTTCCTGACTGCCCCCGGAACCTCTGTCCCCATTCAAACCCCCTGCCCTCTGACCGCCTCGACCCCTATCCACACCCCAAACTCCTCTGCCCTCTGTCCAGCCCCACCCCACTCCCTGCCCCCTTACCGCACTGCCTGGAGCACCAGTGGCTGGTGACGCTACAGCCGAGCTGCCAGGCTGAAGCCAGCCATGCCACAGTGCAGCACAGAGCACTGGGTCAGGCCAGGCTCTGCAGCTGTGCTGCCCGGCTGCCCAGAGCCTTGTGCCGGTGGCATGGTGTGCTGAGGCTGCGGGGGAAGGGGAATCGCAGGGGAGGGGTCAGGGGTAGCCTCCCGGGCCAGGAGCTCAGGGACCGGGCAGGAAGGTCCCACGGGCCATAGTTTTCCCACTGCTGAGCTAGATAGTATCAACCAAATTTTACAATTGAAATGCAGGTCTAGTCCAGTTATGGCCCCACTGTGCCACTCGTGGCATAAAGGGGGTGTAATCCAGCCACAGATCACCAGCAGAGAATTCTATTGGTGCAGGGAAAACCCTGCTGGAGTGCTTGGCCCTCTGCTTCTTCCCCACCCAGTCACAACGCCAATCATCCACTGGCACTGAGTCCATTAGGGGCCCTGCGTCAGTGGCATAACTTAGAGCTGCCTGGCAACAGTTCTAAGTTGAATCATGGCTGGGATTGGTGCTTGGAATCAGGGAACTGGAATCCAGTCCTCGACACATACACACATCGTTGCACAGTGCAGTGTTCTGGCTCAGAAGAAAATCTGCCAAGGGTCATGCTCTAGGTCCGTGGTAGAGCCAGGGGTACAGTGAGTGCCAATTGTCTGCTTCGACTAATAGTTGTGCTGTACTGTATTGTTGTTCCTACTGTCCATCATCAAAGAAAATAATCTTGTGGAGTATGCTGGGGGATACTATTCACTTTTCACTTCTGTATTAAGTGTGTTACTGTCACTGAAAGCTAATCAGTATAGAGACAGCCAGTTTTAGAGTGTGTGAAGTGTGAGTATGAGGGTCCTCTAGCATGAGAACATTGAACAGTCGGTCTTCTTTGGTATTTTGTATTAATCACCTTTACAGAAGCTGTCTGTCTTGTTCATATTCTGGAAAGCCAAGTATGTGAAAAGTGTGTTTTTTGTCAGCAATCTCTTACCTTTTCAGAATCTAGCCGGTCACCTTTAAATAGCGTGCCATGTTTTCTTGTCTAGTGAATCAGTGATACACTACTAATCCCAGAAGCGTGTACATTATATGGTAGCCACTTTGACTGTGAAACTGCTATATTTTTTCCTGTGCTTTTATTTATGTGTTTTCAACACTTTACACTGGCTCCAGGTGCTGACTATCAGCTTTCCCCGGGGGTGCTCCACCCCCACTTGGCCCCGAAGCCCTGCTCCGCCTCCATCCCTTTCCCCAAGGCTCTGCCCCACCTCTTCCTGCCCCTGTTCTGCCCCCTTCCCTGAGCGCACACTGCCCCCGACCCTCCCTCTCAAGCCCGCCGACAGCAATTCTGGCAGAACAGACAATAGGCCCCCACGCACGCACAAGCCATGCCTACCCAGATGCAGTCCACCTGACATTTGGGCAGTGCTGCACCCATGCTGCTGGGCATGCTCTTCCGGCACGTCCAGAGCTTCCACATGACTGTTTGGTAGGGTTACCAACTGTCTAATCGTGCAAACCCAAAGACCCTTGCCCCGTCCCCTTCTCTGAGGTCACGGCCCTGTCCTGCCCCTTCTGAGGCCCTGCCCCCTGCTCATTTCATCCGCCCTCCCTCCGTTGCTTACTCTCACCAGGCTGGGACAGAGGGTTGAGGTGGGAGGGGGTGCAGGCTGTGGGAGGGAGTTTGGGTGCAGGGTTGGGCTCTGGAAGGGAGTTTGGGTGCAGGAGGAGGCTCTGGGAGGGAATTTGGGTGTGGGAGGGGGTGCAGGGTGCTGACTCTGGGAGGAAGTTTGGGTGAGGAAGGGGGTGTGGTGTGTTTGCTCTAGGCTGGGGCAGGGAGTTGGGGTATAGGAAGAGGTCAGGGGATCAATGCTTAACTCGGGCAGCTCCCAAAAGCGACCAGCACTCCCCTCTGGCAGTGGCTCCTATGCAGGGGGCCCAGGGGATCTCCGTGCGCCACTGCCTGCAGGCACTGCCCCCGCAGCTCCCATTGGCCACAATTCCCAGCTCGGAGCAGGAGCAGCGTGCGGAGACCCCCTCTTCCCCAGAGCCCACAGGGATGTGCTTGCTGCTTCTGGGAGCGGCATGGAGCGAGGGCAGGCAGGAAACCTGGCTTAGTCCCACTGCACTGCCAGTGGCTGGAAGCCCCTGAGCCCTTTTAAATCACCCAGGCCCCTGGGCAATTGCCTCCTTTGACCTCCCCGCTCAGTGGGCCTGCTCCCCATCCGCCCAGCGCCTCCTGCCTACTGCTGATCGGCAGCAGGCAGGAGGTATTGGGTGGGACAGGGCCGCCCGGGGGGGGGGCAAGTGGGGCAATTTGCCCTGGGCCCGCAGGGGCCCCCGGCCGCGACTGTGTGACTGTGTCTGATACTCCCCTGACGGGGCCCGGCTGGCCGAAGGCAGCTCTAACCTCTGTCTCTCGGAAGCAGCAGCGAGGCAACCCGAGACGCTGAGGGGAGGCAGAGCCAGCCGCTGGGGGTCCATAGTCCTGTGACTTACCAGGCAAACCAGGCAACAAACACCGTGACCCACTCACCGTTGCTTCCTCTTGATCGCTTCTCTGAAATGCCAGGGCCACAGGCAATTACAAGTTCTATTGCCTTTACTTGTAAAATAGAGAAAACATTCATTCCCACCTCCTCACCCAGAGGCACATGCCAACAGGTTCCTCTGATCGCTGTTGCTAGACGACCACCCCGCATTCAGTGATTTGGTAACCAACCCAAGCCAAAATCTAATCACTTGGCAACCGATCTTGTTTGGCTGGATCCTAGTAGATTAGAGGCTGTAAATGTAATAAAATCTGGTCCTGGAGCCTATTCCCCAGTCCCCAGCTCATGCACTTCAGCTGTTAGGGACCATTATGCCTACAGTTCTAGGACTCTTGCGTCTGCACCCGATAATCCTTTTGACCCCTTTTTACAAATGTCATATACAAACCCGTCCCGTTTGTGCCACCGTCACCCTGAAATGAATGCCTGAGATCCCGAGTCAACTAAACAAAAGATGTATATACCAGGAGCTGGTCCCTATGTCTCATTGATCCCTTTTCAATCTATCTTATACAGCCTATTAACTGTTCCTAGGATATCTATCATGTATTCTCAACCTCCAAATACACTCTTTTAGATGACCTTCGCGACGTTTTAGTATGTTAATGTTCATTTCAACTTCCAAACATTTCCAAACAAATGCACTAACAGCTGATAGGCAATATTTGCATACATAATTAATTCACAATAACTGGAGTAGTAGGGGAGGGGGGGGCGGGGGGGGAGGGTTTGGGGATCGGGGATGTTGTAGGTGGGGTGTGTGGTACGTTAGCGAAATCTCGCTGGAACCAACTCTAGAAACAGAAACAAGCGCCATTCCGGTTGTGTGGACCAATTTTCAAAATCTTGCCATCTTCAGAAACAGAGGCCCAGGGAATGTTCCACCCCACCCTCTTCCAAACCTTGAGCGACCACGCTGGGATAGTTGTCTGCCTTAATCTTGGATTCCATTTCTAGTATATAGCGAGTACAGGAAAGTGATGTAGTGTGATAGCAGGACAAACTTTTAGTTTTGCATTCAGCATGAGGACACCTGGATAATGAAGCCATGTCGGTGTTCGTCCCCATGGTTCTCTTCCCATCATCCCATTTCAGTACTTCCTAGCAGCCAGATGTTATGTTTTCCAAGGAACGTAACATTTAAATAATTCATGACCCTGATCGTCAATGTGAACTTCAAGCAGATTTGGATATTTTACACTGGAACGCGCGGCTCTTGACGTTTCCTGTAGCTTGATTTGTCTATGTTGTGCTTGACGAATTATGCTACCATTTGCATGTGCCTGACATGAGGGGACTAAGCCAAAACCCAGAGCTTGAGTTTTCCCCCTGTGTCAAGAAACAAAAAGATGTCAATGCTCTTGTGGCCAAATAATGAAATAATGTGCTTTAGAATGTGCTACTTGCTTAGACAGGATAATCACAGAGGAATAAGAATGTACCACTACTGGATACAGATCAAGGTCCTACTAACAGCAACAGGTAATCCTGTCTTAAATGTATAATACAACCGACAGTAACGGCGAATGCAAGGTGCTTACAGAGGAAAATGAACAAACAGATAAGAAATCAAAGTGAACAATATCCCATTGCTACTCATGAAAATCCAAGCTCTGGCGAAAATAGAGCTAGAGACAATACCATCACCATAGTCCAATGAATCTGCATAGCATTGATGGCAAAATATCACTCACCAACAAGAAACAAACTGCTGATTCTATACAGTTCTTTATTTGACCCCACTGATATAGATGTCTATGAACCTTACACCAAACATCCTACAATGCAGACAGAATTGCACCAGGTCTGACTAGTACAATTCGCAAATGAAGAAATACTAGATATTACACTTTTGTTTTGTTTAATATAGAAGACTGAGCTACCATATATAATGTCATAAAGGGTGACCTCAAACATAGTTCTAGCTCTAAGTACTGAAAAGGAATAATAAATAACACTCATTGCCAATTGAATCCTTTCTCTTTCTTAATATATCCTTATTCAGACATAAACATACTGGCCCCAGTACATGATTTGTTTTTTAGGACTCGTACCATAGGGGCACATCTGGTAGCGGCCCTTAAGTCCCGTCTCTTTGTCAAAGGTCTTCCAAAAAAAAGTCCACAGGTTATCAGCATGTTATTCTCCTTATCAATCCTCTCACTTATATGGAAGGCTGTTCATACCGCTAAACATTTGTGCTCTTTCTGTATAGTTTCCAATTCCAATATATTCTTTTTTGAAGATGGGTTTATAATCGAGAACATGATATTCTTCCTGTTATATCCCTGTCCCTTTCTTATGGTATTTCGAAGACATTTCTGTAGCTATTTTGACTGCGCTTGCGCCCAGTGATTAGAATGTTTTCACGGAACTAACCACAAATAACTCCAGTATCTCATCTTCAGAGTGGTAAACAGCTAATTTAGGACCCATTGAACTTTATATGTGTAGTGCATCGATTGGTTTTCCAATGTCAATTACATTGCATTTATCATCGATGTCAATGCCTGATCTTAGCGTGCTAGCCGCATCATTCATTATTTTGCACCAGCCTCATACCAGTTTGTGAGAATCCTTTGTAACTCTTACTCGGCAGTCTGCTGGCTTAACTATCCACTTAAACTGTTTACCGCGCGCTTTTCCAGTCATCTGCAACAAGTATTGGCTACTATCTCATCAAAGGAATGGCTTCAACTTAGACACCAAGAAATAACAGTATAAGAAAGGGGAACTCAGCTAATTGGAAACAAGAAAGGATCATGTGGGAAGGAAAGGGATTGGGTGAACTCCAATAAGTACATAAATATCAATAAATCAAAAACGTTGACGACGTGCTTTAGCAACACTCCACCAGGAGATGGCAAGCAAGGAATAAATCCAGACACCTAAGTGCTAAGTGCACAAATAAACTTTGGACCAGATTAAACTAGCAAACAGTGGTTCATACGCCTGGAGTGGTAGAGCTTAAGCCTATGTGCTGCCTGGTACTGTTACTTACTTCTGTTACAAGCCTTGGTTGGCTCACTCAGATAGGCAGTGCCACGGTCAGGATCCGCTGCCACTTTGGATGCGGTCTCTGCATAGGCTGGAACTCCGCTTGCCCACGTGCACTAGATTCCCGAACAGTTACACC